>NC_086448.1:499679457-499999707 GCF_028390025.1 Pseudophryne corroboree
AGGAAAGCTGTAGCTCTGACAGAGTGACCATCGGGTTCTTGGTCACCTCCCTAACTAGGGCCCTTCTCCCCAGATCGCTCAGTTTAGACGGCCAGCCAGCTCTAGGAAGTGTCCTGGTGGTTCCGAACTTCTTCCATTTATGGATGATGGAGGCCACTGTGCTCATTGGGACCTTCAAAGCAGCAGATATTTTTCTGTACCCTTCCCTAGATTTGTGCCTCGAGACAATCCTGTCTTAGAGGTCTACAGACAATTCCTTTTACTTCATGCTTGGTTTGTGCTCAGACATGCACTGTCAAGTGTGGAACCTTATTTAGACAGGTGTGTGCCTTTCCAAATCATGTCCAATCAACTGAATTTACCACAGGTGGACACCAGTTAAGCTGTAGGAACATCTCAAGGATGATTAGTGGAAACAGGATGCACCTGAGCTCAATTTTGAGGCTATGAATACTTATGTACATGTGATTTCTTAGTTTTTTTGTTTTTGATAAGTTTGCAAAAATCTCTTTTTTCACGTTGTCATTATGGGGTATTGTGTGTAGAATTTTGAGGGAAAAAATTAATTTATTTCATTTTGGAATAAGGTTGTTACATAACAAAATGTGGAAAATGTGAAGCGCTGTGAATACTTTCCAGATGGACTGTATATATATTTAATCCTGTCACCATGTATATACAATAGCAGTCAGCAGCACTCACAACATAATGAAGACTCACACCATGTTGGTTTGCTCTGCAAACATTTCAATGTTTAGTAAAACATTTTCGTCAGGCAAATATATATTTTTATATATATATATATATATATATATATATATATATATATATTTATATAGGTACAATATAGAGAGGGTCCGTCACTCAAATAAACAGAGTAGCTTGATCTGGGGCCAGCATAGAAGTATTGTAGTAGTTTCACAGAGGATGCGGCACTCAGTACTCATTCACAGCAAGGGAAACAGCAGCAAACCTTGTGGTCAGCGTTTCAGTTTTATCAACTGTTTTCAAGTTCATAAATACAAATAACAAGCTCCCCTTAATATACCAAATACCATCACCATGTGAGTACCCGCAGCTGCGCTGCCCCAGTTCCGGCCGTGTCCGATGACGTCACCACCAGGGACATGCAGTCAGGTGAGGCAGTGCCTCCCCTGTTATAATGATTAAAATAATACAAAGAAGATATTTATAACAAAGATTCTGTGATAAATATCTTCTTTTATTATTCTAATAATTTCCCATGTGAATATGCCTTCATATTAGGATGGGAGGCAGCGGGAGAGGTGCTGCTAACTAAAATTAGGGAAGCGGGGGGCAGGTATGGGGTGAGGCTGTAAATGCCCATTGAAAAAACATAGTGAAGCAGCACCAGTACAGGTGCCTCAATGACAGGGGCGTGCATTCAGCCCACATAAATGCACACCCTGTCAGTCCCACAGATAGGATTGGAACAGCGGATCCACTTGACCCGCTGGCCAGCATGCACAAATGCGACGGTAATACTATGGGATTAATATATTGAAACTTGATGTGTGAGTCGCTACCCTCCGTTAGCCTGTAGGCATCGGTAGTATGTTTGGTTACATCTGTTACTGAGGGGTGCAGCACCACTGGGAAAATTTATATATATATATATATATATATATATATATATATATATATATATATATATATATATACTTTACATGGGAATGGATCGGCACTCCATTTTCAGTAATATAGATGCACTGGTGCCTTCTCAGTGGAAATGGTTAAACAAGCAGGAAAAAATAGAGCGGCACTCAGCGTCTTAATCAAAAGGTAAAAAAGTGTATTTAAAACACCAACATGAACCAACGTTTCGGGACACACAGGTCCCTTTGTCAAGGTGTGCTGTACACCTTGACAAAGGGACCTGTGTGTCCCGAAACGTTGGTTCATGTTGGTGTTTTAAATACACTTTTTTACCTTTTGATTAAGACGCTGAGTGCCGCTCTATTTTTTCCTGCTTGTTTATATATATATATATATATATATATATATATATATATATATATATATATATATATACTGTAGTTTCTCAGTGGATGCGGCACTCAGGACTCATTCACAGCAAAGGAAACGGCAGCAAACCTTGTGGTCAACGTTTCCGTTTTATCAACTGTTTTCAGGATCATAAATACCAAACACAAGCTCACCTTAATATACCAAACACCAATACATATGGAGAGAGAGAAAAAGGCTGTATTGTCGATGCACGAAGAAGGGAGTAACCTGGTTGTCACACCCGTCTGAAAAATTTCTAAAATATAACTTTTATTGATGTTTAATTTAAAATAGTGTGACAATAACTAACACACAAACTATGAGTATAGACGAAACATAGAGGTTAAAATCAAGACATATACAACATATACCACAAGTGCAATAAAGATAATGAATGTGATTAAAGATTAAAAGTGTGTCTGCGTATTTGTTCCTATGTCCTAATATCTATCATTGCTCTTAATTGTACACCAGTCTGATAATTGTTGTCAGCATTTAATCTATATGTATATATATATATGAATAGTTATTAGTATATGCAGTGTCGGAATTATCTCGCTCTTATATTTGTATTTATAGCTGCTGATCTAATCCCACTAGCATATATATCATGTTATGCAGATATCTGTACCATGCCAATCATAAATTGAGGGCAGGAAGATCACTCTGTTTTTTCCAATCTCAATGATTTTCTTTAATGTCGGATGTGTAGATCTTATTCATTCACATTCATTCTCATATCAGGTTATATTCTCTGTTATATTTCACCAATAATAAATAGTGTAAATGAAGCATGCAGATATTATTCTTCTGCCTGAAAATTGGCACTCAATATACTAGTTAGTACTTATGTGCTTGTTGTACTCATAGACAATGCTTGGTCGAATGTAGTACAGAGGTGTACTTATAGCTTTAATAAGACTTTAATGAGACTCCCTGTAGTCACATGAGGCATCTGTATTTAGAGTCATATCTTATTCAGTTAGTGAGGGTGAATATTTTCCTCATTATTAAACTTATAGACAATACTTAGCAGAATGCAGTACAGGGGTGCACTTATAACTTTAATGAGACTTTAATGAAACTCCCTATAGTCACATGAGGCATCCATATTCAGAATTATATCTTATTCAATTAATGGGGATAAATATCTTCCTTACTCATTAATGTCTATATATTGAGTATTCATCAACTATACAGGATGCTAATACTCCACTTAGGGGTGGCACTTTTAGTAATGAGGAAATGAGTATATCTAAATCGGAGAGGAGAGTGTTTTCATTTTATACATGCATCCCTCTTTGAATTTTTAGATTACGAGATATTAGTGAATTATACTTTACACATTGCTAGATTCCTTGCTGCCCCTAGAGATATAGGCATACCCCTTTAATTGTGTCAACTATTCTTAAATGGCACAGCCTGTCAGCTGCTATCTATAATGTTCCTATATCTGTTGCACTGGTTGATGCTGAGATACTCAGTCTATTTGCACTGGTTAACTTGTATCTTATATGTCTCTAAATGACTGCCAGGCAGCCTCAGGAATTGACTATGAAACAATGTTGCATTCCTGTCTATTTGTTCATTTTCAACCCTCAATATCACAGCTGGCTTGCTGACTTGAGTACACAGCACTTGTCTGCTACGTTCAGGCAATCACTGTCTATCTATTACACTGCAGCAGAAAACTGGTTAGTTGATCTGATACTGTTTGAGCTAAACATTGAAAGAAGTGTAACTAGCTATAGCTAAATCTCCTGTCTATCTGCTAGCTAGTACCATAAATGCCTGTGGAATTAACTAGTCACATTAAACAGAACTGGTTAAACATTTCATTAATATTAGAGCGAGGACATGTGTGTCCGCGTTTTGTCTATGTCCTCGCTCTAATATTAATAACAGATAACACAGGTAGGGTTATTAACTTAATTGACCGCTGCCAGGCCCGGAACGAGCCTCTCTTGCTTCTTTCTCTGAATGCAGAAAAAGCATTCGATAGGCTCCATTGGGACTACCTAAGGGTTACCCTGGGCCATTTTGGATTTGCGGGTAGGATACTCGATTCTATATTGGCTTTGTACTCCTCGCCCTCGGCTTCGGTTTTCACCAATGGGTGCAACTCTTCTATATTTAATATTACTAATGGGACCCGGCAGGGTTGCCCATTATCACCCCTTATTTTTGTACTAGCGGTGGAACCTCTGGCGGAACGAATTAGGATGTCAGATTCAATTGTAGGCCCAGCGGTAGGTGGGATGCCGCATAAAATCTGTCTTTTTGCGGATGATATTCTGGTGTGTCTTAAAGAGCCTGAAGCGTCCTTACCTCATTTACATTCTCTTTTAGACTCCTATGCAGCGGTTTCTTACTACAAACTGAACGCTACTAAGACCGAGGCCCTCCCTTTGAATATCTCCGACAGCGCTCTTAGTCGTCTAAAGAATGACTATAAGTATGCGTGGCAACTTAGATCGCTTAAATACCTGGGTGTTCATATATCTAGGGGGCGGGACTTAATAGGGTGCAACTATGACCCTCTTTATCGTACATTTGAATTGATAATTAAAGATTGCATGATGCAGGAGGTATCCTGGGTCGGACGGGTGGCGGCGGCGAAGATGGTCCTCTTGCCAAAGTTGATGTACCTGTTTCGTACCATCCCAAGGGCTTTCCCCAAAGATGTTTGTAACAGATTCAATCGTCTTTTGACTAAATATATATGGGGGGGCTCGAAGCCGAGAATAGCGAAATCCACATTGACTGCGCCTAAATGGGTCGGGGGTGTCGCGTATCCAGATCTAGAGAGATACCATATCGCTTGTTTACTTACACAGGCTAGAGACTGGTTCACTCAGAGCAATTTTAAACCATGGGTATCCCTGGAGCGGGACGCGATATCCCCCTTCACATTATCGGATTTGCTGTGGTTGCCCACCAACTCAGTTCCAACCAGAGTTGCTGAATGCCCCGCAGTACACACAACCCTGATGGCATGAAAAGAAGTAATTAGATCTCTCCCTCCTGGTGCTATCCCCTCCCCCCAGTTGTCCCTCCACACTATAGCCCTATTGATCCCAGATAAGCAACTATACCATTGGCGGGCCTTAGGTCTCACTACTCTAAAATATGTCCTCCGGGACGGCGCTTTAGTTCCCTTCTCCCTGCTCCGAGAACAGTTTCAGATTCCCAAGCAGGACTTTTATAAATATCTACAATTGCGGCATTGGCTTCAAAGCTGCTCTCCAAGTCGAGTCCCACATACTGATTTCCCTAAACTACTGATGTCACTCCTTATACCCAGCGGCAACAGGGGAGGCATATCCCGATGGTACCAGCATCTTGTGACTGAGGCCCATCTTCCCTGCGCAGACCAAATGGGAAAAAGATCTCCCTGCAGTCTTCACTGAAGATGTTTGGAGAGATATCTTTAAATCTTGTTTTAGAATTTCTAAATGCGTAAATCATTGTGAAATGTATTACAAATTGGTTCATAGGGTATATCTAACGCCAGATCGTCTGCACAAAATTTGGCCCAATGTCTCCGCTAGTTGCTGGAGAAACTGTGGGATGGTGGGGGATATCCTACATATATTTTGGTTGTGTCCGGTAATTCGAGCGCTATGGAGGGAAGTGTTTCTACTTATTTCCCACATACTGGGAGTGGTCCTTTTGCCTGAACCTCTCTTGGCACTTTTCCATTACTATGGGAAGGAGATGTCTAGCGGTGATAGATACCTTTTAGGCCATATCCTTATAGCCTCTAAAGCCGCCATCGCCTCCAAATGGAAATCAGCGGTTGTCCCCACTATTTCTATGATAGAAAATAGAGTTCATCAACATTATGTTTTTGAAACAGCACAGGTCAAGTATTCCTCAGGAAATACCTCTATTAGCAAGAAATGGATTAAATGGTCCCTTTACAAGGAGGGTTCGGGCCAGATAGGTGCCTCCAGAGCTTCAGTTACTATTCCAGACCTCTCCGTGCTTCGCTCCCCCGGTCCATTCCGGGCATTAATGGGCTAAGTGAAGTAGACCTTTTGTTTTTCACTATACTATGTTTCCATTGTTGTATTACGAAATCCCTGATATGTACTTCCCCCCCCCCTATGTCTTTATTAGTTCTGTTTTATGTATATCTCTTTACCCCCATCCAGATTTTGTTTACCAATTTACATATACACGTACATGTAATCTGTGTGAAAATTCAATAAAAATTTAATATAAAAAAAAAAAAAAAAGAATAATACTAGTGATGAGCGGGTTCGGTTCCTCGGAAACCGAACCCCCCCCCCCCCCCCCCCGAACTTTACCCATTTTACACGGGTCCGAGGCATACTCGGATTCTCCCGTATGGCTCGGTTAACCCGAGCACGCCCGAACGTCATCATCCCGCTGTCGGATTCTCGCGAGATTCGGATTCTATATAAGCAGCCGCGCGTCGCCGCCATTTTCACTCGTGCATTGGAAATGTTAGGGAGAGGACGTGGCTGGCGTCCTCTCCGTTTATTTATTGTTGATGCAAATATTTGTGCTTGCTTATATCTTAATTGTGGGGACTGGGGAGCAGCTGTATTATTAATATAGGAGGAGTACAGTGCAGAGTTTTGCTGACAGTGACCACCAGTTTTATCCGTTCTCTGCCTGAAAAAAATGCTCCTTATCTGTGCTCAGTGTGCTGCATATATCTGTGCTCACACTGCTTAATTGTGGGGACTGGGGACCACCAGTATATTATATAGGAGGAGTACAGTGCAGAGTTTTGCTGACCAGTGACCACCAGTATACATTGTCTGCCTGAAAAACACTCCATATCTGTGCACAGTGTGCTGCATATATCTGTGCTCACACTGCTTTATTGCGGGGACTGGGGACCAGCAGTATTATATATGAGGAGTACAGTGCAGAGTTTTGCTGACCAGTGACCACCAGTATACGTTGTCTGCCTGAAAAACACTCCATATCTGTGCTGCATTGTAGTATATAGTCGGAGTACAGTGCATAATTTTGCTGACCACCAGTATATAATATATAGGAGTACGGTACAGAAGTCCACTGCTGTACCTACCTCTGTGTTGTCAAGTATACTATCCATCCATACCTGTGGTGCATTTCAGTTTTGCACAGTTTGCTGACCACCAGTATATAATATATAGCATTACGGTACAGTAGGCCACTGCTGTACCTACCTCTGTGTCGTCAAGTATACTATCCATCCATACCTGTGGTGCATTTCAGTTTTGCATAGTTTGCTGACCACCAGTATATAATATATAGCATTACGGTACAGAAGGCCACTGCTGTACCTACCTCTGTGTCGTCAAGTTTACTATCCATCCATACCTGTACTGCATTTCAGTTTTGCACAGTTTGCTGACCACCAGTATATAATATATAGCATTACGGTACAGTAGGCCACTGCTGTACCTACCTCTGTGTCGTCAAGTATACTATCCATCCATACCTGTGGTGCATTTCAGTTGTGCGCAGTATATATAGTAGTAGGCCATTGCTATTGATACTGGCATATAATTCCACACATTAAAAAATGGAGAACAAAAATGTGGAGGTTAAAATAGGGAAAGATCAAGATCCACTTCCACCTCGTGCTGAAGCTGCTGCCACTAGTCATGGCAGAGACGATGAAATGCCATCAACGTCGTCTGCCAAGGCCGATGCCCAATGTCATAGTAGAGAGCATGTAAAATCCAAAATACAAAAGTTCAGTAAAATGACCCAAAAATCAAAATTGAAAGCGTCTGATGAGAAGCATAAACTTGCCAATATGCCATTTACGACACGGAGTGGCAAGGAACGGCTGAGGCCCTGGCCTATGTTCATGGCTAGTGGTTCAGATTCACATGAGGATGGAAGCACTCATCCTCTCGCTAGAAAAATGAAAAGACTTAAGCTGGCAAAAGCACAGCAAAGAACTGTGCCTTCTTCTAAATCACAAATCCCCAAGGAGAGTCCAATTGTGTCGGTTGCGATGCCTGATCTTCCCAACACTGGACGGGAAGAGCTTGCGCCTTCCACCATTTGCACGCCCCCTGCAAGTGCTGGAAGGAGCACCCGCAGTCCAGTTCCTGATAGTCAAATTGAAGATGTCCCTGTTGAAGTACACCAGGATGAGGATATGGGTGTTGCTGGCGCTGGGGAGGAAATTGACAAGGATGGTTTGCTTAAGTCAGGCACCCGGGGAGACACCTGTTATCCGTGGGACGAATATGGCCATTGACATGCCTGGTCAAAATACAAAAAAAATCAGCTCTTCGGTGTGGAATTATTTCAACACAAATGCGGACAACAGGTGTCAAGCCGTGTGTTGCCTTTATCAAGCTGTAATAAGTAGGGGTAAGGACGTTAACCACCTCGGAACATCCTTATACGTCACCTGCAGCGCATTCATCAAAAACTTTGGATGACAGCGGAAGCAGTCCACTGACCACTAAATCCCTTCCTCTTGTAACCAAGCTCCTGCAAACCACACCACCAACTCCCTCAGTGTCAATTTCCACCTTACACAGGAAAGCCAATAGTTCTGCAGGCCATGTCACTGGCAAGTCTGACGAGTCCTCTCCTGCCTGGGATTCCTCCGATGCATCGTTGAGTGTAACACCTACTGCTGCTGGCGCTGCTGTTGTTGCTGCTGGGAGTCGATCGTCATCCCAGAGGGGAAGTCGGAAGACCACTTGTACTACTTCCAGTAAGCAATTGACTGTCCAACAGTCCTTTGCGAGGAAGATGAAATATCACAGCAGTCATCCTGCTGCAAAGCGGATAACTCAGGCCTTGGCAGCCTGGGCGGTGAGAAACGTGGTTCCGGTATCCACCATTAATTCAGAGGCAACTAGAGACTTGATTGAGGTACTGTGTCCCCGGTACCAAATACCATCTAGGTTCCATTTCTCTAGGCAGGTGATACCGAAAATGTACACAGACGTCAGAAAGAGTCACCAGTGTCCTAAAAAATGCAGTTGTACCCAATGTCCACTTAACCACGGACATGTGGACAAGTGGAGCAGGGCAGACTCAGGACTATATGACTGTGACAGCCCACTGGGTAGATGTATTGCCTCCCGCAGCAAGAACAGCAGCGGCGGCACCAGTAGCAGCATTTCGCAAACGCCAACTCGTTCCTAGGCAGGCTACGCTTTGTATCACCGCTTTCCATAAGAGGCACACAGCTGACAACCTCTTATGGAAACTGAGGAACATCATCGCAGAATGGTTTACCCCAATTGGACTCTCCTGGGGATTTGTGACATCGGACAACGCCAGCAATATTGTGCGTGCATTACATCTGGGCAAATTCCAGCACGTCCCATGTTTTGCACATCCATTGAATTTGCTGGTGCAGAATTATTTAAAAAACGACAGGGGCGTGCAAGAGATGCTGTCGGTGGCCCGAAGAATTGCGGGCCACTTTCGGCATTCAGCCACCGCGTGCCAAAGACTGGAGCACCACCAAACATTCCTGAACCTGCCCTGCCATCATCTGAAGAAAGAGGTGGTAACGAGGTGGAATTCAACCCTCTATATGCTTCAGAGGATGGAGGAGCAGCAAAAGGCCATTCAAGCCTATACATCTGCCCACGATATAGGCAAAGGAGGGGGAATGCACCTGACTCAAGCGCAGTGGAGAATGATTTCAACGTTGTGCAAGGTTCTGCAACCCTTTGAACTTGCCACACGTGAAGTCAGTTCAGACACTGCCAGCCTGAGTCAGGTCATTCCCCTCATCAGGCTTTTGCAGAAGAAGCTGGAGACATTGAAGGAGGAGCTAAAACAGAGCGATTCCGCTAGGCATGTGGGACTTGTGGATGGAGCCCTTAATTCGCTTAACCAGGATTCACGGGTGGTCAATCTGTTGAAATCAGAGCACTACATTTTGGCCACCGTGCTCGATCCTAGATTTAAAACCTACGTTGTATCTCTCTTTCCGGCAGACACAAGTCTGCAGAGGTTCAAAGACCTGCTGGTGAGGAAATTGTCAAGTCAAGCGGAACGTGACCCATCAACATCTCCTCCTTCACATTCTCCCGCAACTGGGGGTGCGAGGAAAAGGCTAAGAATTCCAAGCCCACCCGCTGGCGGTGATGCAGGGCAGTCTGGAGCGAGTGCTGACATCTGGCCCGGACTGAAGAACTTGCCAACGATTACTGACATGTCGTCTACTGTCACTGCATATGATTCTCTCACCATTGAAAGAATGGTGGAGGATTATATGAGTGACCGCATCCAAGTAGGTACGTCAGACAGTCCGTACGTATACTGGCAGGAAAAAGAGGCAATTTGGAGGCCCTTGCACAAACTGGCTTTATTCTACCTAAGTTGCCCTCCCTCCAGGGTGTACTCCGAAAGAGTGTTTAGTGCAGCCGCTCACCTTGTCAGCAATCGGCGTACGAGGTTACTTCCAGAAAATGTGGAGAAGATGATGTTCATCAAAATTAATTATAATCAATTCCTCCGTGGAGACATTCACCAGCAGCAATTGCCTCCAGAAAGTCCACAGGGATCTGAGATGGTGGATTCCAGTTGGGACGAATTAATAATCTGTGAGGAGGGGGATGTACACAGTGAAAGGGGTGAGGAATCGGAGGATGATGATGAGGTGGACATCTTGCCTCTGTAGAGCCAGTTTGTGCAAGGAGAGATTGATTGCTTCTTTTTTGGTGGGGGCCCAAACCAACCAGTCATTTCAGTCACAGTCGTGTGGCAGACCCTGTCGCTGAAATTATGGGTTCGTTAAAGTGTGCATGTCCTGTTTATACAACATAAGGGTGGGTGGGAGGGCCCAAGGACAATTCCATCTTGCACCTCTCTTTTCTTTCATTTTTCTTTGCATCATGTGCTGTTTGGGGACAATTTTTTTGAAGTGCCATCCTGCCTGACACTGCAGTGCCACTCCTAGATGGGCCAGGTGTTTGTGTCGGCCACTTGTGTCGCTTAGCTTAGTCACACAGCGACCTTGGTGCGCCTCTTTTTTTCTTTGCATCATGTGCTGTTTGGTGACTATTTTTTTGAAGTGCCATCCTGCCTGACACTGCAGTGCCACTTCTAGATGGGCCAGGTGTTTGTGTCGGCCACTTGTGTCACTTAGCTCAGTCACACAGCGACCTTGGTGCGCCTCTTTTTTTCTTTGCATCATGTGCTGTTTGGGGACAATTTTTTTAAAGTGCCATCCTGCCTGACACTGCAGTGCCACTCCTAGATGGGCCAGGTGTTTGTGTCGGCCACTTGTGTCACTTAGCTTAGTCACACAGCGACCTTGGTGCGCCTCTTTTTTTCTTTGCATCATGTGCTGTTTGGGGACTATTTTTTTGAAGTGCCATCCTGCCTGACACTGCAGTGCCACTCCTAGATGGGCCAGGTGTTTGTGTCAGCCACTTGTGTCGCTTAGCTTAGTCACACAGCGACCTTGGTGCGCCTTTTTTTTTCTTTGCATCATGTGCTGTTTGGGGACAATTTTTTTGAAGTGCCATCCTGCCTGACACTGCAGTGCCACTCCTAGATGGGCCAGGTGTTTGTGTCGGCCACTTGTGTCGCTTAGCTTAGTCACACAGCGACCTTGGTGCGCCTCTTTTTTTCTTTGCATCATGTGCTGTTTGGGGACAAATTTTTTGAAGTGCCATCCTGCCTGACACTGCAGTGCCACTCCTAGATGGGCCAGGTGTTTGTGTCGGCCACTTGTGTCGCTTAGCTTAGTCACACAGCGACCTTGGTGCGCCTCTTTTTTTCTTTGCATCATGTGCTGTTTGGGGACTATTTTTTTGAAGTGCCATCCTGCCTGACACTGCAGTGCCACTCCTAGATGGGCCAGGTGTTTGTGTCGGCCACTTGTGTCGCTTAGCTTAGTCACACAGCGACCTTGGTGCGCCTCTTTTTTTCTTTGCATCATGTGCTGTTTGGGGACTATTTTTTTGAAGTGCCATCCTGCCTGACACTGCAGTGCCACTTCTAGATGGGCCAGGTGTTTGTGTCGGCCACTTGTGTCGCTTAGCTTAATCACACAGCGACCTTGGTGCGCCTCTTTTTTTCTTTGCAACATGTGCTGTTTGGGGACAATTTTTTTGAAGTGCCATCCTGCCTGACACTGCAGTGCCACTCCTAGATGGGCCAGGTGTTTGTGTCGGCCACTTGTGTCGCTTAGCTTAGTCACACAGCGACCTTGGTGCGCCTCTTTTTTTCTTTGCATCATGTGCTGTTTGGGGACAATTTTTTTGAAGTGCCAACCTGCCTGATACTGCAGTGCCACTCCTAGATGGGCCAGGTGTTTGTGTCGGCCACTTGTGTCGCTTAGCTTAGTCACACAGCGACCTTGGTGCGCCTCTTTTTTTCTTTGCATCATGTGCTGTATGGGGACAATTTTTTTGAAGTGCCATCCTGCCTGACACTGCAGTGCCACTCCTAGATGGGCCAGGTGTTTGTGTCGGCCACTTGTGTCGCTTAGCTTAGTCACACAGCGATCTTTGTGCGCCTCTTTTTTTATTTGCATCATGTGCTGTTTGGGGACTATTTTTTTGAAGTGCCATCCTGCCTGACACTGCAGTGCCACTCCTAGATGGGCCAGGTGTTTGTGTCGGCCACTTGTGTCGCTTAGCTTAGTCACACAGCGACCTTGGTGCGCCTCTTTTTTTCTTTGCCTCATGTGCTGTTTGGGGACTATTTTTTTGAAGTGCCATCCTGCCTGACACTGCAGTGCCACTCCTAGATGGGCCAGGTGTTTGTGTCGGCCACTTGTGTCGCTTAGCTTAGTCACACAGCGACCTTGGTGCGCCTCTTTTTTTCTTTGCATCATGTGCTGTTTGGTGACTATTTTTTTGAAGTGCCATCCTGTCTGACACTGCAGTGCCACTCCTAGATGGGCCAGGTGTTTGTGTCGGCCACTTGGGTCGCTTAGCTTAGCCATCCAGCGACCTCGGTGCAAATTTTAGGACTAAAAATAATATTGTGAGGTGTGAGGTGTGAGGTGTTCAGAATAGACTGAAAATGAGTGTAAATTATGGTTATTGAGGTTAATAATACTATGGGATCAAAATGACCCCCAAATTCTATGATTTAAGCTGTTTTTGAGGGTTTTTTGTAAAAAAAAAACACCCGAATCCAAAACACACCCGAATCCGACAAAAAAATTTCTGGGGTTTTTTGCCAAAACGCGTCCGAATCCAAAACACGGCCGCGGAACCGAATCCAAAACACAAAACCTAAAAAATGTCCGGTGCACATCACTAAATAATACAAAGAAGATGGGGCCCTAGGGGGTAATTCCAAGTTGATCGCAGCAGGAATTCTGTTAGCAATTGGGCAAAACCATGTGCACTGCAGGGGAGGCAGATATAACATGTGCAGAGAGAGTTAGATTTGGATGGGGTGTGTTCAATGTGCAATCTAATTTGCAGTGTAAAAATAAAGCAGCCAGTATTTACCCTGCACAGAAATAAAATAACCCACCCAAATCTAACTCTCTCTGCAAATGTTATATCTGCCTCCCCTGCAGTGCACATGGTTTTGCCCAACTGCTAAAAAATTTCCTGCTGCGATCAACTTGGAATTACCCCCCTAATTCAGAGTTGATCGCAGCAGCAAATTTTTTAGCAGTTGTGCAAAACCATGTGTACTGCAGGTGGGGCAGATGTAACGTGCAGAGAGAGTTAGATTTGGATGGGGTGTGTTAAAACTTAAATCTAAATTTCAGTGTAAAAATAAAGAAGCCAGTATTTACCCTGCAGAGGAACAAAATAACCCACCCAAATCTAACTCTCTCTGCAAATGTTATATCTGCTCCCCCCTGCAGTGCACATGGTTTTGCCCAATTGCTAACAAATTTGCTGCTGCGATCAACTCTGAATTACCCCCAAGATCCAGTGTTCAGCAACTGGGCTCTCGGTGCATAACACCCAGCTGGCAGTAAAGTCTGAACATGCTGTTCCTGCAGGGCTGTTTCTAGCCAATTTGGCTCCCAGTGTGAGATTTCAAAATGTGCCCCCCCCCCCCATTGGCATAAAAAAATGCACCCCCCACCCATAGCTACACCTGCCTGCGTACTGTGTAAAATGGGGACACCTGCCTGCCGTAGTGTATAAAATGGGGACACCTGCCTGCCGTACTGTATAAAATGGGGACACTTGCCTGCCGTACTGTATAATTTGGACACTTGCCTGCCGTAATGTGTAAAATGGGGACACCTGCCTGCCATAATGTGTAAAATGGGGACACCTGCCTGCCGCATTGTGTAAAAAGGGAACACTTGCCTGCCGTACTGTGTAAAATGGGGACACTTGGCTGCCGCACTGTGTAAAATGGGGACACCTGCCTGCCGTGATGTGTAAAATGGGGACACTTGCCTGCCATAATGTGTAAAATGGGGAAACCTGCCTGCCGTAATGTGTAAAATGGGGACACCTGCCTGCCGTACTGTGTAAAATGGGGACACCTGCCTGCCATACTGTATAAAATGGGGACACCTGCCTGTGTACTGTGTAAAAAGAGGACACTTGCCTGCCATAATGTGTAAAATGGGGACACCTGCCTGCCGTAATGTGTAAAATGGGGACACTTGCCTGCCGTAATGTGTAAAATGGGGACACTTGCCTGACGTACTGTATAAAATGGGGACACTTGCCTGCCGTGATGTGTAAAATGGGGACTTTTTATTTTTTTCTGTGGTGGCCGTGATGATATCAGATGAGGCCACGCCCACTTTAATGAGACCACGCCCACTTTAATGAGGCCAGACACCCCCTTGCCGGCATGCTTTTAGTTTTTTTATAGCTATGGGGGGGGGCGCATTTTTTTATGCTAATGGGGGGGCGCATTTTGAAATCTCGCACTGGGAGCCAAATTGGCTAGAAACAGCCCTGCAGGAACAGCATGTACAGACTTTACTGCCAGCTGGGTGTTATGCACCGAGAGCCCAGTTGCTGAACACTGGATCTTGGGGGTAATTCAGAGTTGATCGCAGCAGCAAATTTGTTAGCAATTGGGCAAAACCATGTGCACTGCAGGGGGGAGCAGATATAACATTTGCAGAGAGAGTTAGATTTGGGTGGGTTATTTTGTTCCTATGCAGGGTAAATACTGGCTTCTTTATTTTTACACTGAAATTTAGATTTCAGTTTTTACACACCCCACCCAAATCTAACTCTCTGCACGTTACATCTGCCCCACCTGCAGTACACATGGTTTTGCCCAACTGCTAAAAAATTTGCTGCTGCGATCAACTCTGAAATAGGCCCCATGTTCTTTGTATTATTCTAATCATTTTTATAGTCAAAACTCTGGATAAAAAGTCTATGACAGATGAGGCAGTGACTACCTTTTCTGCACATATCTGATCAAAACTGGCCATATTTCCAGCAGTATATACTACTGCACCTGTGTATAATGCCCACCTACACCCTTTGTTTCATATATTATGTGTACATCTGGCTCTGGTACTAGCCAGTGCCCCTGAGCCATTTAAATTACTGCACAACCCTGGTAGTTTCACTGACTTTCACTCAAAATTTTATTTAACATGTACAATATAATATGGCTTCTGTTCTTTAGTATATGGCTATGCCATAATTGCCAAATGTACCAAATTTCCAGAGATGTTCCCAGGTTTTAATAATGTGTCCCTGGATATTTTTCAGTATTGAGTAACTGTACTATAATTATTATTATTATTATTATTATTATTCTTGTTCTGAACACTATGAAGTACTAACCATCAATTCTTATTCTCTGTGCTTTAGAAGGTAACATTTATTGAGGATTTGCGTGTACAATGAAAAATGAATATTAATTTAGTAAACATGATATGATGGTGATTGTATTGCTTCATTGTCTACCTAGACCCATGTTTCCCAAATCCAGAACTCACAAAGCTCATGTTTTCAAGATTTTTTTTATTCATGTACAGCTGATTTAGGCTGATTGAGCCAGTAAATATCCTACCTCATAGGTTCCCAACCGCGGTCCTCAAGGCACACTAACATTCCAGATATTAAGGATAACCAAGCCTGGGCGCAGGTGACTTACTTAGTGGTGCCTCAATCAATTTGACTTAACTATCTGTGCTCAGCGATGGATATCCTTAAAACCTGGATCATTAGGGTGCCTTGAGGCCCGCGTTTGGGAACCTCTGTCCTGTTTCCACAAAGAGAAATCCTCAAAACATGACCTGTTGGGAGTGCATGAGAACCACATTTCTAAACACTGACTTAGACAGTGGGAAAGCCAGTAGCAGTCATTTTCAGAAGGAATATTTTGCCATGCACAACAATGTTCATTTCAATCATTTTTTGTTCATATGAATCATACAAATAGAATACTGTTTCAGCAATATAAATTTGAGTTCCATCAACTTTACAAATTCACAATGAGACATTTTATTTTGTCATGGTTCATGCGTTTTCTTACTCTAGTTTTACTATCAATGATTGACAATTGTGTTTTGACCTTCTATAAAGTTAGCTATAGTGTTTTACAATGGATTATAATGTTTACTACATGTGTCATCTACTACAAACTCATGGTTCATCATAAAACCTGTGTCTGGTACTTTGCATTACAAAGGGGTGCAATATCACACAGTACATGGTTAACATTTATTAGCCTAAGAAATGTTTATCTTTCTTCTTTAGTCTCTGCTAAATAGAAATTATAATTTTTTTATCTCTATTGAATAACTATTTTTTGCTGAATAAATATTGCTAATGAGTCTTTGTTTTCTCTAGATGCTAACTACTGTTGCACGTGCCCTCCGTGGATCAAAATCCATTACATGGAGGAGTCTCTCTACCACCAGTTGTTTGTCTGCACATGGTGAGTGGAAATGCTCATTTTTGCTAATCTAAATTTAATTATTGTCTTTGAGAATACAGTTTGAAAACAACAGTCATGTGGAGGTCTAATAATTACTGTCATTGCGCCAGCTGCATACATTTTCTTGAATGACATACATTTTTTAGTACTTTGCCCCAGAAATACACAGTTATAATAGAAATACAGCCCTACATGAACTATATGGGCAGCGCTTTTGTAAGGAAACTCAATTCTTGCGATCCATGATAATTACACAAATAGAATACTGTTTAATGTTTGAGAAAGATGGTCCTTTAGTTTCAGTCCTACCATAGAGTATAAAGGTGTGCACTACGTCCATTGAAATTTGGGTTCCGTCACCATTACAAATTCACCAATGAGACTCATTTTATGTTTCAATAGTTCATGTGTTCTTTTAATCTAGTTGTATTATCAATGTTTGACAATTAAGTTTAACCTTCTATAAAGTTAGCTATAGTCTTTTACAATGGATTATAATGTTTACTACATGTGTCAACCACCACAAACTCAAAGTACACCATAAAACATGTATCTGGTACTTTATATGTTACAAAGGTCATGTACACAAAAGACAAACTTCAACATAAAGTATGCAGAGTTTAATGACCACATTAGATCAGTAAGGGGGATATGTACTAAGCAGTGAAAAGAGTGGAGAAGTAAACCATTGGAGAAGTTGCCCATGGCAACCAATCAGAATTGAAACAACATTTATAATTTGCATACTATAAAATTATACAGAGCAGCTAATTGGTTGCCATGGGCAACTTCTCCACTGGCTCACTTAGAGTCCCATAAGAAGTCTACAAGTAATGCCTTGGCATATAGGACTTCTGTGAGAATATTCCTTACAATGGCCAAAATGTTTTAAGCCTTACAAAATGTTAAAGTGGAGAGTGATAAAGTACCAACAAGTTACAACAAATCAGCTCCTAACTGTCCTGTAACATGTCAGCTAGGAAGCTGATTGGCTGGTACTTTATCACTCTTTGAGGTCTATTCATGAAACAGTGAAAAGAGTGGAGAAATGAGCCAGCGGAGAAGTTGCCCTTGGCAACCAATCAGCTGCTCTGTTCAATTTGACACTATGCAAATTATAAACATACATCAATGCTAATTGGTTGCCATGGACAGCTTCTTCACAGGCTCACTTCTCCATACTTTTCACAGCTTCATAAATAGACCCCTTTATCTCTCTCTACTTTATCACTTTTTAAGGCTTAATCAATTTTGGCCAAGATCCCTTATATTGTACGGAGGGTCATTTATGATACAGAAAAAATTAGAACGTGATTTGCAAACTGCATTTCATTCATACTGTACTCTATTCCATTTTGAGGTTTGTCCCTGCAGATGCTTTGAGCGACCATTTGTCAAATTTAACTTAACAACAAATGAAAATATGACACTGGTTAGCTATTTTGTTTAGACTAATCCCATAATAGTTATGATTTTTCATTTCTCTCCTATAATTGGAGCTTCAGTTAGGTCCTTAACAAGAAAGTCGACTTTGGGATTGTCTTCCTTTTAGATGTCATGTGTTTGTACATTTCGATCATTCCAACATTTCAGTTAAATAAACTTTCTTGTGTGACAACAAAATAAACATAGTACATACCTAAATACCATTACATTTTCTTTTAACTTTCTGCTAAAAAATGCAAAATCATGCACTTGGGTCTCAAAAACCTAAAGGCTAAATATAGTATCAAGGGTACTATAATGGAAACTACTGAGGAGGAAAGGGATTTAGGAGTCACTATTTCAAGTGACTTGAAGGCAGGAAAGCAATGCAACAAAGCAATGAGGAAGGCAAGTCAGATGCTTGGTTGCATAGGGAGAGGAATCAGTAGCAGGAAAAAAGAAGTGATAATGCCACTGTATAGGTCATTGGTGCGTCCCCATCTGGAATACTGTGTCCAGTTCTGGAGACCATATCTCCAGAAAGATATAAATACATTAGAGAGTGTACAAAGAAGGGCAACTGAAATGGTGCATGGCCTACATCACAAAACTTACCTGGAAAGGCTGAAAGATCTTAACATGTATAGTTTGGAGGAGAGAAGGGAAAGGGGGGACATGATAGAAACTTTCAAATATATCACGGGTCTTAACAAAGTTCAGGAGGGAAACATTCTTCAAAGGAAGAGAGGTATTAGAACTCGAGGACATACACTGAGACTGGAGGGGGGGAGGTTCAGGGGACATTTAAGGAAAAATTACTTCACAGAAGGGTAGTGGATAAGTGGAATAGCCTCCCATCAGAGGTGGTAGAGGCTAAGACTGTAGAGCAATTTAAACATGCTTGGGATAGGCATATGAATATCCTTACAAAGAATTAAGGTTCAAAAAGGGTTGAGATTGCCTAAAGGATAAAAAAAAGGGTCAGACTAGATGGGCCAAGTGGTTCTTATCTGCCATCAAATTCTATGTTTCTCTGACGTCCTAGTGGATGCTGGGAACTCCGTAAGGACCATGGGGAATAGATGGGCTCCGCAGGAGACTGGGCACTCTAAAAGAAAGATTAGGTACTATCTGGTGTGCACTGGCTCCTCCCTCTATGCCCCTCCTCCAGACCTCAGTTAGAATCTGTGCCCGGCCAGAGCTGGATGCACCTAGTGGGCTCTCCTGAGCTTGCTAGAAAAGAAAGTATTTGTTAGGTTTTTTATTTTCAGTGAGATCTGCTGGCAACAGACTCACTGCTACGTGGGACTGAGGGGAGAGAAGCAAACCTACCTGCGTGCAGCTAGCTTGTGCTTCTTAGGCTACTGGACACCATTAGCTCCAGAGGGTTCGAACACAGGGCCTGACCTCGATCGTCCGTTCCCGGAGCCGCGCCGCCGTCCCCCTTGCAGAGCCAGAAGACAGAAGAGAAGGAGATGAAATCGGTGGCAGAAGACTCCGGTCTTCATTAAGGTAGCGCACAGCACTGCAGCTGTGCGCCATTGCTCCCACTGCACACCACACACTCCGGTCACTGTAGGGTGCAGGGCGCTGGGGGGGGGGGCCGCCCTGGGCAGCAATAAAATTCCTTTTGGTATAAAAATACACATAATACAGTCTGTGACTGTATATGTGTAAAACCCCCGCCATTTTTCAGTCAGAAACTGCAGGGAGAAGCCCGCCGCTGAGGGGGCGGGGCCTTCTTCCTCAGCACACCAGCGCCATTTTTCCTTCACAGTTCATACTTACCTACATTTTGGCTGCTCTCTGCGGGAGAGAGCAGCCAGGTCAGCTCAGAGGGCGGGCAGGGGAGGCTGTGACGTCGTGGAGAGGGTGGGTTGGAGGCGGGATGGGGCGGAGAAAGGGCGGAGCAGTGGCGGAGTCACGACGATGCCTCTTTTTAAGCCACGCCCCCCGCTCTGTAATGCCGCGATCACCGGCATTATACGGCAGGGGGCGTGGCTATGATGACGCGATTCAGCAAGAATCGCATCATCAACTGCCCGGACCGCCCACTTTACACACTAAGTGGGCAGACGGGCAGGGGGGACCCCACGAATCGGGAGACTTGCCTGCTCTTCCGGGGGGCCGGGAGGGTCACCCGATTTTCGGGATCCTCCCGGCCATTCCGGGAGAGTAGGCAAGTATGCAGTTCCGCTGGAAGCATCTCCCCAGGCTCTCCCCTGCAGTACTCCTGATACAAGAAGGGTAAAAAAGAGAGGGGGGGCACATAAATTTAGGCGCAAATAATATATATTAAGCAGCTATTGGGAAAAATCACTCATTATAGTGAAAATCCCTGTGTTATATAGCGCTGTGGTGTGTGCTGGCATACTCTCTCTCTGTCTCCCCAAAGGACTTTGTGGGGTCCTGTCCTCAGTCAGAGCATTCCCTGTGTGTGTGCGGTGTGTCGGTACGGCTGTGTCGACATGTTTGATGAGGAGGGTTACGTGGAGGCGGAGCAAGGGCAGAAAAGTGTGGTGTCGCCCCCGACGGGGCCGACACCGGATTGGATGGATATATGGAAGGTCTTAACAGACAGTGTCAACTCCTTACATAAAAGGTTCGATGATGCAGCAGCCTTGGGACAGCCGGGATCTCAACCCGCGCCTGCCCAGGCGTCTCAGAGGCCATCAGGGGCTCATAAACGCCCGCTAGCTCAGATGGTAGACACAGATGTCGACACGGAGTCTGACTCCAGTGTAGATGAGGATGAGACAAATGCACAGTCTACTAAAGCCATCCGATGCATGATTACTGCAATGAAAAATGTATTGCACATTTCTGATATTAACCCGGTTACTACCAAGAAGGGTATTATGTTTGGGGAGAAAAAGCAGCCAGTGACTTTTCCCCCATCCAATGAATTAAATGAATTGTGTGAGGAAGCGTGGAGTTCCCCCGATAAGAAACTAGTGATTTCTAAGAGGTTACTGATGGCGTACCCTTTCCCGCCAACGGATAGGTTACGTTGAGAAACATCCCCTAGGGTGGACAAAGCCCTCACACGCTTATCAAAAAAGGTGGCACTGTCGTCTCAGGATACGGCCGCCTTAAAGGAGCCTGCGGATAGAAAGCAGGTAGCTATCCTGAAGTCTGTGTATACACACTCAGGTACTATACTGAGACCTGCTATTGCTTCAGCATGGATGTGTAGTGCTGCAGCCGCATGGTCTGATACCCTGTCAGACAACATTGATTCCCTCGACAGGGATACTGTTTTGTTAACCCTGGGCCATATAAAAGACGTCGTCTTATATATGCGGGATGCACAGAGGGACATTTGCCTGCTGGCATCTAGAATTAATGCAATGTCCATTTCTGCCAGGAGAGTATTATGGACTCGGCAGTGGACAGGTGATGCTTATTCTAAAAGACACATGGAGGTTTTGCCTTATAAGGGTGAGGAATTGTTTGGGGACGGTCTCTCGGACCTCGTATCCACGGCAACAGCCGGGAAGTCAACTTTTTTACCTCAGGTTCCCTCACAGCCTAAGAAAGCACCGTATTATCATGTACAGTCCTTTCGGCCTCAGAAAGGCAAGCGGATCAGAGGCGCATCCTTTCTGCCCAGAGGCAGGGGTAGAGGAAAGAAGCTGCACCAGGCAGCCAGTTCCCAGGAACAGAAATCCTCCCCCGCTTCCTCTCAGTCCACCGCATGACGCTGGGGCTCCACAGGCGGAGCCGGGTGCGGTGGGGGGCGCGTCTCCGAAACTTCAGCAACCAGTGGGTTCGCTCACAAGTGGATCTCTGGGCTGTTCAAATTGTATCTCAGGGATACGTGCTGGAGTTCGAGGCGACTCCCCCTCGCCGTTACCTCAAATCAGCCTTGCCAGCTGCTCCCAGGGAAAGGGAGGTAGTACTGGCGGCAATTCACAAGCTGTACCTCCAGCAGGTGATAATCAAGGTTCCCCTCCTTCAACAGGGACGGGGTTACTATTCCACAATGGTTGTGGTACCGAAACCAGACGGTTCGGTGAGACCCATTCTAAATTTAAAATCCTTGAACACTTATATAAGGAAGTTCAAGTTCAAAATGGAATCGCTCAGGGCGGTTATTGCAAGCCTGGAAGAGGGGGATTTTATGGTGTCGCTGGACATCAAGGATGCTTACTTGCATGTCCCCGTTTACCCACCTCACCAGGAGTACCTCAGGTTTGTGGTACAGGATTGTCATTACCAATTCCAGACGTTGCCGTTTGGTCTGTCCACGGCACCGAGAGTATTTACCAAGGTAATGGCCGAAATGATGATACTCCTTCGGAAGAAGGGAGTTATAATTATCCCGTACTTGGACGATCTCCTTATAAAGGCGAGGTCCAGAGAGCAGTTGTTAGTCAGCATAGCACTTTCTCGGGAAGTGTTGCTACAGCACGGCTGGATTCTGAATATCCCAAAGTCGCAGCTGATTCCTCAGGTTTGTGGTACAGGATTGTCATTACCAATTCCAGACGTTGCCGTTTGGTCTGTCCACGGCACCGAGAGTATTTACCAAGGTAATGGCCGAAATGATGATACTCCTTCGGAAGAAGGGAGTTATAATTATCCCGTACTTGGACGATCTCCTTATAAAGGCGAGGTCCAGAGAGCAGTTGTTAGTCAGCGTAGCACTTTCTTGGGAAGTGTTGCTACAGCACAGCTGGATTCTGAATATCCCAAAGTCGCAGCTGATTCCTGCGACGCGTCTGCTCTTCCTGGGCATGATTCTGGACACAGAACAGAAGAAGGTGTTTCTCCCGGTGGAGAAGGCCCAGGAATAGTCATCTCTGGTCAGGGACCTCCTGAAACCAAAACAGGTGTTGGTGCATCACTGCACGCGAGTCCTGGGAAAGATGGTGGCTTCTTACGAAGCAATTCCCTTCGGCAGGTTCCATGCAAGGATTTTTCAGTGGGATCTGTTAGACAAATGGTCCGGATCGCATCTTCAGATGCATCGGTTAATCACCCTGTCCCCAAGGGCCAGGGTGTCTCTGCTGTGGTGGCTGCAGAGTGCTCATCTTCTCGAGGGCCGCAGATTCGGCATACAGGACTGGGTCCTGGTGACCACGGACGCAAGCCTCCGAGGATGGGGGGCAGTCACTCAGGGAAGGAACTTCCAGGGACTGTGGTCAAGTCAGGAGACTTTACTACACATAAATATACTGGAACTGAGGGCCATTTACAACGCCCTGAGTCAAGCAGAGCCCCTGCTTCAGAACCAACCAGTGCTGATTCAGTCAGACATCACGGCGGTCACCCATGTAAACCGACAGGGCGGCACAAGAAGCAGGATGGCGATGGCAGAAGCCACAAGGATTCTCCGATGGGCGGAAAATCACGTGCTAGTACTGTCAGCAGTGTTCATTCCGGGAGTGGACAACTGGGAAGCAGACTTCCTCAGCAGACACGACCTACACCCGGGAGAGTGGGGACTTCATCCAGAAGTCTTCACGCAGATTGTAAACCGTTGGGAATGGCCACAGGTGGACATGATGGCGTCCCGCCTCAACAAAAAGCTAAAAAAATATTGCACCAGGTCAAGGGACCCTCAGGCGATAGCTGTGGACGCACTAGTGACACCGTGGGTGTACCAGTCGGTTTATGTGTTCCCTCCTCTTCCTCTCATACCCAAGGTACTGAGGATAGTAAGAAAGAGAGGAGTAAGAACTATACTTATCGTTCCGGATTGGCCAAGAAGAACTTGGTACCCAGAACTACAAGAAATGATCTCAGTGGAACCATGGCCTCTGCCTCTCAGACAGGACCTGTTACAGCAGGGGCCCTGTCTGTTCCAAGACTTACCGCGGCTGCGTTTGACGGCATGGCGGTTGAACGCCGGATCCTAACAGAAAAGGGCATTCCGGATGAAGTGATTCCTACGCTGATAAAGGCTAGGAAAGACGTGACAGCACAACATTATCACCGTATAATAGTCAGGAGTGACTATGGGCCTAAAATTGGGATCCATAAAGGTCCAGATTTCGGCCCTATCTATTTTCTTTCAAAAAGAACTGGCTTCACTGCCTGAAGTTCAGACGTTTGTTAAGGGAGTGCTGCATATTCAGCCCCCTTTTGTGCCTCCAGTGGCACCTTGGGATCTTAACGTTGTGTTGGGTTTCCTGAAATCCCACTGGTTTGAGCCACTTAAGACCGTGGAGCTAAAATATCTCACGTGGAAAGTGGTCATGCTATTGGCCTTAGCTTCGGCTAGGCGTGTGTCAGAATTGGCGGCTTTGTCTTGTAAAAGCCCTTATCTGATCTTCCATATGGACACTGCAGAATTGAGGACCCGTCCCCAATTTCTCCCTAAGGTGGTATCAGCGTTTCATTTGAACCAACCTATTGTGGTGCCTGCGGCTACTCGGGACTTGGAGGGCTCCACATTACTAGATGTAGTCAGGGCTTTAAAAATCTATGTAGCCAGGACGGCTGGAGTCAGGAAAACTGACTCGCTGTTTATCCTGCATGCACCCAACAAGCTGGGTGCTCCTGCTTCAAAGCAAACTATTGCGCGCTGGATCTGTAACACGATTCAGCAAGCTCATTCTGCGATAGGATTGCCGCATCCTAAATCAGTGAAAGCCCATTCCACAAGGAAGGTGGGCTCTTCTTGGGCGGCTGCCCGAGGGGTCTTGGCTTTACAGCTTTGCCGAGCTGCTACTTGGTCGGGTTCAAACACATTTGCTAAGTTCTACAAGTTTGATACCCTGGCTGAGGAGGACCTTGCCTTTGCTCATTCGGTGCTGCAGAGTCATCCGCACTCTCCCGCCCGTTTGGGAGCTTTGGTATAATCCCCATGGTCCTTACGGAGTTCCCAGCATACACTAGGACGTCAGAGAAAATAAGAATTTACTCACTGGTAATTCTATTTCTCGTAGTCCGTAGTGGATGCTGGGCGCCTGTCCCAAGTGCGGACTCTCTGCAATACATGTATATAGTTATTGCTTAACTAAAGGGTTATTGTTATGAGCCATCTGTTACTGAGGCTCAGTTGTTGTTCATACTGTTAACTGGGTATGGTTATCACGAGTTGTACGGTGTGATTGGTGTGGCTGGTATGAGTCTTACCCTGGATTCCAAATCCTTTCCTTGTTGTGTCAGCTCTTCCGGGCACAGTTTCCTTAACTGAGGTCTGGAGGAGGGGCATAGAGGGAGGAGCCAGTGCACACCAGATAGTACCTAATCTTTCTTTTAGAGTGCCCAGTCTCCTGCGGAGCCCGTCTATTCCCCATGGTCCTTACGGAGTTCCCAGCATCCACTACGGACTACGAGAAATAGCATTACCGGTGAGTAAATTCTTATTTTCTATGTTACTATATTGATCTGATATAATGTTATTTCTGTGCAGATGTTTCAAGTGACAAAGTACCTTACTATACCAAACCAATGTACTATGATTCCCGTGCATTGCCTCTGCCTGATGTTCCCTTCGTATCCGAGCTGACCCCTCAGCAGAAGGCTCTAAAGGAAAAGGAAGCTGGATCCTGGATTCAGCTGACAAAGGAGGAAAAAGTTGCATGTGTGTAATTTCTTATAGCTCAATATTAGACACTTGCATGGTATATACTGATTAAATCTTCTAATTCTAGCATTGCATAGGCTCTTGTACTAGGCCCAATGTACATTGTAGTGTGATTTATAGGCATTTGTAGAACAAGCCATATACTGTATAGTGGAGTCTATTTCTCAAAAGCTAAAAGCTCTAAATCCTGTGAAAATAATAAGTTTTTTTAGGATTTAAGATTTTTTTTCCGATGTATCAAAGACCCTTGCAAGTGAAGGCTATACCAAGCAATAGCTTTCACGGGTGGCATTCTGCAACGCTTCTGGAAGTTATCAAAGATAACTGTGGTACCAAAACTGTTCTGCTCTTGCTCATGCTATCTCAAGATGGCAGCATGGCATTAGTCGTGGTTTCTCACGATAAAACATGATTTATTTTATAAATTTTGTATTTATAATTCTTTTCTAAAAAATGTTTTTAAACAAACAAGTTTATTTTATTTTGCATAATGATTTAATGATTTGGGGACTTTGGGGGTTATTCAGAGACGGATGCAGATCTTGGTTCTGTAGCAAGATCTGCGTCCATCCACTCACATGCTGGGGGCCACCCAGCACAGGGCAAGGGCACCCAGCATGTGTGTGGTGCCACCCTGTGATGTGTCCGTAATTTAATTGCAGATGCATTGTTTTAAGGTCGACTCCTGCCTGCGCTGCGCTGGCTGCTCTGGCAGGCGGTTTGGCGTTAATTTTTTTTCATGGTGGAGCTGCATGTGAAGTCATGCAGCTGCAGTGAAAACGCTCCCGACATTCCCTCATTTTGCCCACAATGCCACGTCACCACCCACCCAACGCTTAGCGGCTGACTCTGAATAGGGAATAGGGTCTTTTATCCCTTCCCAGCATGCATGCAGGGCTGATAAACCAGATCAGACAAGAAGCCAAAGTGGCCTGGTAAGTGGTAAGGCAACCAGACCACTGCCAGCGAATGAGTTGAGCTCCCCCAGTCGCATTATGTTTGATAAATTATGGTAAAGATAAAACAGCGTACAATATCCAATCATTAATCAGTGATGAGTCTTTGACATATAGCAAATACAGAGATTATCATTTTGTTTGTACAAAGTACAGAAAGGAGGGGTAGAGAAGGAGTTACAACGAACCACATTAAGGCACAGAGCATTACACAGAAAAAGTAGAGAACTGATATAGTGATCACATATAAGATCATTTATATCTGTACATTCAGTGGCGTAACTAGAAATTTCTCCCCAAGCCTAAAATTTCTCTGGCGCCCCCCCCCCCCCCCCATAATTGGCACCAGTAGAGCGATGAATCTGCGTGAGGTGCAAAAAATGGGTGTGGCTTGATAGAGTCAAATATCTACCTTTTAACATAAGCTATATACTAATACCGTGTAGCCGTAATGGCTGCTAAACCACGTGCACATGCTACGCACTCCGTACGCTATTTGCGTATGAAGACCTCGCACGTGGTACGCAAATTAAGTACACATGCTGTGCTGGGTGTACGGAATACCCACAGCGAGCATACACACAGACAGTAACCTTTATAAACTTTAAACACAGAATATGCTTACACTGTAAACCTTAATACCGTGGTACTATAATGCATTTAACACTGAACCTTTGTGAGTATGCAAGCTGTTTGAGCAATTGAGATACTCAGAAACCCTTTGTACTAGCTAGAGAGACACAGACACCCTGCTGAGGTTCCAAAACCTTTACTAACGAGCTTTTAGATATATCAAAAGGGGTACACAGTTTACAAGTCATACACTACAGACTAACATATAATTCTAACAGAATATCTAGACAGAAATATACAATAGCGTCACAATCTTATACTATAACAAAGTGAGAGAGAGAGAGAGAGAGAGAGAGAGTATGGCCAATACAAACAGGGAACAACTTGGTTACAGAGAATTACTTACACACACTGGGAATGATCGCTGCGCAGCTTTCTGGTACCAGCTCCAAGTTAGTCAAGATGAAAACCGTTTGTGGAGTGAGAGAGCTGCTTCAGGCTGGCTTGGTCTTATATACACTACATGCAGTACACTACAAAGGGACCTATAATCTCATTGTTCATTGGACACAGGAATGTCTCCTCGCATCATAACAAAAGGTCATAGGTTAGTTTGAACAGGTGGGCTGTGACTATATCAAATTGCTCAGGTGGGTGGGAAACTCAGGATTTCCAACACATGGACAATAAATAAATGTCCAGAAACTACTAATGGCCATAACTATACGCCGGAGCGATTAATCTTTACCTAACCAGCACCGGATTGTTGCTATTAAAATACTCTTCAGTTAGGTACCAAGCACAACTGCTCAAACCCTGTCTGGCCCTTCGTACCATGAAAAGAGGAATTCCTTTGTCCAGGGACCAACTACATTAAACAAACTCACAGTTATTATTAAGGGGAACATTATCTATAAAACGCACTATTTGGATTTATTATGTAACGATTGAGTCGCTCGCTAGACGCACACGGACTCTACCGTAAATGCACATACCACGCGCTCGAGCGCACGCCCGTAGAGGCGCCGTCACGCAAGTGCGAATATGTGCACGCACGCCAGAGAAAGTGCATGTGCAGCGGGCAAGCGCATGGGGGATATATGGCAACGTGTAGCATGATATTTTTCTGACTTTGACAGTCCACCCTTTGGCAGTCATCAATACCTGCCACTTCCTAAAACAATTCAAAAAGAAATATATATATATATATACCATCATGTTAGTACCATTTTATGATTGAGGAAAAGGGAGGAGAGGAGAAGGTGGGAAAAAGGTATGACCTAGTGAGATAGTAGAAGCATGTGTGTATGAGTCCATGTTTGAGGGGTCATGTATCATCGTGCCGTACGTGTTTTAAATCAAGCTTCGAGGTATTGCGAAGTATACATTTGAATTCCTTCTTATCCCGTATTAAGGGTCTGTGGATGGGCTGTCAAACTTTACCGAGCTCTTTTCGGCTTTTGGTTGCAACAAAATGGGGGAGCACATTTTAGTTGATGATACATGAATGGGGGGGGGGTATGTGAGTGCTGATATCTGTGTCTATATTCCCTATCGACTATGTGTGCTATTACCTGAAGGTTGTAGTGGTGAAGATAAGAAGTAATTAGTACAAATGCAGTCATAAACTATGTGAGCTTAATATGCATTCGCCGATTGAGGTCTTGTCTTGTGTCTTGTCTTGATGTACATGTTGACTGTAGTCTCCCGATGCTTTTGCTATAAATGGCGACAAAAGCTTTTCCATTGTCCAGAAAGTTACAGTCACTAAAATATTTGGGCTATCGTAAAATTTAAAGTCACTAGGGATATTGGGGGTCTGTATTATAGTCCATCGATGGTCTGTATAAAAGAGGTTGTCAAATTCTTCTTCCAAGCGGATGTCTTTGTACCTTGGAGGAACACAAAAAAGAAGAGAAAACTAGTGTATTGCGCTTGATGCACTAATTATCTAAATAAATTAATAAATTAATAAATTAATAAATAGCACTCTATAGTTGTGTGTCTGTTTTACTTCAAATTAACACACATGGAACTTGCTTTCATAAAAACCAACTAGAATATTTTAATAACATTTCACATACATGAATCATATATACCAATATTGGATATATTAAACGCCAGTAGCAAGAGGATTAGAGACATTATACTACATAATTCAGTAGGCATCAGCAGCTGCTGTAAATTGACGAGGCATGCCTGTGTAGCACTCATACGATACATTGTTGCCGTCCACTTGTTACTATTTATGGACACTAATATTCAATCTGTGTCTTAGACAGTTCAAGCGCATTTTTTCAGTGTGTTTTAGTTTATTTAATTTTAATATATCCAATATTGGTATATATGATTCATGTATGTGAAATGTTATTAAAATATTCTAGTTGGTTTTTATGAAAGCAAGTTCCATGTGTGTTAATTTGAAGTAAAACAGACACACAACTATAGAGTGCTATTTATTCATTTATTAATTTATTTAGATAATTAGTGCATCAAGCGCAATACACTAGTTTTCTCTTCTTTTTTGTGTTTCCCTGAGGATATTGCCAATCCTTTAGTGTGTGCAGCTGGTGTACCGAGTAAATTAACTACATACCCAATTATATTTGCGCCAGGAGCTGGGGTGTTAATCACTCCTAAATTTTGGTACCTTGGAGGAAAACAAAGGAGAAACGGGTGAAAGAAACGGACCGTGGAATCACACTTTCATCACATCATTGTCTCTATCGTTGGGTCATACATCAAATTAGTCGTTGTAATTACATTGTCTTCGCTCCATAAACTCATCACTCGGGTACTACGTTTACACTTCGTTAAAATCCGAACGCATCTAAATATCAGGCCAACAAATATGACGTCTCCCAATATACACAAGAGAAACTTCCCTACATCCATGATAATACCTTGGGCCCATTCTCCTAAGCCCGAGAACCAATTTTGTGGGTTCAACCATGACACCCAACCGGTCAGCTCATTACCTACAGCGGCGAGAGTGAGATTATGTCTCCTTCGGAACTCCCATTTTAATTGCAAAATGTCATCCATCTTTTGGTCTATGACCTCGACCGGGTCCTCTGTGCTGTTTGTAATGTACGTGCAGCACTTTATTCCATACTGGGTCGCTAGGGTAACACAATACCCGCCTGTTACTGCCGTGAGGTAATTGAGAACCATCCTATGTTGAACCAGTTCTGTTTTGTAGGCTTGTAACTCTCTCCCAGTATACCTGAATGTGTCGTCATACATTTCGGTGATATTGTCTAATAAATTTGCAAGCGCAGATATATATCTATAATTCAACACTCCTCTGGCGGTACGAGTGACATCTAACGCGAGTAGGACTTGAATCCCGGTGGATTCATGGATCAGGTCAGAGGCCGGATGCTCTGTTCTTTCTATCCGGTGCCGTTTAACGATGTGCTCGTAATGAGTGTGAGTATAAGGAGCTTGGGCACCGCGGTGAATATCTTTCATTTTGTTATGGGGTACAGTCATTACTTCAGGCAGTACTTTTCCAATATAACACAATCCCTCTGAGTTTGGGGCATGCCACTTATACGCCTTCCTCCCGCATATGAAATATGCATCATCGGGGAGAACATATGGGACGGAGTATGACATTACCATATTACAAATTTTTCCATATGAAATCTCCTAACCCTAATTCTTCCATCTGTTTAGTACACGTATCAGTTTGTACGATCTGTGCACAGTATCCTGGTGATACTTCTCGAACTCGCATGATCCTACTTCCTAAGGTGTACCTATACCGAAAGAATTTCCTATGGTCGGCTATCTGGCGTATAAGTTCTGTGTCTATGGGCATTCTGTCGGCTCTGTGTGAAAATGTCATGGTTTGATTACTCCATGACACTTCCCAATTTCCCGGCTTTCGGTGATTGGAAATGTTAAAGCACACTAAGGACCTATCCACATGATATTGGTGAAGCTTCAAACTAGGAGGACTAGAGATATTAAACCTCCTGTCCACCGGCCTCCCACCACTTAGCTCAAGTACCTCTCCTACCGCTAAAGGGAATCGTACTAGTCCTGATTTGCTATGGCCTTGAGGTACTTGAGAGCATACCCAACAGTCTGTCTGGTTTAACACTTTACCCACTAAGGAGTGATAGTCACTCAATGGATGCCGGTCCATGTGGATATTAAAACTGGACTGACATTTCTTGATGCATCCATCCTCAACTATACTGTCACAGTGTCTACAGATGCAGTTCTCTTCAGCTAACAATCCTTCACAATTCCTTCTATTGTCAATGCTATCAGATCGTTTTCTGATACTCGCCTTTACTCGGTGATTATGTTTCTATTGGAAATTTACGCCTCCATCTCTGTCATCGGAAACCCATTCCGGATCCTTTCTCGACCTCACTGGTACTCTCACCGAAACAGACTGCTCTAGTCGACATCATGGTCAACAGGAAAACACGGACTGCAGTCTCTTGGGGCGAGTCCATCTTACAGGAGGAGAAAGAGAAATTTGTAATGGGGGTACAAAAAAAATACTTTGAGGGGAAAGAAAAATGTTATGATGTCTTATGTCCTCTAGTCTTGTTGTTCTTCTTGCTCTGCTGTCATCTCAAAGGTGCTGTCTCTCAGTCCTCCAAACGAACACTCCGGTGATACAATATTCCTTCCAAATCTGCGCTCTTTCTGTAAGGAGCAAAAATCTTGCATTACCATTTGTTCAACTGATGTGTGACATACCATCTTTAAAGCATGAGAACACGAGAGAGAGAGAGAGAGAAGGAAAAACAAACGAGAGAGTGAACAATTCATCACATTTTGCATTAAGCAACAAACAAAAAACATTGTCAGATCTTCTGTTCACCATCAGGCTGTCACACCAACACATCCATTGGTATCTTTGCGCAGTCTCTCCCACCAGTATTTCCACACTCCACCTTTTTTTTTTTTTTGTGCCTGGCCAGGACACACCGATGTCGGTAGGTCACACAGGGGTTAGGTAGACTTCTGCAAAGACCAAGTAGCTATGTGATGTTTGAGTTCTGCCGATGAACGTCAGAGATGGGGAAAAGAAACATTTACAGATAAATTACAAAGTTTACCCGGCCGTCCCTGTGTCTTCAAGGAATGACCTCCCAATTTCATTAACTGTAACCTCACGCTTACTATCAGTCCTACTGATTAGCTTTACCTGCTGCAAATTACAGGTGCGGCCCAAAATTTTTCCTATATGATCCCTGATTACAATTTCGTGTGTCATAACTTTGCTCGTGTTCTTGTCTAGGGGGTCTGACTTTATGTGGGCTGTTACAGTTGCTGGCATAATGCCCTTCTCTTTTACAAAGATAACAAACCCTTGGCTTCCTCCATGTGCCAGTGGCCTGGGGTTTCGGTCGATTTGATGCCTCCTGTAGTGCTTGGATGCTCATCACCATCAACCGCTCTCCCTGTGCTTCCCTGGTTCTTTGGATATTACGGTCATGCTCGATAGCGGACTCTCTTAATGCAGCCACCGAGATACCTCTCCAGTGAGGTAGAGAGGTTTGTACCCTGATTCTTAGTGTGTCTTTTAAGCCGTCCATTAATACGGACACAGCTACTTCTCTATGATTCACATTTGTTTTAATGTCTTCTATCCCTGTATACCTAGCCATGTCCTGCAATGCCCGATGGAAATAATCAGTAGCTGTTTCTCCCTCTTTTTGTTTGATGGAGAAAATTTTGTTCCATTTGACAACATCAGGAAAATACACTCCCAACTGCAGATTGATTCTTTTTACATTATCTTGGTTGTACTCATCCGTAAGGGGTACCTCTTCATCTAGTTTACAGTCAGCTATAAATTTCACTGAGTCGACATTGGGGGGTAAACATGCCCTCAGCAATACCCGCCAATCTTTGTTATTGGGCTCCACAGTATTTCCTAGCTCTCTAATGTACTTCTGGCTTGCAACTAGATCTTTCCTAGGATCAGGGAATTCAGACACCATTGATCTTAATTCCGTTCGGGAAAAGGGGCAGTGCATGGCGATGTTTCTGACAGGAGTGACTCCTAAAGTGTCAGTTTTCCTATTTGGCACTGCAATTACCCTGACAGGATTAAGTCCAATAACGTCATTCTGAGTTGGTTCTACAATATGAGGTACATTTGTTTGTGCGTGATATATAACACCATACGTACCTGTGGACACGACCTCACCTGACCCTCCGTTAGGGGTTTTTATTACTGCCTTTACCGATTTGGTCGCGTCCACCTGGATGTCTTGTATGATGGCTGCTGGGAAAGGTGCCGACATCGTGCTGGGCTCACTTTCTTGTTTGTAATCCTGAGGGAAGTTTAACATGGGGTGCGACTTGCACAGGTTAACAGTTGTACATTTAACAGTTTTACTTTTATCATTGTTACATTTGTTACAATTACTCTTATCATCTATAATACAGTTGCTAAGTGCATGTTTATCAAACAGCAGTGTGCCACTCTCTGTAACCACCTTCTCTCCTGTTGCCATATTTTTCTTACCACAGTGAGAGTCAGCTGTGTAAGCTAATCCTCCTTGTATTTCACCTTCCTGTTGCCATATCTGTAAACAATCATAATGTCTAATTCGTTGCTTCCCGGATTTTATGAGACAGATCCTTCGCCTTAAATTATGCAATACCTCTGAGTCAAAACTACCTATCCCAGGAAATGGTGCTTTATCCCCCACAGTCATTCGTGTCCATTCGTCACAAAAGGTCTCAGTGTGGGGACCATACTTCCCCCACATTACTAACCGAGCAGACCCTCGGGGTCTGCAAGCCTCTTCAGTCTGAACCCTGACTGCTAAACGTCCCTGTGTTGTGCACTTCGCTTCCATTGTGGACCTTTTTAACACAGAAAAACTTCCTAAAATGCACCAAACACAGAAGTCTACGGTGGAAGTTTTCCAAGCTCTTCCACCAGCTTCTTCTGCTCCGAGTACAACGAATCCGCCCCTTTTAGCAGACCCATGTAATCGTTGCAGGCCCTACCAGCGAAAATTCCTTATTTTTACACAAATCACGCTTGCATGTGCTCCCTACAACACGCATGAGGGCAATTTAATATACGACCTCATATCACGTTGCGTTATTGGTCACACATACAACCGTGCGGTCCAATCGTACCACTTATAGACACTTGTTGCCAATAAATGGTAGGATCATTGGAGTCTCCCTACTGTGCTCCAAAACAGCCAGAGATCACACTTCGTCGCACTAGTTCACCAAGACCGTGCACGCACGTTTTCACCTAGACCGTGCTCATCAGGTATTCACCTAGACCGTGATTCACCAAGATTTACTTCACCAAGATTTCACCAAGACTTCACCAAGATTTCACCAAGACTTCACCAAGACTTCACCAAGAGGAGTTCAATACACTCATACCGTTTTCCAGTGCCGTAACTAGGCATTTTAGCGCTGTGTGCAAGAACTGACATTGGCGCCCCCCCCCCCCCCCGTACAAGATAGGCGCAGTGCGCGCCGTAGGAGCGCGAAAAATATATAGGGGCGTGGCTTCACGGGAAGGGGCGTGGCAACAAAATAATAGCAATTCATACTACGGTGCACAGTAGTCTCCATTATTCAAATTACGCTGCACAGTAGCGCCACTACACCAGGTAGAGCCCCTTTTATACATTACAGCAGACAGCATCCCCCTTTTTACACATTGCGGCAGCCAGTCCCCCTTTTTACACATTGCGGCAGCCAGTCCCCCTCTTTACACATTGCGGCAGCCAGGACCCCTTTTTACACATTGCGGCAGCCAGGACCACTTTTTACACATTGCGGCAGCCAGTCCCCCTTTTTACACATTGCGGCAGCCAGTCCCCCTTTTTACACATTGCGGCAGCCAGGACCACTTTTTACACATTGCGGCAGACGGGACCCCTTTTTACACATTGCGGCAGATGGGACCCCTTTTTACGCATTGCGGCAGATGGGACCCCTTTTTACGCATTGCGGCAGCCGGGACCCCTTTTTACGCATTGCGGCAGCCAGTCCCCCTTTTTACACATTGCGGCAGACGGGACCCCTTTTTACACATTGCGGCAGATGGGACCCCTTTTTACGCATTGCGGCAGATGGGACCCCTTTTTACGCATTGCGGCAGCCGGGACCCCTTTTTACGCATTGCGGCAGCCAGTCCCCCTTTTTACACATTGCGGCAGACGGGACCCCTTTTTACACATTGCGGCAGATGGGACCCCTTTTTACGCATTGCGGCAGATGGGACCCCTTTTTACGCATTGCGGCAGCCGGGACCCCTTTTTACGCATTGCGGCAGCCAGTCCCCCTTTTTACACATTGCGGCAGACGGGACCCCTTTTTACACATTGCAGCAGATGGGACCCCTTTTTACACATTGCAGCAGATGGGACCCCTTTTTAAACATTGCAGGAGAGAGAGAGAGAGAGAGAGAGAGAGGGGGGGGGGATATACTTACCTTCTCCCCGCTGACAGGCTCCTCGTGCATCTCCCTCTCGGTGCAGTGTGAAGTCAGTTGAGAAGGAGGAGGAGGGAGCGGGAGCAGAGAGCCGCAGCAGCGCTATTTGATTGGTAGTAAGCGCTGCTGCAGCATCCCCCTCTCCTTCTGTATTGGCTGCCCGGCGCTGCTGTGGATGCTGGGATGCATCCACAGCAGCGCCAGGCAGCCAATACAGAAGGAGAGGGGATGCTGCAGCAGCGCTTACTACCAATCAAATAGCGCTGCTGCGGCTCTCTGCTCCCCCTCCCTCCTCCTCCGCTGCCCGGCGCTCCTGTCTTCTCTCCTCCAGCGCGGCGCACGGGGCAGTTCAGAGGCGGCATGTAATGAGTCAATTTGACTCATTACATGCCGCTGGCCGTGCGCCCCCAGGGCAACTGCGCTGTGTGCCAAGCCCCCTTGGCACACACGTAGTTACGGCCCTGCCGTTTTCAACCCACTATCATTCTATAGTTTTCTGATCAGAAAAATCATTTCCCGTAATCTGATAGCTCTCCCCTGAGGCATTACAGTAAAGTAAGGTATTTAAACTAAATTTTGGAAACTGAAATCAATTTGTGCTATTATCGCGTGGCTGTACTATACCGCCCCCACTAAAACAATGCTATTGTGCGATTTGAGTTTCGGTGGGCGTATCCGTACGCTCCGTTGCGTCGACCCTTGCGTCACGTACGCTAGTCCCACCCTTTGTTAGGGACAAGTATACGCAAGCCAGGTATATCCACAGAAATACAACTAACACGTTTATATCAATGTAAATGATCTTTAACTGTAATCATCTACCAAGCACCACACAGATCTTTCCTTGTATCTTTAGGCAAAGTCGTGTGCGTGTTTTACAAATTACTCCTTAACGTATTATTTTTACTTTTTATCTACCAATAGCAACAAATCTTTCTCAGCACGTTTATCAATTATGAAATGGCAACCAGGAGAGTGAAAATGTGAAAATACACAAATGAAAATGCAATTCTAAATTAATCTAATAACATACATTGATGTAAGCACACGCATATAGATATTACATATATGTACTAATCACTATTACTTATGTGAGACCTTATTCAGTGCTTCTAATTTGCATATGAATGTGCTTTTTAACTAACTCTGTAAAGGAGACAGTGACAAAAAAAAAACTACTACTTTGTTTTATTTGTGTATTTCTTAAATCAAATATTTAATTTATTATTAACTTTTATTAAACTCTATCTGAACCACTTATGATTGACTATGATATGGATTAAATAAATGCATTAAAAAACTCATTAAATGATGATTTCTTTTTGACAATGGATGGCTGATTATTTCCTGAGTCAACTGAAAATCAGCCACTTAGGAAAAAAAATAATTTTTTTTGACCTTCCCAAAATGGCCGCTGCTCCTCCCCCTTCCACCTCCATGAGGGTTACACAAAATGGGGGACAGACCATGCGGCTCCTTTTGTTACAAAGAAAATCATCATGCCAGCCCCTTAAGTTATTTTTTTTTAAGCCTGGGTAAAACTATCACGCTATGCAGAGCGATTAAAAATACTTTTAAACCTATTTAAACAGACAAGCCATCCAATCTGCGTGTGCAGTTGGCACCAAATAGCAATAAAAAAACAGATTTACAAAGACAATAGCTTAATGTTCCTACCTTCTTCGGATTCCACCAGCATCCCTACAGACCAAAAGAATCAGACGCAGACTCTCATCTGATCAGCACTACAAGATACTACATTTCCTCCCTTTGCTGATCGATATAGTCTGCGCATTTTCGCCTGACTGAGGATATGAGATGGACCGGACTTTGAGCCCCCAATTGATAGAGTCAAATATCTACCTTTTAACATAAGCTATATACTAATACCGTGTAGCCGTAATGGCTGCTAAACCACGTGCACATGCTACGCACTCCGTACGCTATTTGCGTATGAAGACCTCGCACGTGGTACGCAAATTAAGTACACATGCTGTGCTGGGTGTACGGAATACCCACAGCGAGCATACACACAGACAGTAACCTTTATAAACTTTAAACACAGAATATGCTTACACTGTAAACCTTAATACCATGGTACTATAATGCATTTAACACTGAACCTTTGTGAGTATGCAAGCTGTTTGAGCAATTGAGATACTCAGAAACCCTTTGTACTAGCTAGAGAGACACAGACACCCTGCTGAGGTTCCAAAACCTTTACTAACGAGCTTTTAGATATATCAAAAGGGGTACACAGTTTACAAGTCATACACTACAGACTAACATATAATTCTAACAGAATATCTAGACAGAAATATACAATAGCGTCACAATCTTATACTATAACAGAGTGAAAGAGAGAGAGTATGGCCAATACAAACAGGGAACAACTTGGTTACAGAGAATTACTTACACACACTGGGAATGATCGCTGCGCAGCTTTCTGGTACCAGCTCCAAGTTAGTCAAGATGAAAACCGTTTGTGGAGTGAGAGAGCTGCTTCAGGCTGGCTTGGTCTTATATACACTACATACAGTACACTACAAAGGGACCTATAATCTCATTGTTCATTGGACACAGGAATGTCTCCTCGCATCATAACAAAAGGTCATTGGTTAGTTTGAACAGGTGGGCTGTGACTATATCAAATTGCTCAGGTGGGAGGGAAACTCAGGATTTCCAACACATGGACAATAAATAAATGTCCAGAAACTACTAATGGCCATAACTATACGCCGGAGCGATTAATCTTTACCTAACCAGCACCGGATTGTTGCTATTAAAATACTCTTCGGTTAGGTACCAAGCACAACTGCTCAAACCCTGTCTGGCCCTTCGTACCATGAAAAGAGGAATTCCTTTGTCCAGGGACCAACTACATTAAACAAACTCACAGTTATTATTAAGGGGAACATTATCTATAAAACGCACTATTTGGATTTATTATGTAACGATTGAGTCGCTCGCCAGACGCACACGGACTCGTAGAGGCGCCGTCACGCAAGTGCGAATATGTGCACGCACGCCAGAGAAAGTGCATGTGCAGCGGGCAAGCGCATGGGGAATATATGGCAACGTGTAGCATGATATTTTTCTGACTTTGACAGGCTTTGTTGAAATGGGCATGGCTTTGCATAAAGGGGCGTGGCATTGCAGGAAAAGATTACCTTATAGCCCAGTTTTGCAACCTGCACGCCCAGACTTTGGCCACCACAGGAAAGAAGATAATCCTGATTCATGCCGCTTACATTATTTGTCATTTTTCCTCCTTATAGTAATGCCCAGTATACATTATGCCACATACTGCAATGGCCCTTAGACATTATGCCTTACACAATAATGAACGACACAATATGCACACACCATAATGCCCCCGACACATTATGCCACACACCGTAATGCTTGTGACACATTATGACAGGAATCGCAATGCCCGTTATACATTATGCTACACACTGCAATGCCCCTGATACATTATAGCACATACAATGCCTGTGACACATTATGACACACACCGCAATGCCCGTTATACATTATGCCACACTGCAATGCCCCTAAGACACTATACCACATACCACAATGCCCCTGATACATTATAGCACATACAATGCCTGTGACACATTATGACACACACCGCAATGCCCGTTATACATTATGCCACACTGCAATGCCCCTGAGACATTATACCACATACCACGATCACGTGATATAGTATGACACACACTGTAATGCCTGTGACACATACCACAATGCCCATTAAGACTTGTAACCTATGCCACACACCGCAATGCCCGTTATACATTATGCCACACTGCAATGCCCCTGAGACATTATACCACATTCCACAATGCCCGTGATATAGTATGCCACACACCGTAATGCCTATGACACATTATGACAGGAATCGCAATGCCCGTTATACATTATGCTACACACTGCAATGCACCTGATACATTATAGCACATACAATGCCTGTGACACATTATGACACACACCGCAATGCCCGTTATACATTATGCCACACTGCAATGCCCCTGAGACATTATACCACATACCACGATCACGTGATATAGTCTGACACACACTGTAATGCCTATGACACATGCCACAATCCCGTTATACCCTATGCCACACACCGCAATGCCCGTAATACATTATGCCACACTGCAATGCCCCTGAGACATTATACCACATACCACAATGCCCGTGATATAGTATGCCACACACCGTAATGCCTCTGACAAATACCGCAATGCCCGTTATACCCTATGCCACACACGCAATGCCCGTTATACATTATGCCACACTGCAATGCCCCTGAGACATTATACCACATACCACAATGCCCGTGATATAGTATACCACACCCCGTAATGCCTGTGACACATTGACACACACCACAATGTCCGTGATACATTATGCCACACACCGCAATGCCCATTACACCTTAAGTCCTACAGTAAGGCTTCTAATTACTTTTAAATTACCTGCTCGTTGCCAGGGGTTTCATGCTCTTGGTTCCATGCACGGTGCCAGGGGTTTTCATGCTCAGTGTGTCATGCTCGTTGCCAGGGGTTTCATGCACTGGGTGTCACGCTCGTTGCCAGGGGTTTCATGCACTGGGTGTCATGCTCGTTGCTAGGGGGTAATGCTTGTTGCTAGGGCTGTGCTCCCAGTGCCACATATGCTCCCAGTGCCAGTTATTCCCCCACAGTGCCAGGTACACACATGCCCCCAATGCCAAATATGCCCCCCGTGCCTAATATGCTCCCCAGTGCCACATATGCCCCATCAGTGCCACATATGCCCCCCCCCCCAAGTGCCAAATATGCTCCCCTGTCCCCCAGTGCCAAATATGCTCCCCCAGTGCCAGGTACAACTCACCCCGCTCCCCCGCTGTTTTGTGAAGGAGAGACACAGAGGGCACAGCGCGCGCCTCTCCTGTGTACCTCCTGCGTCTGCGGGGTGTCTGTTAAATGAAGTGCCGGTTCGTGAGCCAATCAGAGCTCACGAACGGGCACTTCATTTAATAGACACGCCGGAGACGCAGGAGGGACACAGGAGAGGCGCGCTGTGCCCTCCGTGTCCCTCCTTCACAGCAGAGATCAGTGGCGACTAGGGCGCCCCACAGCCCTGTGCTCCCCCAAGCGACCGCAGTGGCTGCGGACCCCTAGTTACGCCACTGTGTACATTGTATAAAGTTTGAAGAACTCATGTCGTGAGTGAAAGGGGAGTACAAGTATAAAGAAGCAGATTAAACAATTATTTCCAGGAATCATAAAAATCCCCTGCAGTTTAAGCAGATAAAGGGTAAGATGGCAATGACAATGGGTGGTACATTGAGAAGTAAATTAATGTTGGTATGTTTAAAAGCCATCCATATTTTCTCTTGAGTTTGGATGGGTAGGCCTTCTACAGTGCTATTTTTGTAGGAAAATAGGTTCAGGAATTGTGGGCTTAGCAGAGGTGAGTGATGAGGTGGGTAGAGCTACCAAAGGGGTGGGGCATCCATTGGAAAATAAACTTTTTTGTAAACACATAATGCCCCGAGTACTGCCATATATACACACAATGCCCCAGCAGTTCAAGATACACAATGTCCCCAGTAGTGCCAGTTAGACAATGCCCCCCAGTAGTGGCAAATACACAATGCCCCCAGCAGTGCCAGATACACAATGCCCTCAGCAATGCCAGTTACACCGGTACTGTTTAAAAAAAAAAAAGGTTTAGAAACATTGGGTCTGGGGGCAGAGCTATTAAAAAAGTTCTAGCTAGACAGATGATAAATTTTAGAAAAGAAGGCATTCAAAATGGACTTTAAACTAAAACTATAGATAAATAGATAGTTTATAGAAAAGAAAATGGACTTTCAAATAAAACTTATCTTATGGAAAATACATTTTGGCCCAGGACAGGTTCAGGAACCCAGTTCCAGATGATGTTATATTTAATGAGAGGTTCGGGAACTCAGTTCCTGCTGGTTCCTGCTGAAAAATAGCACTGGCCTTCGATGTAAGCCCCCCCCCCCCCATTTTTTAGAAAAATTAAGAACTAATTTTTCTACATTAGAGGTGCCCATTCATTTACATCTAATACTGCAAGTTGCAATTCATGTAGAGTGGAGGAGGGTCTTGAGATCCGGTATTGAAGTATCAGGTGTTTATCAATTCAGTTCAATTCAATTCAAATAGTTTATTGTAACTGCAACATTAAAAATTTCATAAGTGAAATTACAAGCAATACACTCATGGCTCCGGTAATATTTATAATACAGCAACGTTAAAAATGTAATCTAACATTTACAGAAGGAAAGAAGCTGTTCCGCAATCTACTGGTGCGGCATTAACATCTTTTGAAAGACAACAAGGAGAAGAACGAGTAGCTAGGATGACTAGGATCAGGGAAGATTTTATTACACTTTGCTATACTACTTCTAACAAAAATATCCTCCATCTTAGGCAGGGATTGGCCAATAATTCTCTCAGCAGCTTTCACTACTCTATCTAAAGAGCCGTGGTCAGAATACGTGGAATTTCCATACCACACCGTAATGGCATTAGTCAAAAGACTCTCAGTTACGCAGCAGTAGAAGTTCACAAGCGTGGGCTCCGGTAAACCTGCTACTCAAAGTCTTCGTAAGACGAAAAGGCGTTGCTAAGCCTTCCCAACCACAGCAGAAATGTGAGAAGACCACGATAAGTTCTCCGTAAAATGAATTCCTAAGAACGTAATACCACTGACCATGTCTACCTCCTCGCCATTCAAAAACAACGGCTGTGGGGTGGTTTACCTAGATCTCCTAAAATCTATTCCCACCTCCTTAGTCTTTTTACTATTTAAGAACAAATCATTATTCTCCCCCACTTAACAAGTTGCTTCACCTCTTCCCTATAACTGTCCTTCTCACCCTTACTAATCAAGCCCACTAGTGTAGTTTCGGCCACAAATTTGACAAAAATTGGACTCTATATTTGAAGTATAATCAGAAGTATATAATGAATATAAAAAGGGGCTCAAAACACACCATTAATACCCCTTTCACATCACACATATAACCCGGTATTGACCCGGTATATTGCCGGGTCGACACGGGTCACTGTGCGGTGTGAAAGGGTCCCTTTAGAAAACCTGTGTCGCTTGACCCAGTAATTCAACCCGGGATATAAGCAGGGTTATTCCCGGGATGAATACCGGATCAGTGGCAGTGTGAACGGCTTGCCAGGTCGATGGAACCCGGGACCCGTTCACTACTGTACATAGGGAGAGGCGGCGCGGAGATGAGCTCATCTCCAGCTAGCTTCCACACCTGCCCCCAATGATGCCGCAGTCCCCGTTCCCGGATAGCAGTCGGGATGGCAGCGTGTAGGGTCAAATGCCGGATCCCACCCAGGAAGGACCCATTTCCAATTCCTGGGTGGGACCCGGCATTGCAATCTGAAAGGGGCTTGAGGGACACCTGTGTTTAATATTAGTTCAGATGAGAGTGTAGTACACATTCCTGACTGACTGATGACAGTCAGTCAGAAAATCTAACAACCGATTACACATGGGCACATTATAACCAATCTCTCAAAGTGTAACAATTAGCACCACTGGCACAACAGTGTTAAAAAAGTGAAACCATAATCTACACACAGCAATTTTGCATATGATTATTCTCTAGTTGACAAAGAACCTTAAGGAGAATCGTAAGAGCAGCATCCTCAGTGGATCTGTTTGACCTATAGGCAAACTGGTGGAAAACCCACCGATATGCCACCTCTAAGGTATTCCAAAACCAATCTCTCAAAGCACTTCATGATGTTAGAGCAATGGGGCAGTAATCGTTTAGATCGGTTACTACTACAGCTATGGGGACAAGAACAATTGTAGTGTATATAAAACATCGTGGAACGATACACTGAGCTAATGAAAAGTTAAAAATCTTAGTAAAAATACCTGCCAACTGATCAGCACATACGTTTAAGACTCTACCCAAAATATAGTCTGGACCTGGGGCCTTCCTAGCATTGGTTCTATGTAGGCAAAGCCCAGCTTCAGATTCAGATAACTTCAAAGGGCTATCTAACAGGGGATCACATACTTTCGCTGCAGGGATTAAATTAGTCTCCTCAAACCATGCATACAATTTATTAAACTTAGCTTTTAGCTACAGTAGCCATGACTGTCAATAGAGATTTCCAAGGGCCTAAGGGAGCGTCTGTTTTCCACGCTGAGAAATCTGCAAATAGAAACGCTGCAGCATTTGTAGTTAATTGGGAATTTCCATTCTTTAAACATGCACCTGTACAGTATGGTACCAACATTTTCTAAAGATGTTTTTTTTTTGTTTGTTTTTTACTCCATTTAAGACATTCTTGCCTACTCTCCCGGAATGTCTGGGAAACTCTCTAATGCTGGGTAGCTTTCCCCGGCTCCCAGCAGAACAGACCAGTCGCCCAGATCCTGCTTAGTCCAGAGGCTTGATGACAAGATTTGCAGTGAATTGCGTCATCCTGGCCCTCTTCTGGGCAATGAAATGGCACAAATCACAGCACTGAGCGGCAGGAACGGAGCACATTAATGTGATTGTGGCATCACTCACCTCCGCACTGCCACCTGGACCTCTGCTCTAGAAACATAAAAATTTTGCAAGTATGGTTTAAGTTGTTTGGTAGAAAAAGGTAATTACCTACTATCTCCAGCAATTAATATTCAAGGTGTTTGGGGAATAAATTGTTCATTTTAGGTGTCTGGTAAATGTTATTATATCTAATATTTTAATGTAATAATGAAAATGTGACTCTCGGGGTGTCACTGGGGTGTCACCATTGCTCCCTTATAGCACCTACAGTACATTTGGGTTTGTAGGGTGCCCAAACAGTACCCTGCAGCTACTGTAGTAAAGCGACTGCAGAATGTCCGAAGCAACCAGCACTCCCTGCAGCCTCTAGAGCTGCGGAAAAAGGGGGGGACCTGGATTGCACATCCTATTACTAAAGATATCAAGAGGTGCTGTCATGCTGAGGCTTCTAATACTATGCTGGAGGAAGAGAGATGCAGATGCACACTCTTAGCACTAAGAACACTGATAGTAAAAATAATTTAACTAAACCCTCACAATTAACTTGGAGTATAATTGAAGTTCTTAGCACTCATTTGCGCAAATATGCGGGCCCATGTACCACGGCCAGGTGACTTCTTCCCATGGGTCCCTAACATTCCTAATACTATCACATTCTATAAATGTTTTCAGGACTTACCAGCGGCGTGTGGCGAGGTCATTGGCTGGTGAGGAACTGCAGCCATTATGATCCACAAAGTCCAGCGATGAACCTTACCGCCACTTGTGATGTCATAGAAGTAGGCTGACAGTGCCTGCCTACTTCTATTTTTTTATTTAAACATTTATTTATTTTTTGCAAATATGTGTTTTAGGTAGCCCTTGAGTTGAAATAGTTGGGGCATTGGGATCACAGTTAGGTACCCCTTTTTACACATTACAGGAGACAGTCCCCCTTTTTACACATTACGGCAGACAGTGTCCCCCTTTTACACATTACGGCAGACAGCATCCCCTTTTTACACATTACAGCAGACAGCATACCCTTTTTACACATTACGCAGACAGCATCCCCTTTTTACACATTATGTCAGACAGCATCCCCTTTTTTACACATTACGGCAGACAGCATCCCCTTTTTACACATTATGGCAGACAGTCCTCTTTTTTACACAATACGGCAGACAGCACCCCCTTTTTACACATTACAGCAGACAGCGTCCCCTTTTTACACATTACGGCAGACAGTCCGCCTTTTTTACACATTATGGCAGACAGCGTCCCCTTTTTACACATTACGGCAGACAGCGTCCCCTTTTGTACACATTACGGCAGACAGCGCCCCCTTTTTACACATTACGGCAGACAGCGTCCCCTTTTTACACATTATGGCAGACAGTCCCCCTTTTTACACATTACGGCAGACAGTCCCTCTTTTTTACACATTACGGCAAACAGTCCCCCTTTTTTACACATTACGGCAGACAGTCCGCCTTTTTTACACATTACGGCAGACAGCGTCCCCCTTTTTTACACATTACGGCAGACAGCATCCCCCTTTTTTACACATTACAGCAGACAGAGTCCCCCTTTTTTACACATTACAGCAGACAGCGTCCCCTTTTTGTACACACTTAACGGCAGACAGCGTCCCCCTTTATTACACATTACAGCAGACAGCGTCCCCTTTTTACACATTATGGCAGACAGTCCCCCTTTTTACACATTACGGCAGACAGTCCCTCTTTTTTACACATTACGGCAAACAGTCCCCCTTTTTTACACATTACGGCAGACAGTCCGCCTTTTTTACACATTACGGCAGACAGCGTCCCCCTTTTTTACACATTACGGCAGACAGCGTCCCCCTTTTTTACACATTACAGCAGACAGAGTCCCCCTTTTTTACACATTACAGCAGACAGCGTCCCCTTTTTGTACACACTTAACGGCAGACAGCGTCCCCCTTTATTACACATTACAGCAGACAGTGTCCCCCTTTTTTCTTTTTTTTACACATTACAACAGAAGACTCCAGTGTTTGTGTGTGTGTGTGTGTGTTTGTGTTGTTGGTACTCGCCTTGGGGGGGCCACGATCCACCATCCACAGGACACAGACACTCTCCTCGGGTCTGTGTGCTGGCAGCTGTGGCGACGCTCCGGAGCCCCATGGAGCAGCAGACAGCCGGCGGCAGCATGAAGCTGGTCTCAGGGGCTGAGTAGGGATGGCGGCGGCGGGACTCAGGGACGACGACAGCGGGACAAGGTAAGGCGCGGCTCACACTCTTTGCAGTGGCGGGACAGAGACTTGGGCTCCAGGAATCTCAGCTCCCTTCCCTCTCTGATGATTCCGGGCTGACAGGGGCAGCCGGCAGCTTCCTGCTCCACTGCTGCTGCTGCTGCTGCTGATCAGTCTTAGCGATAGGGGCGTGCTATGGGTTGAAAGCACGCCCTTGCCAATCCCCTGTCAAAGAGGCACTTCCACTAAGTGCCACTTCAGCTGCATTTTTTAATGAGCTTTTATTGCCCAATTCTTGGTCCCGCCTCCACGCTTCCTGCCCTTTGCACTGAAAGTGAGAGGCACCAACAGCGGTGCCTCCTAAACTCATTTAAAACAAATATTTTAGACACTAAGAATCATTAAAATAATATAAAGCCTAATGCATATACTTATGACACAGAATATGTGTCATAAGTATTTTCTTTGTATTATTTTAATGATTATGACAGGGGAGGCACTGTGTCTCCTGCCTCCCCTGACTGCACGTCCCTGGGACTTACCTCTAAATAGGGCCTTATCAATGTGTGATCTGAAATGCAGGAACCCAGCTAATTAAAACACCTGAGGATGAATGGAAGGAAGCCTTGCTTTCCAGTGTACAATATATACACAAATATAGTGGGGGGAAAATTGCACATCCTATTACTAAAGATATCAAGAGGCGCTATCATGCTGAGGCTTCTAATACTATGCTGGAGGAAGAGAGATGCAGATGCACACTCTTAGCACTAAAAACATTGATAGTAAAAATAATTTAAATAAACCCTCACGATTAACATGGAGTATAATTGAAGTTCTTAGCACACATTTGCGCAAATATGCGGGCACATGTACTGTGGCCAGGTGACTTCATCACATGGGTCCCTAACATTCCTAATACTATCAGCATGATAGCACCTCTTGATATCTTTATTAATAGGATGTACAATCCAGGTCCCCCCTTTTTCCACTATATTTGTGTATATATTGTACACTGGAAGGCAAGACTTCCTTCCTCTGGATTGGCACCCCTCCCATTTTCCCTCAGGTGTTTTAATGAGCTAGGTTCCTGCATTTCAGATCACACCTATTTAGAGGTAAGTCCTGAATAAATTTATAGAATGTGATAGTATTAGGAATATTAGGGACCCATGTGATGAAGTCACCTGGCCACGGTACATGGGCCCACATATTTACGCAAATGTGTGCTAAGAACTTCAATTATACTCCATGTTTATTGTGAGGATTTATTTAAATAATTTTTATTATCAGTGTTGGTAGTGCTAAGAGTGTGCATCTGCATCTCTCTTCCTCCAGCCTCTAGAGCTGCACAAAGCGTTATTAGGAAGACCCAGACACTAGTGCTCTTCTTCTTGGTATAGGTGGCCCAGCCCCCGCAGTGTGATGCCATAGTATCACACATTTGGAGGGCGGGGTCAGCAGAGGGCTGAAAATTGCCATGTTACAGTGCTAATTGGAGTATGTAATGCTTTAGATAAAATCAAGGTTATTAGATGAGAATCTGAACACCATATATTCTGGAATACATGACTGCTAAGCACAGCTTCATATATTTTTCAGTTTAAGGGGGATCAAATCATGGGAAAATATAAACTTGAGAAGTTGCGCATACCAATAAGTTAGCTTCTAACTGTGATTTTATAGGCTGGACTTCTCCATGTTGTCTCTGTAAGATTTGAAAAATCTCTTCCTTGAGGGGAGATGTACTAAGCCTTGGAGACGGAAAAAGCAGATAGAAATAAAGTACCAGCCAATCATCTCCAAACTGCCACGTTACAGGCTGTGATTGAAAAATGACAGGAACTGATTGGTTTGTAGTTTATCTCTCTCCACTTTATCTCTCTCCATGGTTTAGTTCATCTCTAACTTTTTTCTCTAAAGCTCACCTGAGGATAGCAAGTAATGAATCTCCTTATTATATAAATGTTTATTTCAGTTAATAACACCAGATAATTTAACACTTAACTACAATTGCTGGAAATACATAAAAGCATTTATAGAGCTATTATACTCAAACAGGGGCAGATCTTCATGTATGACCGAAAAGCGCACTCACCAGATCTATGTCTAATTTGGTCACCCATACTGTACAGTATGTGCAACAAAAGGAGACGTGTTTCTTTAAATCCAACAGAGAGTCTATCTGACTGTATTTTTTGACACGTAACCCAATTTGTGGCCAATTTAGTCTATAAGGAACAAACTGGCCATACAAATGTCTCTGCATGGGCATTTATAGTTCTCAATGTATATAATGGCTAACAACAATGTACATATTTACACTTATATCTGCTTTTTCAAATAAGTTCAAAGTTGCCCCTTAAGAGAGGGAGGTACTAGCATGTTCTGGCGTCCATATTCAACTTACCAAATCCAACCCTCACAACTGGATATTTGTGCACTGCTCCGCTGCCTAGCAGTAAATGCACTGTACTTCCCATTACTAGAATTATAGTCATGTAACCACTGATAATCAGGGTCAGTAGTTTGAATCAGGGACACTATCTGCGCACTTTCTTGTGACAGAATGTTAGGTAATCTTTCTGGTCTAGCTATAGCTTTCTTAATTTGTCTGATTTATTTTCTGACTACAACTTGTACCTTGGCTCTTTGTCATAATTTAGTACTTTGCTCTGTGATTTCTAGATTTGACCTTGGCATGGCTTCAACTCTCATAATTTTTGGCTTACCATGCCACTGTATAGACCTCCTTACCTTACACCAGCTAGACACATCAAAGGACAGGGTATAGGCCAAAAACACTGGGGATCTGTTAGATTATGCTGCTCTGACTGGCCAGTGCTAAACCTGATTGGAGATAGTGAATCCACTGATTCCCTTGAATCGTGACAGCGCATTCCGAAAATGGATTCTGTTCCCAGATACCTTCTAAAGCATCTTGTAAGTAGAGTCACAAACATTAGGCAAATCAAGACCTGTTGATCCAATGTTTGTAGTGTTTCAGTCCTAATAAGGACCCACTCAAGCTTGCTTTGGGTATTCAGACAGCTCCTGCAGTTCCACTTAAGGCTCCCACTGCCACTTCAGCATTCCCTCAGCTTGACATCCCTAATCACCCTAATTATGATGGAGAGTCCAAATATTGCAGAGTCATATTGAATCAGTGTTCAACTTCCATTCAATATGAATTTACATCTGAAAATTCACCCTTGCAGAAGGCTAATGGGACTTACACAATATCCCTATTATCTGACCAAGCCCTTATCTGCACTTCTCCTCTCTGAGAGCACAGTGATCCTCTCTTGCATACTGTTACTACACAGTTGCCTTAGATACATTTAACAGAATATTTGATAAGCCTAGTTCAGTGTCTTCAGCTGCTTTTGGCATCCTCTGCTTTCGTAAGGGCTCACAGATTGTTGGCCAATACGCAGTCTCGTACTTTTGTGCCAGAACTTCATTAGTATAACAAAGTCCTTGTTAAACTTTTTTGGTAAGGATTGTCAAATCATTTCAAGGATTAGTTGGCCTCAAGGGAGATTCTGTTTTCTTTAGATTACCTAATTTCTCTTTATATCAAGGTATAGATATAACACAAGACAGGTATCAGAGAGGTATCAGCCAATCAAGATGATTGGGTTGACTTGGGAGATGATTGCACGGGATCAGTACGAAATCCCGCCGGATGGGATCCCGGTGATCGAAATACCGACACCGGGATCCTGACCGGCACAATCCCGACAGGGGGGCGAGTGCAACGCAGCCCCTTGCGGCTCGCTGCGCTCGCCACGCTGCGGGCACGGTGCCTCGCTACGCTTGGCACACTATTTTATTCTCCCTCTTTGGGTGTCGTGGGCACCCACAGAGGGAGAATATGTCGGGATTGTGCCGGTCGGGATCCCGGTGTCGGTATTTCAACCGCCGGGATTCCATCCGGCGGGAACTTGACCATATCCCGATTGCACATAACAATCACTTCCATGAGGTGACTTTTACTCTACTTTGTGCAATATGGCTACCATTATTGCCTTACCACCCTTTAAACATTCCCTCTTTCGATTCAATTCACGTATCTCCATGTCTGCCATACAGTTTCTTCTAGATTGGAAGGGTAATGTTCCTGAGGAGCACTCCTGGGTCAAAGCCCCAGATCTTTACACTTGAGTAGTCTAATCTTGTATAAAAAGTTCTCAAAAAGGATGCTTTTCGGCTTTCTAGTGTCCTCTTTGAGGGGGTGGGAATATCATCTGCTGGTGCCTGACATTCACTTACTGGACCCCACAATCAGCACTAAATTTTATCCACCACTGAATCTACTAAGCTTCACAGCAACAGTTGCGTGTCACTCTTCGGTACCATAGTAAACTTCCAGTAATGTGGCCACCGATGTGAACGGTTGGAATTTTGAATCACGAGAACACTTAACACTTGGCTTTGTACAGTGTTCAATGCTAGAATGATGTTCCTCTCAGTGTTCCTAGTGATGCAACATCTTTCTGATATTATGCTGTATTTACAGAGTTTAGATTATTTCTGACTGTTACTCCTTCGCTGGATTTGTTACTCTTGTAGTCTCCTTTTGGCTCCCCTCAGCCTGCTTGGCTTACCATCCTAACTGTACAGACCTCTGCGCCTGATACCATCTAGCCATTGTAAGGGGCTCAAACATTTTTGCAAGGATTGCTGATGAACACCTAGGGTCCGCTATACTTTATGCCTCTTTGGCAATAATAAATTGTGATACAGACTTCAAAAGATGCTACCATTAGCTACTCTTAGATTATTACTGTATGTTCTATGGAGAATTGATGCTAACTTTATGGTTGTGTATATCTTCTTTTTTTTTTTAGTGTATCGTTTACATTTTAACAAGTCTTATACAGAAATGAAGCAAGGATCACCGTCAGAGTGGAAAACGATAGTGGGTGTTGTATGCTACTTCGTGGCCTTTACTGGACTATATTTCTTGTGGCAACGTATATACGGTTAGTTGTGTTTAATATTTTACTTAATGGTTATTTTGAGAAATACAACAAGTATCTAAGCACTGAGTTTCTGTACCGTCTGAATTTGTTTTCTTTTATGCCCACTCAGGGCCATCTTAAGGGCAGTGTAGGCTCCTGGGCAAAGCAATGCACTGGGGCCCTTACCCATCCTCCAGCGGTAGGGGTGGGAGTGCTTTAGCGGCAGCTTTGATGTCTCGCGTGTGGTAGGGGATGTTCTATCTTCTGTTCAGTATGTAGGACCTGGAGCAGTAATTTCTGATTCTTTACTGCACAGATGGTGGGAGATGGGGCAGGAGGAAAAACACTAATCTGTAGAAGGGGCCCCGGTACATGACTTTCAGGGTGGTAGGGGGTGTTTAATATTCAGGGGAGGGGTGGATAGTGGAGTGCGCTTAATTTTCATCATTTTCCGGTGGGAGGGCAGCTTGCTTGACTGCAATATCTCCAGTTCTTGGAAATAGTTTTCTTAGCTTTTAATGAGCAAACAACTAGAGAGTCCCACCTTTCAGGAGGTTCTGGGGACTTGGGGGTCAGAGTACAGGAGCCGAAGCAATCCACCAACGATTATATAAAACTCCATACAAGGTGTATGGAGCTGGAGCAGGAACCAGCTGCTGGAAGGCTGATATCTCTGGTTCTGGGCATAGTAAACCTGCCAGTGTACACCGAAAGGAGAGAGTCCCCACTTTTGGAGTATAACCTCAGAATAACTCTAAGTCAGACAGAACCTGAGATATCTGTCTGGGAAGTGCAATTGACAGTCTTGGATGGGGACCACTGCTTTGAAGTCATATAGCTCTGGTTCCCAAGGGCCGATTTTCAAAAATCTGGTACCCCTGGAAAAAGGGGACCCTCAGATATCAGCCTAGGGCCCTTATACTCCTGGGGCCCTTGGGCAAGTGCCCATTGAGCCCATATGAAAAGACGGCCCTGTGCCCACTGCCAAGCTGTGAGATACATAAAACATGATTTCTCATGTATTATGCATCCCACAGGTTGTAAGGGGCAGTAAATAACAGAAAAGTAGCCACCTGTAATTGACTAATTTGAAGTCATTCTTATCCTAATGTACAGTAGGGAGGAAAATAGTGGATATATTCTTTTAATTAAATCTATTCTGACATACTTTCACAACACATAGCTGGATTAAAGATTCAAAACAACAGAGTCGTTGGGGCAGAAGCTGAGTTGGATTACACCAGATGGCACACTTGGGAAACTCATCTATATTCAGTGATCACATGATACCTTTAAGACAAATAGGGCCCTATTTATTAAAGTATGATTTCTGTCAGTACTCATAAAATGTTATCTAAAAATGACTGTTATATTTCAGTATGGGGGCTATTGAATTGATTATGAGAACAGTGGTATAGGAGATGTCTGCAGTGGTCCCTCTGTTTCTGATGGCAGAAGCAGTGCCCATATCAGTGTATTTTCACATACTGCAGTGGTAGAGAGCTTTTCTGATCCTTATTCTGTCTCTCCTCCACGGTCCTCCCTCCCCACTCACTTCATTTCTCCCTGCAAAATATAGTAGTCCCCTTATTGTTAGAGTTTTAGTTTTATTTTGCAATATATACCCTTTATTTTTTATTAAACTATTATATTTAAATACCTTTTGGTAAGATGAAGCATTAAATGAAACATTTAGGGTTCATCCTGGTGCCTTGTAGCCAAGTAAACAAGCCAATACTGCTTATCCCTGCAGTAGACAGTTGATACATTCTGAGTCTGACAGAATATTATACGTCATCGCCAAAATTGGGGAAGTAAGGTAACATGTCTTGTGACATTAACACAAACATTAATAAATATGCCACTGACTGTGAAAGTACTATGCTAAAAATTTGTATTATACTGAAAATAATAGCATTCACAATTCTATAAGAAAATGTCTGTCGAGAAACTAAGATATTCAGACATGCACATAGGGGGAGTCATCCTCTACGTCCGAATCAGCCTTTTCAACTCAGGTATACAGAGGCCAGTAACTGACTCCACCAGAGATTTCCCTGTGGTCTGGTGGGACCACTGACATCATGTGGCTGCCAGAATAAGGCAGGAACCATGCAGTCTGTTAGTCCCTTCCCACGTTGTGTTACTTTTTTAATGTTGCTTGTGTACTTTTCTCTCTCTCTCCCTCTGTCTCACTATGGTGTTTTTCTTTGAGCTTATTTTGCTTGTGCATGGATAAAAGAAAATGAATTACATTTATTTAAAACATGTTTAAAAAACACAATTTTAATGAGACTAGTCTTAAAGCACAGGTATTGTGGCAAACACTGGAAAACCCACCGAGTGTGTACTCCGGAAAAAGAGATAAATGGGTTACTTTTGAGTCGGGAGCATCAGTGCCGGTGTAATCTTCTTTTGCCGCAGTTGTACCTGCGACCTTCTGCTAATGCCGCTACAGAGTCCTTCCCTTGTGTACAACTGTGCATCTAAGTGAGCAAGGACTGAGGAGCGCACTTCCAGCATCATTAAGCACCATTGGTGGCACTATTAAAAACTTTCACCAGCCCTATGTTTAGTGCCGTCTGAGTTTGGCCTCCAATGTGAGCAATTAAGCATCTTTATATACAACCACTTTTAGCAACACACCGTGACACTCCCCTAACATTCATTCAAATGTTTGAAAAGTCAGTTGGGTGTCTGTTTTTTCCTATCTAATAGACAGGAAAAAACAGACACCCAACCGACTTTTCAAACATTTGAATTCCACCCAAAGTGTCTAAACAGACACTTCCCAGTCACCACTCAAAAATGCCCAATACATTTGTAATACATTCCAGAGACTGTGCACCTGAATATAGTCATCAACCATCAGGACGCATGCATAATGCGACTTAGATGTAAGTGAAGAAGAAACACATTGCTCCCCTGCATTCTACATTGGCAGCACGTGTGAGTCACAATCAGACCCAATGTACTGTGTTTCATGTGGAAGTCATTGGAGGTTATTACTTCCTTGCACACCAGATGCCCTGTCAGTGGGATAATTCCCAGGATGGTGATAGCAGAAAATATTTATTGAGAAAATTTTTAGAGTTACAGTATTTTGCAAAACCGGAATATCTACAAAGAATAATTAATTAATTTATTTTATGTTATTGTATTGTGTTTTTTCATAATTACACAGTCACAGTGAGTAAATGACAAATTATATCAATCAATTTTCCCGTAAAAAGGAGAATACTTCACAGATGGAATCAGAATAAGATATGAATGACATGTACAAAAATAAACAGGTGTACATGGCAAATAATGAAACATGAACTACCAAAAAAGGCGTAGAGAAATCTTGGCCTAAAACACACTGTAAATAGTTTTCCACATCAAAATATTAAGAGGTAACAATGGGAAGGGTAACCAGGGAGGAGAGAGGGAGGGTGTGGGGGTCAGTGCGTTGAGACCAGATATAGTACGAGCAAGTCTATTTGCTACTTTTTTACTAAAAGATCCTGTTTAAATCTAGCAACCACATAGAAATAAATAATATGTATGTTTGTGCAAGAGAAGAAATATACCTCCCACATGCAGTTACTGGACATTATTTCAGAAGGTAGGTCATGGGTGTAACTGTTCAGGAGATCATGTACAGTACATACAGCAACATATCAAGAAACATCAAAGATTGTTAGTTGAAATCACAGCACTGCTACCTACAGTGGGGAGACAGACACTAACAAGAAAACAAATTACAAGACCATCTCAAGACCTGAACACATTCTATGGACATTTGCTAAAAGTTTCGGCATAAAATAATAAAATGTTGTCTTTTATTGAATATCACCCCTTATTATTAATTATGTCAGTGAATATTAAGTGTAACCCCCCTTCCCGAAACTGTCCCGATCCTCTAAGAAGCATGTCAAAGAATATGGGGATGACATTTTGTACAGTACATTCCCATTTGCACATTAGTATAGCTTCGTACAGATTGATTAAAATAAAGTTTAATTTGCCCACACACACAATACACTTGTATTTCGGCAGTATTAGTTTGCATAATGAGGTTTTGTTTGTCATTATGACAAATTCTCTATATCATAATACAGGTTGAGTATCCCTTATCCAAAATGCTTGGGACCAGAGGTATTTTGGATATCGGATTTTTCCGTATTTTGGAATAATTGCATACCATAATGAGATATCATGGTGATGGGACCTAAATCTAAGCACAGAATACATTTATGTTACAGATACACCTTATACACACAGCCTGAAAGTCATTTTTGCCAATATTTTTTATAACTTTGTGCATTAAACAAAATGTGTCTACATTCACACAATTCATTTATGTTTCATATACACCTTATACACACAAAGCCTGAAGGTCATTTAATACAATATTTTTTTTAATAACTTTGTGTATTAAACAAAGTTTGTGTACATTGAGCCATCAAAAAACAAAGGTTTCACTATCTCACTCTCACGCAAAAAAGTCCGTATTTCGGAATATTCCGTATTTCGGAATATTTGGATATGGGACTCAACCTGTATTATCTTTTATTTAAACAAAATGTTTTGTTACGGCCAGTAGATGGCACCAGAGTTCACCTTCTCAGAGGGCATATTAGGGGACTTTAGGATTATCTGTATAGTTTTGCAGCATATTCCCTATTTGATGCATCCACGCTCAGCCTTTTGCACCCAACTGCCGGGAACACCTGCTGTTTTCAGTCTGCAATGTGTATAACAGCTAACATTAACACGGTAATCAGATTTTTAGTGCAGTGGGAGGTATGAACACTTGAACAGAACTGCCAATGATAGCACGCTATAGCTTGAGATGTGAATGCTGATTTGACCAATTTTGAAATTCGGATTCACAAAAATAATTTGTGGCCCTGTAGAATTAGGCAAATCATAATACACAGAATGTAAGGAAGCCTAGCAGCAGGTGTCAACAAATGATCTAAGTTTTTATTTTAGCCTTATAAAAGGAGATCAGATTAAATCTGGTACTCGTGGATGCTGTTTGTGTCTTTGACTTTTATTGACATGACCCCTGATTATCCATCACTACTGTGGACATGAAGGAGGTAGTTTAAACAAAGCAAGATGGTTGATGTGCAGCACAAAACAAGCTATGGACCCATGTTGTGCTTTAATTTGCACTATTGTGCCTATATCCTGCTGTGCAAAGAAGGAGCCCTAATATCCTTCCTTTTGTGGAACAGTGAAAAAAAATAGATTTCTGCTGTGCAGAGGGGTGATGGCCACATTAACTACGGAAATTGAATTTTGAACCATCTCAGAGCTGCTGCACTATACTTTTAAGTGAGAAGCACTTTTAGTGGAAAGCACTTTGGGCCTGATTCAGAAATGGACACAATGTTGAACGAAGTGAAGCAATTCTTGCCATTGCTCATGCATGTGTTTGATGGTCTTACAACAGCGGTCGCAGCAAGGATTTTTTTGCAGTCAGTGACAGGCAGGGACTGTTTATGGGAGGTAACAGGGGTGGTGACTCAGACACAGACACAATGTAACTGTTTTGGGGGCGTGTCACAGCTTCCCATACGGAATTCTAATGACGGTCATACTTTGCGCCAGTAGCTTAACTCAGAAGGTCCATTATCGACCGGTGTGCGTCCAATCCAAATCTGTGCAGCTGTGAAATTTGCATATTAAATTTAATTATGGACTAATTATAGTTACTTTTGTATGGGTAGCACCCACTAACATAATTCACCACACCCTATTAATGACACTCCTAGCTTGTGCCATCTGGTCTGATATCTATTATAAATATTAAAAAAAAATGTTGGGACACTCGACACAAATAAAGTTTAGTCAATATTTAATATAATAGAAGTGTACATCATGAAGTGCAGATACTGTACTCAGCGTTTCGGACCCTAGAGGGACCATCTTCAGGGCATAGCAGCAGCAGAGTTGTGCAAATTAAGCAGACATGAAGTAGAATGACCACCATCACCGAGAGCAGATCTATATACCCCTCTCAATTAACTACAAAGCACCCCCATGGTACCATGCATCGCGGGAAACCAAACCTGAGAAAAAGCCATAACATAAATATATACAGTATACACTAAAGGATTATTTATAAATATTGTTGCCAGCAAGGGTACATAGATAATATCTAAAAAAACCTGTAAGTAGTACAAAGTGCCATGACAGACCCAAAAATAATAAAGAAAAACACAAAACACTCCGGGTGCGCTGTTGTATATTGGTGAAATGTTGTACCGGAAGTGCAAAAGCCGGAACTGGAAGTCCTACTGGCAGCACTAACAACATTTCACCAATATACAACAGTGCCACAACCAGAAAAGGGAATTCCAATGCATTCCACAATAGCTGGAACGTACAGTACCTACTAATACTGTCTGGTATCAATATTTAAATACAAAATAGAATGGCCAGGAGACTCCCTCTATTTACATAAAGCAAGGTATCATATAGACAGAGGGGTAACAAGATTTGCACAATATTGTCAGGTGGTAAGCAGGCATTTTTTTTCAGAGCTGCTGCATGTGACGTCACGCAGCTACCCCGAAAACGGTCCCAGCCTGCCCCCATAAACCCCGCCCCTAATGCGACATCACCGCCCTGAAAACACCCATCGCTGTCAATCACATTGCGGTCGCATCCATTGATATCAGCAAACTGTCCTGCGAGCCGTATTAGCGGCATGGTCTAAAGGACCGTCATAGTCCACGAGCATACATTTAAGACTAGCCACAGAGAGGCCAAATTGCAGAAAATGAACCACAACCAACCAGTTTATCAGATGTCTTCATCTGCAAAGCCAGCCTTATGGATGACCAATGGTTGGCCATCCGATCGCGGAAGCAGCGTTTTGTCATTCCAACGTAGTAAAGGCCGCATGGGCGAACCAATACGTAGAGTAGATAACAAAGTCCATCATACAATGGATTCTGTGCTGGAGCAGAATTTTCTGCCACTATGGGGATGGACTATTGTGGACCTTACCAGCATGGACCTAAAAGTCGTGCAATCTGCACACTTGAAACATCCATTTTTAGGTTTCGACAACCAATTCGACTGCTGTACATTTGGTTTCATCATAGGCCGCATCAATAGGTCACGCAGATTGAGTTCTCGTCTATAGGCTCAGAGCAGTGGGTTTGTACCGAAACTTTTCAATACAGGATCAGAAGAAATAATCACCCAATGCTTGGTCATAATTTTTCGAGCTTGATTAGCTGCCACATCATACCTTCTAGTAAAGATCTGACTTGCGGGATCCAAGCTTTTATTTTGGCCAAGTTCACACTCAGAAAATCTCAGTTTAGCCTTAGATAGGCATCTTTGTAAAGTAGTTGGTGAGTAGCCACTTTCTAAAAAGCAGTTAAAGATCTCTCTTACCTGTAGCTCAGAGGTAGCCGCAATAGAATTATTCCTTAAAATGCGCAGGAACTGTGAGATAGTAAGACTCTCTTTCAACGGTCTTGGATGATTACTTGATGAGTGCAACAATGTATTTCTGTCGGTACTCTTCCTGTTTAATGTGTTACCAAGCAGATTTCCTTCCCGAAAAATTGTAACATTCAAAAAATGAATATTTGATGAATGAATATGACTAGTAAACTGGATAGAGGTATCCAGTTTATTTAAATAGTTAGCCATGTCCATAAACTGAGACTCAGTGCCCTACCAAATCAAAAATAAATCATCAATGTATCTCTTATAATACAGAATATTGTCACCAAACTTGGGCATAATGTAAGTCTTTTCAAACTCTGCCATTTACAGATTGGCAAAGGCTGTAGCCAAGTTTGAACCCATGGCGGTTCCATTATTCTGTATAAAGAATTTGTCACCATATTGAAAGTGATTTTTAGTTAATACCAATCTATACACTAAAAAGTCTATAGGGGGACTGTGCAGTAAGTTCACCCACAATGTACATTTTAATCACTTCCAAACCACCTTCATGTGGAATGACTGTGTACAATGATGACACATTAAGTGTCGCAAGCCACAGCGCATCAAGTAGCCTGGTGATTGACTTAAGGCTGATGAGAAACTCATTAGTGTCCCCAAGGTAGCTTGGAAAGCAAGGAAGGAGGGGAAGGGGTGCGCCATGTGCTTACATGGCAACAGGCAATGATTCAACTGTTGGAGGATGGGTGCACGCATAGCTCAGGCAGAGGTTTGAATACTATTGCAATGAGGCAGACTCTTTGAACTCCAATCAACTATACCACGTGGCAGTAAATTCTTCAGCATGGTCAGAAGCGGTAGAGTGATGTCCTCCATGGATATATAAAAGTTGAGCCTACAAAACCAGAAAGAGGGATGAGACATGATTTCCACTTAACAGGGATCCCACCTTTGACCGCATTATTGAAATGCCTCAAGAAAGACTTCTTAGAAGTAGAATTTGGGTAACAAGTGATAAGAAGATTTCAGAAGCCAGGGTCTGTTGGCACACAACTCCCAAGATTTCCCTACACACTCCCAATATTGAGTCTCCAAGACCGATATGCTTTGTGTGGATATATGGATTAACAGATAAATCCTTTCCTAATGGGATGGTTACAGGGATTTGTGTAGGTCCCATTCCCAGTCTTCTGTGAATTAGGAGGGTTGGGCTATAAATCTTCTATAATGAACCTTTAGATCTGGGAAGCTACATGAGAAAGGCACTTTCATGGCGTGAAGCTCCTAGCTAGAGAGTTATTGTGCATTTTCTGAAGGTAGTGTTAGTATAAACCCATAAACTTTAGTCGTGGAGTGACAGTTCCTTCTTGAGAAGTGGAAAAAAAATATACCTGCACTCATAACTAACCAGCAAACACACGAGGAGGTCCACCATCGAAGAGCCTGAAGTTCAAGGCCCAGAGGAATAAAAATGTTGTGTGCTAGTAAAGTCAGATGGGAAAGATTGGAGAGGACACTAGGAAAACAACCAAATATCTTCCACTGGTGGAGGGTTGGGGCTTTTGTATTATGCATAGTGGGTGGTAGCATTGGGATCCAAGCAAGAACTTTTAACGGGCATCAGGCAAAATATGTCTCTTTGGCGACCCATTGTGTACAGATGGAAGGGTGTAGCGTTGTGAAACATTTCTGAATGTTGGAGTTTCAGTAGAAGTGCCTCCCTTTGCTGAAGCTTTTCTTAGCTGGAAAAATTTACCTCTCAAGACAAATTTATGTGCTTCCCGGAGAGTAATTCAGCTAGTAGCAGGCCAGTCATGTGTAAGTAAATAGTCTGCAATAGCAGATTCAATTTGAGGCTTGAATGCAGGTGACTGAAAAAGGACCTTACCGAGGTGCCAAGGGCTCCAGCCTAAGACCGAATCTGGAACCGGCAACAACATATATATGAGGGCATAAATTTACCATTTAATTGGACCTATTTGAGAGGAAAGCAGTAAATCCAAGTCTGTGACTCAAGAGAAACAGGTCAATTCTGGAATAAGAGTGTGGATTGGAGTAAAAGGTGAAGTTCTTGTTTAATGGGTGTTACAGTCTCCAAGTGTTTGCCAGTTGGTGTTCGTGGAGCAAGCACCTTGCCTTCTGAAGGTCTAAAACAGGAGGTCTAGAGAAGTAGAGGTGGAATATGTTATTTAACATTGCTTTGTGCACGTGGACAATGTCATGCTAAAACAGAAAAGACCCTCCATAAACTTGCCATACGGTTAGAAGGACAAAGCATTCTACAAGGTTGTTGAATGCTGCAGCATTAAGATTATCCTTCACTGGAACTAAGTGGTCCAAAGTAAAGTCTATGAATATAAACCGCAGACTATTATTCATCCTCCATTAAAATTTACCGTTGGGAGTATGTATACGTGCAGAAAGCATTTTCAGAGCATTCAGCAAAGTTAGATTCATCAATCACACTGCCAGATTGTGCAGCGTGTTTCACAGTTTTTCCATTGCTCCAGCATACCTCCCAACTGTCCAATTTTTAGTGGGACAGTCCCACATTTCTGGCATTATCCGGCTTTCCTAGAGTAATGGTGATGTATGCATAATACTCATTTTGCCAGGAGAGACTGGAGGCTGTCTAGAAGCTGCTGGAGTACTCTGCCAGCCACTAACGCAATGAGAAATGGGGCAAGGCACACAGTTAAGCCCCCAAAAGTCATAAACTATGGGGTGTGGCCTTTTGTGCACAGGACCATGTCACCTTTCACACGAGGAGTCCCAGTTTGGTATTTTCACTTGTTGGGAGGTATGGCTCTAGAACCAAATGGTGGTGTTTTATACACCATGCCCAGTGCCGGTGGCAAGACTTAGTGGGTGCAGCTTGTGCCACAATGGTTCAATCTCACACCAGTATAGTACCTGATGTGGCCTGATGAAATACAACAGTCTGGAACCATTTCTTTTGAATACCGCACTGTGCTTTATATAGAGTTCCTTGTATTGAGCATTTGCAGCATAACTTTTCTAAGTATTAGTTTTGCACTATAGGAAACCATTAAAATAGCAAATCCTGTTTAACAAGTTAAAATACTGCAGGTGTGAATAAAAGCTTTTCTGCATATTGTAGGTATATCATTAATATAAAATAGTAGAGTTTTTGGCAGCCGGCATAATGGGCCTAATCAGAGTCGGGCCTAGGCATAGGCAAACTATGCAAACTAGGCAAATGCCTGGGGCATTTGGTATGTCTAGGGGCACAAGCAGCTTCTGCTGATTAATATGAAATGCAGCATGTTTATATTCTGTGTATAGCATTTCGTATGCAGACACAGCCACAATCGCACACAGAATATAGGCATGCCGCATAACATTTTAATCAGCAGAAGCTGCTTGTTCATCCTAGCCACATAACAATGCAAATAATACACATTTTCATCAAAAAAAGGTGCCCGACATTATCTGAGCTGCCAGCTGACTCACACCAGGCATCTCCTGCTGCATGGCGCATTGAGGCAAGATGTATGAGGACACATCTGTATCCACGCAGAGGCAGAGGTCACAGTGTTAGCATCCATGTGAGTGCTGTGTGTGAATGGGTTGGTTGTGCAATAGTGTTCGGCATATGTGTAAGGGTCATTATGCGTGTCATGTGTATAAATGCATTTATAATGTACGGCCAGTGCCAGATTAAGGTCCACGTGGGCCTGGAGCTGAAATTTATGAAGGGCCTATTGTGTGCTGCCACAGGGGCTGTGGCCAGCATGGCAGGGGGCACTACTATTTTGGGAGTTTGGCCTGCACAGGGGATGTGGTCTGTGTATGGGATGTGCTGAAAATGTTTTATTCATTAGTTACAGATAGTGAGGTAGGTATTTGTTGCTGTCAGTGAGGTGGGGATGTGCCGCTGACAGTAAGGTGGGATTGTGCTGCTGTCAGTGAGGAGGTATGTGCCGCTGTCAGTGGGGCGGGGATGTGCCGCTGTCAGTGGGGCGGGGATGTGCCGCTGACAGTGAGGCGGGGATGGGCTGCTGTCAGTGAGGAGGGATGTGCCGCTGTCAGTGAGGAGGGAATGTGCCGCTGTCATTGAGGAAAGGATGTGCCGCTGTCATTGAGGAAAGGATGTGCCGCTGTCAGTGAGGCGGGGATGTGCTGCTGTCCGTGAGGCCATGATGTGCTGCTGTCCGTGAGGCAGTGATGTGCTGCCGTCAGTGAGGAGGGAATGTGCTGCTGATGTTAGTGAGGAGGGGATGTGCTGCTGTCCATGAGGCAGTGATGTGCTGCTGTCAGTGAGGAGGGGATGTGTTGTTGTCAGTGAGTCGGGGATGGGCTGCTGTTAGTGAGGAGGGGATGTGCTGCTGTCAGTGAGGAGGGGATGTGCCACTGTCAGTGAGGAGGGGATGTGCCGCTGTCAGTGAGGAGGGGATGTGCCACTGTCAGTGAGGAGGGGATGTGCCGCTGTTAGTGAGGCGGGCAGAGCCGGCCCTAGGCATAAGCAAATGCCTAGGGGCACAAGCAGCCCCTCACTGACAGCAGCACATCCCCGACTCACTGACAGCGGCACATCCCCGCCTCACTGAGAGCTTAGGCAGGGATGTGCCCCCTAGCACATAATCCCATCACCTTCATTGCAGGGGCCCTGGAGCAATGCACCGCTGCTAGTTCTGCCTCTGACCCAGTACCCTACGCCATAACACCATACAACTGCCCCCCCCCCCCCCACCCCTTATCACATACACACCTTACTCCCCGTAATCCCCCACAGCCCACATAACACCACCTATCTTCCCATACCCAATCCCTATTTCCATACCCCTAATCACCCCCACACACCCTACTCCCCCTGTCCCCCCACATACACCCCATTTCCCTCTACCCCTAGATATCCTACTCCCCATTTCTTCACACATACATCCCATAGCGCTCTACCCCCAATTTATCCTACTCCAGTCCCTCCATACAATACACCCCATAACCCTCTACCCCTGCCACACACCTTATTCCCCCTCATACTCCCCATAATCCTCTACACCCCACACACAGCCTAGTCCCCGTGTTCACCCCACATACACCCGAATTCTCTAACCCCACCTCACATCCAACTCCCACTGCCTCCCACATTCACACCCCATAAACTCCCTTCTAACCCCCGCACCTGGGAAGGGACCTCCTCTGGGATATACAGTGGAGGGACGGGGGCCAGAGGGGTGTCGGGTATATGAGGCACAGGGGAGTGGGCATATGAGGCTGACAAGGGGCACGGTACACAGCCGGCCCTAGGCTTGTGTTGTACCCCACTAGTCCCTGTGAGGCCCTGGGTGTGTGTGTGTGTGTGTGTGTGTGTGTGTGTGTGTATATACATATATATATATATATATACACATACACACACATATTTTTATATATATATATATATATATATATATATATATATATATATGTATGTATATAATATATATATATATATATATATATATAAATATTCTATTTGACTGGGTGTGTGTGTGTGTGTGTATGTGTATATATATATATATATATATATATATATATACATTCTATATGGCTGTATGTATGTGCAGGGGTACTATAGAGTGTAAATCTTCACCTTGAGGGTTCACCTGCAATGGGACCCTCTTCTCTCATGGAACTGCTTATCCAGGAACGCCAGCCCCTTCCTCCAGTGATCGGCCTCCGCCGATTTACCGTCGAGTTAGATGTGGACACAGGAGACCGGACAGCCCCTGGTGTCCTCAGATTCCTGGCTGGTGGTGATATTGGTCTGCAGGGATCGCCGGGAGACCAACTGCCAGCATAAGGAATTAACACAGATGGAGCCCGCAGCGGCCTGGCAGAACATGTTCCGTGTGCCGGTGCTGAGGAAGGGAGACTGTGAGCGCCTCACACTCCTCATCATAATCTCCTTGCTCTGCCCACGGCCTGAACTTTCCCCGTGTGTTCTCCTCTGTCCCGGCTCTTGCCAGCAGTGCAGTCCGTCACCGGGACCAAGGCCACCGCCGGCTTCCACCTCTCCTGAGAGCCAAGGAGCTAGAGACCGCTACCCCCTCCCTCACCCGGAGCCGCTCTTCTCCTCCTGCAGTAACTGATAGCAGCGCACAATGTCACGGTAATAGATATAAGAAGGGCCTCTCAGCGTCTAGTGCCTATGGCTAGGGCTGGCTCTGGGGCCATGTATCTGGTTGTGTTTGAACTTTGAAGTTAAACAGCTGCAGGGGGTTTAAGTAGGCAGGGCCTCGGGTCGCCGCTGGCAAGAATGCTGTAGTGAGCAGGAAAATATTTTTTTCCTGTGTACAGCTTTGGGCCTGTTTTGATAGTGGGCCTGGAGATGCAGCTCCATCAGCCCCATTGTTAATCTGGCCCTGGGTTCCGGAGGTCAGCACATTGAACTTGCGATCGCAGCAGCAGACTGCCAGCAGAGGGGCGAGTGCAAGAAAGCTCCCTGCGAGCTTACTGCACTCGCCAGGCAATGGGCTCGGTGGCTCGCTGCACTCGCCACAGGTTCTATTCCCACTCTATGGGTGTCGTGGGAATAGTCCCTTTGGGTCGGCATTCTGTCTACTGGCATTTTGATTGCTCGGGATCCCGGGTCGACATGGTGACCACCTGGATCCCTAGTGGCAGTCACGTGACTGCATCCCCTAAATCCCTCTGTGACGTTTCAGGGTTATACTAAATGTTAATGGTTACCTGTTACTGCCTGATGCTGCTCATCTTGCACTGCATTATTTTCGCTATGAAAGCTGATGTGTTGCCATTAATTAAATATTGAATGCTTAATTAACTCTAATGTGCAGAAACCTTTGCTAAGCCTATGCTGCAGTGTGTTCTGACAATGGGGGTCATTCCGAGTTGATCGCTTGCTAGCTACTTTTTGCAGCCGTGAAAACGCATAGTCGCCGCCCACAGGGGAGTGTATTTTAGCTTTGCAAGTGTGAGATCACATGTGCAGCCGGGCGGTACAAAAATTGTTTGTGCAGTTTCTGAGTTGCCCAGAACTTACTCAGCCGCTGCGATCACTTCAGCCAGTCCGGTCCCGGAATTGATGTCAAACACCCGCCCTGCAAACCCTTGGACACACCTGCGTTTTTCCAACCACTCCCTAAAAACGGTCAGTGGACACCCATAAACGCCTTCTTCCTGTCAATCTTCTTGCGATTGGCTGTGCGAATGGATTCTTCGTTAAATCCATCGCCCAGCAACGATCCACTTTGTACTCGTACGACACACCTACGCATTGCGGTGCATACGCATGCGCAATAGTGACCTGATAGCTGCGCTGCAAAAAACAGCAGCGTGCGATCAGGTCGGAATGACCCCCAATATGTTATTCCTATGTCTGTTACCTGAGTGTATAACAGTGTTTCAGCTATACTACTGATGGTTTACAAATGTTAAGGCCCCAGATGTGCTTGTTTAAATATTTGATAGCTTAAAGGAGAAATCTAACGAAGTGTAATTTTATGTCAAATGATGGTTTTATGCTACCATGATACTTACCTACTAACTTAAAGGTGAATGTTAAAAAAAACCCTGACTTTATGGCATATTGCTATAAACCAGAGAACTTTATGCCAATCTCAATTTTCCAACTAAATACGGGACTGTGTTGGCTTGATGCTTAATAACATGGAAAAGTATATGTAAAACTATTTTTCACTGTAATACTGAACTTAAGAGGGCCGGTTAATTGGTTTCTATTAGGTATTTAAAGAAACTGTTACTGTGTTGCAATACTGATGGTGTAATGGTTAGCATTACTGCCTCACAGCATTTCGGTCATGGGTTCCATTCCCACCATGGGGGTCATTCCGAGTTGATCGCTAGCTGCATTTGTTCGCAGCGCAGCGATCAGGCTAAAAAACGGCAGTTCTGCGCATGCATATGCGGTGCAATGCTCACGCGTGACGTACGGGTACAACAAACTAGGTATTTTCACACAGGGTTTAGCGAAGCATTTCAGTCGCACTGGCTGCCGCAGAGTGATTGACATGAAGTGGGCGTTTCTGGATGTCAACTGACCGTTTTCAGGGAGTGTTCGAAAAAATGCAGGCGTGCCAGGGAAAACGCAGGTGTGGCTGGGTGAATGAATGCAGGGCGGGTTTGTGATGTCAAATCCAGAACTGAATGGTCTGAAGTGATCGCAAGCGCTGAGTAGGTTTTGAGCTAGTCTGAAACTGCACCAAATTTTATTGCTGGCGCTCTGCGATCCATTCGTTCGCACTTCTGCTAAGCTAATATACACTCCCAGGGGGCGGCGGCATAGCGTTTGCACAGCAGCTAAAATCTGCTAGCGAGCGATCAACTCGGAATGACCCCCCATGTCCCTAACTGTGTGGAGTTTGTATGATCTCCCTGTGCTTGTGTGGATTTCCTCTGGGTGCTCTGGTTTCCTCCCACAATCCAAAAATATACTGCTAGGTTAATTGTTTCCCAGTGAAATTAACCCTAGCGTGTGTGCGTGTGGTAGTAAATATAGATTGTAAGCGTCACTGGAGCAGGGACTGATGTGAATGGCAAAATTTTCTCTGTAAAGGCTGAAATAAATCTCTTTTAGAAGGGAGTGCTAAATGTTATGATTTCTTTTATTTCTCTGACGTCCTAGTGGATGCTGGGAACTCCGTAAGGACCATGGGGAATAGCGGGCTCCGAAGGAGGCTGGGCACTCTAGAAAGATTTATGACTACCTGGTGTGCACTGGCTCCTCCCACTATGACCCTCCTCCAAGCCTCAGTGGGATTTTGTGCCCGGCCGAGGTTGGATGCACACTAGGGGCTCTCCTGAGCCCTTAGAAAGAAAGTATAAATTTAGGTTTTTTATTTTCAGTAAGACCTGCTGGCAACAGGCTCACTGCAGCGAGGGACTAAGGGGAGAAGAAGCGAACTCGCCTGCTTGCAGCCGGATTGGGCTTCTTAGGCTACTGGACACCATTAGCTCCAGAGGGATCGACCGCAGGCCCGGTCCTTGGTGTTCGGTCCCGGAGCCGCGCCGCCGCCCCCCTTACAGAGCCAGAAGCAAGAAGAGGTCCGGAAAATCGTCGGCAGAAGACATCAGTCTTCACCAAGGTAGCGCACAGCACTGCAGCTGTGCGCCATTGCTCCTCACACACACTTCACACTCCGGTCACTGAGGGTGCAGGGCGCTGGGGGGGGGGGGGGCGCCCTGAGAAGCAATTATAACACCTTGGCTGGCAAAAATACCACAATATATAGCCCTAGAGGCTATATATGTGGAAAATACCCTGCCAGAATCCAGAAAAAAGCGGGAGAATAGGCAGCAGAAAAGGGGCGGAGCTATCTCCTGCAGCACACTGGCGCCATTTCTCCTTCACAGATCCGCTGGAAGGAAGCTCCCTGGCTCTCCCCTGCAGTCTACACTACAGAAAAGGGTAAAAAAAAGAGAGGGGGGGGGCACAAAATTTAGGCGCAGTATAAATTATATAAAAAAAGCAGCTATAGGGGACATAACTCAGTTAGTCCCTGCATTATATAGCGCTCTGGTGTGTGCTGGCATACTCTCACTCTGTCCCCCCAAAGGGCTTTTGTGGGTCCTGTCCTCTGTTGGAGCATTCCTTGTGTGTGTGCGGTGTGTCGGTACGGCTGTGTCGACATGTTTGATGAGGATAATGATGTGGAGACGGAGCAGATGCCTTTAGAAGGGATGTCACCCCCTGCGGGGCAGACACCTGAGTGGTTGAGCTTATGGAAAGAAATGAGTGCACGTATAGACTCCTTACATAAGAAATTTGACGACATGCCAAATGTGGGACAGCCGACTTCTCAGCTTGTGCCTGTCCAGGCGTCGCACAGGTCATCAGGGGGTCTAAAACGCCCGCTACCTCAGACCGCAGACCCAGATGTCGACACTGATACTGACACCAGTGTCGACGACGATGAGTCTAATCTGATGCCCACTAAGGCCATTCACTGCATGATTGAGGCAATGAAAGAGGTGTTACACATTTCTGATATAAATACAGGTACCACTAAAAAGGGTATTATGTTTGGGGAGAAAAAACTACCCGTAGTTTTTCCCCCATCAGATGAATTAAATGAAGTGTGTGAAGAAGCGTGGGCTTTCCCTGATAAAAAATTGGTAATTCCTAAGAAGGTACTAATGGCGTTCCCTTTCCCGCCAGAGGATAGGTCACGTTGGGAAATACCTCCTAGGGTGGATAAAGCGCTCACACGTTTGTCTAAAAAGGTGGCACTACCGTCTCCGGATACGGACGCCCTCAAGGAACCTGCTGATAGAAAGCAGGAGGCGATCCTGAAGTCTGTATATACACACTCAGGCATTATACTTAGGCCAGCTATTGCGTCAGCTTGGATGTGCAGTGCTGCCGCTGCGTGGTCAGATAAACTGTCAGACACATTAGACAGAGACACGATCCTGTTAACCATAGACCATATAAAAGACTCAGTCTTATATATGAGAGATGCACAGAGGGAAATCTGCCGACTGGCATCTAAAGTAAGTGCATTGTCCATTTCTGCTAGGAGAGGCTTATGGACTCGCCAGTGGACAGGAGATGCAGATTCTAAAAGGCACATGGAAGTGTTGCCATATAAGGGTGAGGAATTATTTGGGGATGGTCTCTCGGACCTAGTTTCCACAGCAACGTCTGGGAAGTCAGCATTTTTACCCCATGTCCCCTCACAGCCTAAGAAGGCGCCGTTTTATCAGGTTCAGTCCTTTCGGACCCAGAAAAACAGGCGTGGAAAAGGCGGGTCTTTTCTATCCAGAGGCAGAGGTAGGGGAAAAAGGCTGCAACAAACAGCAGGTTCCCAGGAGCAAAAGTCCTCCCCCGCTTCTTCTGCCAAGTCCGCCGCATGACGGTGGGGCTCCACAGGCGGAGCCTGGTACGGTGGGGGGCCGCCTCAAGAATTTCAGCGATCAGTGGGCTCGCTCACAGGTGGATCCCTGGATCCTTCAAATAGTATCTCAGGGATACAAACTGGAATTCGAGGCGTCTCCACCCTTACCGGTTCCTAAAATCTGCCTTGCCGATTGCTCCCTCAGACAGGGAGGCGGTGCTAGCGGCAATTCACAAGCTGTATTCCCAGCAGGTGATAATCAAGGTACCCCTACTTCAACAAGGCCAGGGTTACTATTCCACACTATTTGTGGTACCGAAACCGGACGGTTCGGTGAGACCCATTTTAAATTTGAAATCCTTGAACACATACATAAAAAAAAAAAAATTCAAGTTCAAGATGGAATCGCTCAGGGCGGTTATTGCGAGCCTGGAAGAGGGGGATTACATGGTATCCCTGGACATCAAGGATGCTTACTTGCATGTCCCCATTTTCCATCCTCACCAGGAGTACCTCAGATTTGTGGTACAGGATTGCCATTACCAATTCCAGACGCTGCCGTTTGGACTGTCCACGGCACCGAGGGTAATGATGATACTCCTTCGAAAAAAGGGAGTTTTAATTATCCCGTACTTGGACGATCTCCTAATAAAAGCGAGGTCCAAGGAACAGTTGTTGGTGGGAGTAGCACTATCTCAGGAGGTGCTGCACCAGCACGGCTGGATTCTGAATATCCCGAAGTCACAGCTGGTTCCGACGACACGGCTACTGTTCCTGGGTATGATTCTGGATACAGTCCAGAAAAAAGTGTTTCTCCCGGAGGAGAAAGCCAGGGAGTTGTCATCTCTAGTCAGAGACCTCCTGAAACCAAAACAGGTATCAGTGCATCGCTGCACGCGGGTCCTGGGAAAGATGGTGGCTTCTTACGAAGCAATTCCCTTCGGCAGGTTCCATGCCAGAATCTGTCAGTGGGACCTGTTGGACCAGTGGTCCGGATCGCATCTTCAGATGCATCGCTTGATAACCCTGTCTCCAAGAACCAGGGTGTCTCTACTGTGGAGGCTGCAGAGTGCCCATCTTCTAGAGGGCCGCAGGTTCGGCATACAGGACTGGGTCCTGGTGACCACGGATGCCAGCCTTCGAGGCTGGGGGGCAGTCACACAGGGAAGAAACTTCCAAGGACTATGGTCGAGTCAGGAGACTTCCCTTCACATAAATATTCTGGAACTAAGGGCCATCTACAATGCCCTAAGTAAAGCAAAATCCCTGCTCCTACACCAGCCGGTGCTGATCCAGTCAGACAACATCACGGCAGTCGCCCATGTAAATCGACAGGGCGGCACAAGAAGCAGGATGGCGATGGCAGAAGCCACAAGAATCCTCCGATGGGCGGAGAATCATGTACTAGCACTGTCAGCAGTGTTCATTCCGGGAGTGGACAACTGGGAAGCAGACTTCCTCAGCAGACACGACCTCCACCCGGGAGAGTGGGGACTTCATCCAGAAGTCTTCCAGATGCTGGTAAACCGTTGGGAAAAACCACAGGTGGACATGATGGCGTCCCGCCTCAACAAAAAGTTAAAAAGATATTGCGCCAGGTCAAGGGACCCTCAGGCGGTAGCTGTGGACGCTCTAGTGACACCGTGGGTGTACAAGTCGGTTTATGTGTTCCCTCCTCTGCCTCTCATACCAAAGGTATTGAGAATAATAAGAAGGCGAGGAGTAAGAACGATACTCGTGGTTCCGGATTGGCCAAGACGAGCGTCGTACCCGGAACTTCAAGAGATGCTCTCAGAGGACCCGTGGCATCTACCGCTCAGACAGGACCTGCTACAGCAGGGGCCCTGTCTGTTCCAAGACTTACCGCGGCTGCGTTTGATGGCATGGCGGTTGAACACCGGATCCTAAAGGAAAAGGGTATTCCGGAAGAAGTCATTCCTACGCTGATTAAGGCCAGGAAAGATGTTACGGCAAAGCATTATCACCGCATATGGCGAAAATATGTTGCATGGTGCGAGGCCAAAAAGGCCCCAACAGAGGAATTTCAACTAGGTCGATTTCTGCATTTCCTGCAAGCAGGAGTGAATATGGGCCTAAAACTAGGCTCCATTAAAGTACAGATCTCGGCTCTGTCGATTTTCTTTCAAAAAGAACTAGCTTCAGTACCTGAAGTTCAGACATTTGTGAAAGGAGTGCTGCATATTCAGCCCCCGTTTGTGCCTCCTGTGGCACCTTGGGATCTCAACGTGGTGTTGAGTTTCTTAAAATCACATTGGTTTGAGCCACTAAAAACCGTGGATCTGAAATATCTCACGTGGAAAGTGGTCATGTTATTGGCCTTGGCTTCAGCCAGGCGAGTGTCAGAATTGGCGGCTTTATCATGTAAAAGCCCTTATCTGATTTTCCATATGGATAGGGCAGAATTGAGGACTCGTCCCCAATTTCTCCCTAAGGTGGTGTCAGCGTTTCACCTGAACCAGCCTATTGTGGTGCCTGCGGCTACTAAGGATTTGGAGGACTCCAAGTTGCTAGACGTTGTCAGGGCCCTGAAAATATATGTTTCCAGGACGGCTGGAGTCAGAAACTCTGACTCGCTGTTTATCCTGTATGCACCCAACAAGCTGGGTGCTCCTGCTTCTAAGCAGTTTATTGCTCGCTGGATTTGTAGTACAATTCAGCTTGCACATTCTGTGGCAGGCCTACCACAGCCAAAATCTGTAAATGCCCATTCCACAAGGAAGGTGGGCTCATCTTGGGCGGCTGCCCGAGGGGTCTCGGCTTTACAACTTTGCCGAGCAGCTACTTGGTCAGGGGCAAACACGTTTGCAAAATTCTACAAATTTGATACCCTGGCTGAGGAGGACCTGGAGTTCTCTCATTCGGTGCTGCAGAGTCATCCGCACTCTCCCGCCCGTTTGGGAGCTTTGGTATAATCCCCATGGTCCTTACGGAGTTCCCAGCATCCACTAGGACGTCAGAGAAAATAAGAATTTACTCACCGGTAATTCTATTTCTCGTAGTCCGTAGTGGATGCTGGGCGCCCATCCCAAGTGCGGATTGTCTGCAATACTTGTAAATAGTTATTGTTAACTAAAGGGTTATTGTTGAGCCATCTGTTGAGAGGCTCAGTTGTTTGCATACTGTCAAACTGGATATAGTATCACGAGTTGCACGGTGTGATTGGTGTGGCTGGTAAGAGTCTTACCCGGGATTCTAAATCCTTCCTTATTATGTCAGCTCGTCCGGGCACAGTGTCCTAACTGAGGCTTGGAGGAGGGTCATAGTGGGAGGAGCCAGTGCACACCAGGTAGTCATAAATCTTTCTAGAGTGCCCAGCCTCCTTCGGAGCCCGCTATTCCCCATGGTCCTTACGGAGTTCCCAGCATCCACTACGGACTACGAGAAATAGAATTACCGGTGAGTAAATTCTTATTTTCATCTTGCAAAAAAAAAAAAAAGGAGCTGGATTCTTTTTTGTGTTTGTAAATAGGGAAATAAAATCTCAGAAACGGGCCTGCCTCTCTGATCACCCCTTGAACCTGATCCGTGTATGTACCCACATTTGAGTATAAGATATCTGGCATTGACTTCGGGGTCTTCCACTTATTCAGAGGCTGATTCTGAATTGGGAGCAAAGCAGAATGAGCAAGTAACTTTGCTGCTTGGTACAAGGGAACGGGTGGAAATACTTTTATCATTTTTGCATGCAGTGTAGATACTGGCTGCTTTTGCATGCAGCCCACACATGATTGCCAGCTTTATTGCGGACCGCTACAATTTGATGCCTGCAGACTGATCCACAGCGTCACTGACTACAAGCTCCCGTCAGCTCCTGTCTCCGCTCCATATGTACTTGGACAGCCAGCACCAGCAACAGGAGGACGCACTGCACGGACCACTTTGAAGAGAAGCTGGGGTAAGCGTGTCCATAAACTTGACCGTCGATTGTCAGTGGACTAAAGCAGGATTGAAATTACATATTCATGACCTTGTCTTACAACAAACTGTCTGAATACTGACCCTAATGTAATGGGTGTGGTATGTTAGATAGAATAGACTAGACTTAGGTCGACAGTGTCTTGGTCGACCACTATTGGTCGACAGTAAGTAGGTCGACAGGGACTCTAGGACGGCATGTACTAGGTCGACATGATAAAAGGTCGACATGAGTTTTGTTTTGTTTTTAAATTGTGTCGTTTTCTTTGTAGAGTGACCGGGAACCCCAGTTAGTGCACTGTGTCCCCTCGAATGGCTCGCTTCGCTCGCCATGCTTTGGGCAAGGTACCTCGCTGCACTCGGCACAAGTTACTGCTCCCAATTGTGATCCACGTGGATCGTAAAGTATGAAAAAGTTAAAAAAAAAATTACAAAAGTGAAAAACACATGTCGACCATTTTTTGCAGCGGTGCGATCAGGTCTGTAATGCGCCTGCGCATGGGTCACAATGCGCAGGCACGTCGATCCCTGACAACGGCCGTCTCCAGGGAGCGACGGAACTAACGAAGAAAGCGATCGCACCCGCGACCGCAAGAAGATTGACAGGAAGAGGCCGGCAGGAGGCGTCAACTGATCGTTTTCAGGGAGTGTCCGTCCGAACGCAGGCGTGCCCAGCCGTTTCCAGGGAGGGACCCTGACCTCAGCTCCATCCTGGATGATCGCATTGGGTGAGCAAGTCCTGAGCTGTGCAGAAACTACACAAACTTTTATTGGGCAGCTCTCTGCTCAAGCGAGCGCAGCCCTGCACAGCGATTCCCCCCTCCCTGTAGGTGGCGACTACCTGATCGCAGCAGTGCTAAAAGTAGCCTGCTAGCAATCAGGTCGGAATGAGGGCCATAGTCTTTGTGAGAATAATTAAGAAAAATAAGTTAGTAGCCGAAGTACCCGGCGTTGCCTGTGTTTAAGGTTTTCAGGCCCAAACGTATGAAGCCTTAAAAAGTGATAAAGTGAAGGCTGATAAAGTATCAGCCAATCAGCTCCTAACTGTCATTTTTCAAGTAAATCCTGTAACATGGCAGCTAGGAAGCTTATTGCTGGTACTTTATCACTCTTTATTAGTCTCCACTCTATAATTTTTGAAGGCTTAATACATTTGGGCCCTAGTTATCAATGAGTTGGATGTAACTGTCCACATTTTAAATATAATTATCAGCTTTGCAGCTCTTCCAACACACCCATGAGGTGGCTGCCCAGTGTCGTTTTTTTTTTGGGGTGTCGCCATTAGCCCTAATCCCCAGTTTTAAAAAAAAATTCACATGAAAAAGAAAAAATTTGAAAAAAGAAACACTGTAAAAGTATAAAGATTATTTGGATGGTGTGGCCAAGGCTGGGGGAACCCTCATGTCGGTCAGATACCTGGCTGGAAAGCCAGCAGACCAGTCTGGGGTGGGACAAAATTATACACAAAAAATGAGATAGACAGCTGAAGAGAAAATAAAAAAATAAAAAAGGAGAAAGACAAAGAGGGTTGTTACGCAGACTACTCGATATCTGGGTTATCAGGTGGGACCAGGTGACACACAAGGAGCTACAGGGATTGAAACACAGACAGACGCCCCTCCTGGGGTTATGGCCTTCGAGACCCTCCTGGGGTTTTGCCACTCGAGACCCCTCCTGGGGTTTTGCCACTCAAGACCCCTCCTGGGGTTGGCAGCTCAGGCACCAATCCTGGGGTTTTTCCACTGAAGACCCCTCCTGGGGTTTGCAGCTCAGGCACCCTTCCTGGGGTTTTGACACTCGAGACCCCTCCTGGGGTTTTGCCACTCGAACCCCCTCTTGGTGTTTTGCCACTCGAGACCCCTCCTGGGGCTTTGCCACTCAAGACCCCTCCTGGGGCTTTGCCACTCAAGACCCCTCCTGGGGCTTGTCACTCGACCCCTCCTCGGGCTTTGTCACTCGAGACCCCTTCTGGGGTTTTGCCACTTGAAATCCCTCCTGGGGTTTTGCCACTCGAGACCCCTCCTGGGGTTATTCCACTCGAGACCCATCTTGGGGTTTTTCCACTAGGGACCCCTCCTGGGGTTTTGCCACTTGAGACCTCTCCTGGGGTTTTGACACTCTAGAACCCTCCTGGGGTTTTGCCACTCGAGACTTTTCCTAAGTCTTTGCCTATGGCGACCTCTCCTGGGTCTATGGCTATGGCGGTCTCTCCGGAATCTAGGACATCAGATTCCCCTCCTGGGGTCAGCATCAGAGACTTCCCCCCTGAGGTCGGTGTATCGGACACCCCTCCTGGGGTCGGAAGATCGGACGCGGCTCCTGGACTCTAAACATCGGACACCACCCTGGGGCAGAACACAAACAGGAATGAGCCACAGCGGTGGCTCATGGGAAGGGTATAGACAAAGCAGGACTCAAGAAATTGAAGGGGGTAGAGAAGGAATAAAAAAGAAAGAAAGAGAAAAGCAAACCACACAGTATTCAAAGGCTGCAGTCAAAAAGCACTGTACTTTCCTGTCCAATGATCTCAGAAGCAAGAGACCTCAAAGCTCCAGGAAAAAAAGATTTACCTGTCTCATCCACCGTTGTTGCCAGTCACGTTGTTTTATATGCTGCCTTGACCTGTAGATTAGTAGCTGTTGGGATCTTTCATAGAGACTGGCAGAATGCATTGAAGTCAAAGCACTGTGCACGGCACAGGGGGCAGGCGATGTTAATCTGAAGCCATTGAGCCAAGCATGGAGCATGGAAAACATGGAGGCAGGATGGAACTGCTACTTTTTCTCCAATCTCAAACTGTGAGCAACAGATGGTACAGGTCTCTCCGGCTTCTTCCTCTCCAGCAGTGCAGCAGTGCAGCAGTCCAACAGAGAATGGTCTTCCTGATGGTGCCCTTTCTGAGGTTGGTCTTGCTGAGGGCAGTCTTTGTGAGGTTGCCCTTGTTGATGGTCTGAGACGTCCTGATCTCAGCCACGTCCCGATGATGTTCTGGTTTGGACCCGGTCCAATCAGCTGGGCTAATTCCCTCCGACTCATTGCAGCTGCTGATGTAGTTCACAGTTAAAAGTAGGTGCACAAAAGTAAAAAAAAAGAAAAAGAAAAATCACACACAGACACACACACACACAGCACAGATCTGATTGTGCGCTCTGATCCGATCACTGGTGGGAAGTAGTCACTAGGTACAGAGTACAGAGGACTAGTTTGCTCTTCCAGAGGCTTTTCTCACGTGTCCACAGCAGCTTCAACTGAGTAAATGCCAGTGATATTGCCGTGTGCTGGGGTTTTATACCATGGGGAATTCAAATGTGGCATGTGGGCGGCAGTTGGTGGTGGCAGTTGATGGCTGTGCATCAGCTCTCTGCCCTATACCCCGCACCATCATCTCCCCACTGATATTACACAGTGACACATGTGGGAAATTACATGTCAGTGCTGACGAGTCATTACACCAAGTGGTTTGGGGCATTTACTGCAACCATCTCAGTTCTGCTGCTGGGCCCAGTGAGCTCAACTGTTATTGCTGCTGCCATCAATTGGTGATCTCTGTGGTGACAGCTGCCAAACATTATACTATCTGTCTATCTATACACATAATACAAGGAAATTATTGCATACTCCCAAACAGGGGCGGATTGGGAACAAAAAGCGGCCCTGGAAAAATTTGTACTAGTGGCCCCACATGGGCAGCACCAGTGGTGTAAGGTCTAGCCATGGGCCATGGCAGCAGCAACCTCCCCCCAAGACTTTCCAGATAGTGGGCATGTCCAGCAGCAAGGGGGAAGTTAAAAGGAAATAAAATTAAATATTATGAGCACATTAGATGATACACCTTCAGAATTTAGGAAACTATATCATTCTTTAGAAAGATATATTTTCTTGCTTATTACACCAACCGTATCCCAATCACTATTCACTCAATCTTATATGTCAGCCAAGCAGGCAGACAGAGCATACACTAGATCATCTGCAATCACAGGCTAAGTGGCAAAGTCATTTTCATATATGCAAATTATTTTGCATCTTATTCATTATGTCTATAAATAGGAGCACATGTCCTCAAACAAAACAGGCCCCGCGGTTGCGTCGGCCCACCGGGAATCTTCCCTGTGGACCCTATGGCCAATCCGCCTCTGCTCCCAAATATCTTTAAAGTGGGATCTTAGTAATGTATGTTGTATAAAGTAATCTGTCACAGAAATAACCAGCACACCACAATGCAAGTGAAATACATTCTTGCGCATGCATTGTGGTATGCTGGTTCTGTGACCACAGAGATCTATCTATCTATCTATCTATCTATCTATCTATCTATCTATCTATCTATCTATCTATCCTGTGGGTGTATATATATAATGTACAGCTATAGATATATATGTACAGATGTGTCCTAAATAATACATCTTGCCTGGATACACCACGCAGCGGGAGATGCCTGCCGTGAGTAAACTGACAGGTCCCGTGTAACTTAGCGTTGGGCATATATGTTTGCTGAAAATATATCTTATACGCATGGCTGTGTGGATAAGATGCACAAGCCGACTCTGCTGAGTAAAATGATATGGGCATGACTATGTTCTGTGTGTGACCACGCCTGTATTTGCATACTGTATGCTGATGGTGTTGCATGTGATCCGATGCTTCATCCCTGTATCACACATGTATGCGGGATGGGTCTACGTATACCAGATGCCTCCTGCTGCATTATCATATCTGAGCCTCACTGCTGTTTCCAAGTAAGCAGCAGCAAAGCTCACTCCAACCACATCTGAATCAGGCCCCTATTCATGCAATGCTCATTATGTCTGTGGTGTATATATGATGTGGGTGATGATCTTTGAGATGCTTTGGTTTCTGTAAAGGTATTGAGCGTTCTTTATTGCCTGAGCATTAGGGATTTCAACTACTTCCATGTGCAGTTGTCTCCAAGATCAGTGCCAGATTAAGGTCCACGTCGGCCTGGAGCTGCAATTTATGAAAGGCCTATTGTGTGCCTCGGAAGGAGGTGTGACGGGTGCTGCGGTGGTGTCACTAGTGATGTGACCAGTGTCGTATGTTTGCGGTCTAAATAGGGGGTATCGCCTGTGCCATGAGTGTGGCTAGTGCCTACCTTCAACCACTTAATAGTTAACTAAAACAAGAAAAAGTTAGTGACCGCCATATCAATCACAGCATCAGTGACCACCATATCATATAGGGAGCATCACAGTAACCGCCATATAATACAGAGAGCTGGAAAGGTGGAGAGGTCTAAAGGGGAGCAATGATGGAGCAAAACAGAGCAGATATGGAAAGATTAGAAAAGATGGGAGCAAGACAGAGCAGACAGGGAACTAAGGGCTCCTGGGACACACTTACCGACACAGACACTACTTGCTGACACACTTACTGACAGACACCACTTACCGACACATACACCTCTTACTTATGGTGCCCATACACTTGTGAGATATTAGGTCCTATCCTTCGATTTCGACCGCATCTGTGAGAGAAATCGAAGGATTGTATGCACATTTAAGGTACCATGAGACGCAATGTGCAGGCTTGCCGCTCGAATGTTGCATCTCATGATAGAATGTGCTACACATAATATTTCTCGCATCGCAGTGTGATCGCATGTGTTTTTTTAAACACATGCAATATATCGCACTGCGATGGGCACCCGCCGGGAGTGGCCAGAGGCTGCTCCCTCTTGGCGGTGACGTGCCCATCACGTGATTACCATGTGATCTATCGCATGATTGCATGGTAATCACTTTTGCAGTTCAGGTGCGATTTCATCTCACCTGAACTGCCAGTGCGATGCCCCACGATGTCGTGTCGTGGGGCATCGCACAAGTGTATGAGGGCCATAACACAGATTACACTTACTGACACAAACACACTGATACATACACACACGCACACCACTTATTGACACACACACACACCACTGACACAGACTTACTGATACATACACACTTACTGACACACCTTACTGACAAAGTCTTAGTGATACACACATTTAATGACACAAACACCACTTACTGACAGATAACCCTTACGGACACAGATATCACTTATTGGCACATACATTCTTAATGACAGATATCCCTTACTGACACAGATACAACTTACTGACACAAACACCACTTACTTACACAGATACCCCTTGCTAATACAGATTCCACTTACTGACACAAATGCACTGATACAGACACACGTACTGACACCCCTTCCTGACACAAAAACATTTCCACCCTCACACTCCAGCCCCTCCTCTCCTCCATCACTCTCCTCCATCCCTCACATTCTGGCCCGTCCTCTCCTCCATTACCCTCCTTACTTTATAGCCGTGGTGCTCAGTTAATGTTAGTTATACCTCTTTTAGACCAAATTTCGCAGGTCGCAGCCGGAAGCCTGTCACGGGTGCTACCCGGCTTTGAACCGCGTCAGGCCCCTTTCACACAGCCTTTTCCAACCCGGCTTACTGCCAGGGTGGTGACGTCGCTGATGACGCAGCGGGGGCGGCGCTTGGAGATCACATGATCTCCAATCGTCACCCGTACATTCACTGTAAACGGGAAGCTGGGCCGATGCGATACGGCTCCCGTTTACACAGCAGGGTTTGACGTGTTGAACACGTGCTCAACCCTGCAAAATACTTGAGTTGGAATACCGGGTCACTCGACCCGGATTATTCCAACTCGGCCCTTTTACACCAACCAGCAACACGGGTTATGCACGCTCACGTGTTATATGCTGGCTGTGTAAAAGTGGTATTAATGTCAATACCCCTTTCACACCGCACAAATAACCCGATATCGACCCGGAATATTGCTGGGTCGACACGGGTCAGTGTGCAGTGTGAAAGCGCCATGTCAGAAATCCCGGGTCGCCTGACCCGGCAATTCAACCTGGGAATAAAGCAGTGTTATACCCGGGTTGAATACCAGGTCAATGGCAGCGTAAACGGGCTCCCGCTGCCGGCTCCGCCCCCCGCTGCTATGGCAACCTGCCCGGCATATTGCCAGGTCGGGGAAGCCAGCAGCAGCGTCCAATGCCGGATCCCACCCGGGAAGGACCCGTTTCCAATTCCCAGGTGGGATCCGGTATTGGCGGTGTGAAAGGGGTATTATTTAATGAGAGAGCAGGTCTACAGTATCGCAGGCCACTCCTCCTCACATGTTTCCATGCCTGCCCCCACTAGCCCTGCAGGCTGCACAGCCAGTGTGAAAAATAAGGGAAATAAGAAAATGGTGTTCCTGGAAAACTTTTTTTTCAAAGTCTGCCGGAATGCTAATACGGGTTATTAAATAAGCCCACGCTGGAAACACAAATGAGGTAAATACATTAACAATGACCTCACCGTACAGGTGAGCAGTTTATGACTATTTGGGCTACAAGAGTGTAGGTGGGGGTGGGGTAGCTATCAATCCATATAATGTGCTCGCCACCATCATACACAGCACACACTTGCACTGTGGTGTGTTTTTTCTGCTCAATGCAGGGAAGGAGGAGACAAGAGAGTGGGAGGAGTGTCTGGAGGCATTCCTGGCCGCCCCTAGAAGATTAGTCCAGCGCAGCTCGGAACAGGTGTTCAGCCCACAATTTACAATTGAACTGCATTTCCTGGCCAAGAAAAAATATTATTATTATCATTATTACCAGATATTTATATAGCTCACACATATTCTCAGGCCCGGCGACAGTGGTGGTCAAAGGGGACTACAGTACGGGGCCCCCGAAGTTCAGGGGGCCCCCCAAGATCAAGGGCACAAAATAAACGGGGTTGCAGGGACTATAAAAAAAATGTGCCCTCCAAGTAAACAATCACCAGTCTGCAGTAACCCAAAACCATCCCCCCAAACCCCCCCATTTACCCAGTCACTTGGTCCGGTCCTCTCTGAGACGCCGTCACTACGCACCACGCTGCCTGTCCCTGCCGCCGCTGATGACGAAGAGCTGGGCTTCCCAGCAAGAGACCTGCTGCCCACAAAGTGCACCAACACAGTTAAAGGCTCCATACAGGAGCCACCGGCAGCTCCACCGCTCCCTACAGACCCTGGCTGTTGTGAGTGTATTGATATGCACATAACCTTCAATGCTTCCCTATCCAGTTACATCCCCTCTGTACAGTCCCCATAACCTCACATTTTGTCTTCCAACATTGCTGGGTGATCATATACAACCCACTAAGAACCTAGCAATCTGGGGAACCATTATGTAACAGGTTGCACCTATCCTTGTGTATCAATGCCTATTTCCCTATAGATTGTAAGCTTGCGAGCAGGGCCTTCCTACCTCTGTCTGTCTTTGCGCAGTTTTGTTCTATAACTGTTGTTCTAATTGTAAAGCGCAACAGAATATGCTGCGCTATATAAGAAACTGCTAATAAATAAATATGCATCCCGCGGTAGTGGATGAGGCACCGCGGCATGTAAAAAATAGAGAGAGTGTGCATATATATATAAGTCCAAAAAAGAATTGTTGGTGATACAGGAGAAAATCACCAAGTTTGAGAATCTGCATTTAGCAAACTTGAAAGCTGAAGAAGAGGTGGACTGGTTAGGCAAGCTTGAAATCAAATTGCCATATACAAGAGAGACTTGATCAAATTTAAAAGGGAAGAACTCCTCAAAGTCCAAATGGATTACGAACAACATCAAGAGTATCGCTGGCTGACCGGGAGAAATTCTGAAGCAAATAGGAGACCTTTTTGCCGTAGACAGCGCCATCTGAGACATGGGTTGGATACAGATTCATCGCAAGGTGGTATAAGTTCAGAATCCGACAATAGAGGTGCCAGCAGTTCTATCGCCGCCATCCCTTTAGGCATGGCCACACGTACACAATACAAAGACAAAATAACCACCGCAACCGCCACGGGGGCCAAAATAAAAGGAACAACTTGTGGCGGAAAACATCAAACCAAACTGAAGAAATAATCTTTAATCTATCATCCTATGATTTAAGTAATAGTGAAAGGAGCTTGTTAGCAAAAGGTTTGTATTTTGTCCCATCTATACCAGTAAACGATCTACAATGGCAAATAGAGAAATATAATTTACAGAGGCAAATAAAACTCAGAGACTTTTTTTCTAAAATGGAAGTATCAACACAAGTATCGGCAATTCCACCCAAGTTAACAGCCTTAAAGAAACGTTCAACATTTGATCCAACATCTGGGAATGCGTCCATTAAGACTTTTATGCGTTTACTGGAATGAAACACTAAGCAAGCTCATAAGGATGCCCCAAAATTGCATCTGAACCTGAGTGTATTAGAAAGACAAGAACTCAAAAATCTTTCGACAGACAAAGAGCTCGTAATCCGCCCTGCAGATAAGGGCGGAGGAATAGTCCTTCAAGACCGCAGTGACTATGGTGGTCATTCCGAGTTGATCGTAGCTGTGCTAAATTTAGCACAGCTATGATCATCGTCCCTGACATGCGGGGGGATGCCTAGCACAGGGCTAGTCCGCCCCGCATGTTAGTCCCCCCCCCCCCCCCGCACAAATACAAAAGCATAGCACAGCGGCAATGCTTTTGCATTTGTGGAGTAATTCCCGGCCAGCGCAGCTCCTGCGGCTGGCCAGGAGTTGATCGTCACTGCCACTGGTCGCAGCGGCTGCGTGAGACATCACGCAGCCGCCACAGCCCACCCACCCCCCAACGGTCTGGCCACGCCTGCTTTGGCTGAACCACGCCCCCCTAAACGGCAGCTTAACGCCGCCGTCCAGCCCCCTCCCGCCCTGCGACCTCCCCTGCCTGTCAATCAGACAGAGACAATCGCTACTGAACGATGGACTTCGGCCGTCCGGCATGCGCAATTCCGACCCGATCGCTGCGATAAACTGCAGTGAGCGATCGGGTCAGAATGACCCCCTATATACGTGAGATTACTCGCCAACTTGAGGATGACAACTTATATATGCAACTGGATAAAGATCCATCTAAATTGTATGCTAGGGATCTCAAGAATCTGCTTATTATGGGGATGGATGCTAAATTATTGGATGAATCCTAGATGCCAATTCTGTTACCTGAGAATCCGGTTGTGCCTAGAGGAAGTATTAGTCTTTAATGATCCAACCATTTCATCCAAGGTATTTTTTTTATACTAAATCTATAGATGACATTTTGGTTATTTGGACAGGGACGCAGCAAGAATTTAATGATATAATTGAAGCCCATAATTCTTCATCTGTGCCAGACAAACTTACCTTTGTCATGAGTCAGGAAACAGTAAATTTCTTAGATGTAAAGATTGGTGTACAAAATGGTAGGATCTCTACTACAGTATTCAGCAAAGATACTGATAGAAATACTATCGAGGCGACACGGCTCCCGTTCACAGTGTATAGTGAGGGTGGCGCTGGGAGACCATGTGATCTCCCAGCGCCGCCCCTGCCGCGTCAGTAGTAGCGTCACCAACCCGGCAATATGCCGGGTTGGCGAGCGCTGTTCAAAAGGGGCTGTAGCACGGGTCGCAGCCGTGTCAGGCGACATGGCTGCGACCCGTGCTCTTAGTGGAAAAGGGGAATTAAAGAGAGGTCTCCTTTACTCTCAGATGATATGTATTTTGCGTATCAATAGTTGCTTAGATACAGCGATCATCCAAATTGATGACCTAATTACCAAATTTATGTTGAGGGAGTACTCTCTTAATTTGTTACAGAATGCCAAAACATCAGCATTATGCCACAACCGTCAGTTTTTGTTACTTAAGGCAGACACAAAATCTATAACTCAAAAGAAAATATTTCCTTGGGTTAATAAATATACCCATATGTCATCAGAAATCAACCGTATTTCGAAAGAGCACTGGCATGTAGTTTCGTCAGATCCAGTCTTACAATTATCAGATATGAGTTTGATGTCTTGTTACTCTAGATCTAAAAATCTTCATGATCATTCAGTTAAATCAGACATCTCCAGTATTAATGTACAGGATACTTCAAGAAACTTCTTAAAGAAGAAACCGGGGTGTTTTAAATGTTCATGCACCACCTGTAAATTTTTGATTCAAGGGGATTCATTCAATCACCCGCATTCAGGCAAAACATATTGTATCCAACATCACCTTACATGTGAGTTCATTTGTAATACAGGTTGAGTATCCCTTATCCAAAATGCTTGGGACCAGAGGTATTTTGGATATGGGATTTTTCCATATTTTGGAATAATTGCATACCATAATGAGATATCATGGTGATGGGACCCAAGTCTAAGCACAGAATACATTTATGTTACATATACACCTTATACACACAGCCTAAAGGTAATTTTAGCCAATATTTTTTATAACTTTTTGCATTAAACAAAGTGTGTCTACAGTCACACAATTCATTTATGTTTCATATACAGTACACCTTATATATACAGCCTGAAGGTTATTTAATACAGTATTATTAATAACTTTGTGTATTATTAAACAAAGTTTGTGTACATTGAGCCATCAGAAAACAAAGGTTTCACTATCTCACTCTCACTCAAAAAAGTCCGTATTTCGGAATATTTGGATATGGGATACTCAACCTGTATATCAAATGATATGCCCCTGTGGTCTGTCGTATATCGCCAAGACCAAACTAAAATTCAAGGAAAGAATGGTGGCCCATAGATCAGCCATAAAGGCAGCCACTTGTGTGAGGCACGCCAAAATCTACCTAGTTTACGCTACCGCATGATTTATCACATTCCACCTCTTAAAAGAGGGGGTGATCAGGATGCAATACTAATTAAACATAAAAACGAGCGGATTCATCGTCTGGATGTTGTTCAACCCAGGGGTCCAAAATGAGATGTTTACATTATCCTGTTTTTAACCTCCCTGATTAGGTCTTTATGTATGGCATTTTTGATCATGCTAATGTGACTAATCATTGTTGTTAATCATGGCTATTGAGGTATATACCATTGAGCGTAGCTACAGTCAGGGCCGGCCCACCCATTATGCGGGGTATGCGCACGGGTACGGCACCACAGTGTTGAAGGCGCCGGCAGGGGTGGCCAAACAGTCGATCGCGATCTGCCACCCATCCACAAGAGGCGAGGAGAGTGCAGCGCGCGCCACTCCTGCCTTCCGCCCTGCCCCTCAGTCTGGTCTCCGGCAGTGACGGCGGAGTGTATAGCTCAAATCAGGTGCCGGTTCATTAGCCAATCAGAGCTCGCGGACCGGCGCCTGATTTGAGATATACACGCTGCCGTCACCGCCGGAGACCAGACTGAGGGGCAGGGCGGCAGGCAGGAGAGGCGCACGCTGCACTCTCCACACACACACAGCAGCAGCAAAACGGTGAGCAGCACTATGGGGGCATATGTGGCACTGTGGGGGCATATCTGGCATTGTGGACATATGTGGCACTGTGTGGGCATATGTGGCACTGTGGGGGCATAGCTGGCACTGTGGGGGCATCTCTGGCACTGTGGGATCATATGTGGCACTGTGGGGGCACAGCTAGCACTGTGGGCACATGGCACTGTGGGGTCATATGTGGCACTGTGGGGGCATATCTGGCACTGTGGGGTCATATCTGGCACTGTGGGGGCATATCTGGCATTGTGAGCACATGGCACTGTGTGGGCATATCTGTATCTGGCACTGTGGGGGCATATGTGGCACTGTGGGGGCATATTTGGCACTGTGGGGGCATAGCTAGCATTGTGGGCATATCTGGCACCGTGGGGTCATATGTCGCACTGTGAGGGCATATCTAGCACTGTGGGGGCATATCTGGCACATTGCACTGTGGGGGCATATCTGGCACTGTTGGGTCATATGTGCACTGTGGGGGCATATCTGGCATTGTGGACACATGGCACTGTGGGGGCATATCTGGCACTGTGGGGTCATATGTGGCACTGTGGGGGCATATGTGGCACTGTGGGCATATGTGGCACTGTGGGGTAATATGTTGCACTGTGGGGGCATATCTAGCACTGTGGGGGCATATCTGGCACATGGCACTGTGGGGGCGTATCTGGCACTGTGGGCACATGGCACTGTGGGGTCATATGTGGCACTGTGGGGGCATATCTGGCACTGTGGGCACATGGCACTGTGGGGTCATATCTGTATCTGGCACTGTGGGGTCATATGTGGCACTGTGGGCACATGGCACTGTGGGGGCATATCTGTATCTGGCACTGTGGGGTCATATGTGGCACTGTGGGGGCATATCTGGAACTGTGGGCACATGGCACTGCAGGGGCATATCTGTATCTGGCACTGTAGGGTCATATGTGGCACTGTGGGGGCATATCTGGCACATGGCACTGTGGGGGCATATCTGTATCTGGCACTGTGGGGGCATAGCTAGCACTGTGGGTACATGGCACTGTGGGGGCACATCTGGCACTGTGGGGGAATATCTGGCACTGTGGGGGCATATGTGGCACTGTGGGGGCATAGCAGCACTGTGGACACATGGCACTGTGGGGGCATATGTGGCACTGTGTGGTCATATGTGGCACTGTGGGGACATAGCTAGCACTGTGGGCACATGGCACTGTGGGGTCATATCTGGAACTGTGGGGTCATATCTGGCACTGTGGGGGAATATCTGGCACTGTGGGGGCATATCTGGCACATGGCACTGTGGGGGCATGTCTGGCATTGTGGGCACATGGCACTGTGGGGTCATATCTGTATCTGGCACTGTGGGGGCATATCTGGCACTGTGGGCACATGGAACTGGGGGGCATATCTGTATCTGGTACTGTGGGGTCATATGTGGCACTGTGGGGGCATATCTAGCACAGTGGGCACATGGCACCCACTATCTCCCTGTTACCCACTATCTCCCTGTGACCCCAGCCACCTCAGTCACCCACTGTCTCCATCACCTCTGCCACCCAGTCACGCACTTTCTCCCTGTCACTGACAATCTCCCTAGACCCCTGGGGGTACTATTGTGTGGCCACGCCCCTTCATTGTGAGACCACACCTCTTTTAAAATTTGATCCCATCAAGGGGTGCTAAATTCTAAATTCGCTTACCAAAAAAATTAAGCTTGGGCCGGCCCTGGCTACAGTGCCTGTGTCAAATATTTATTTCCTGTTATTCTAGCGCTGTGAGGCATTTCTGTTGCTATGGTGATGGGACACTATGACGGTGGACGTGTGTCGCATCCATACGCGATTACGTCATCTGTGCGGGACACCGCCGGGGCTCCAGCGCGAACAGTCGTCCTGCTTCCACATGGTGACGGGTATAAAGTTCTTGTAAGTTGTACATGTATGTGTTTATTTTATCCTGATAACAATCTGAAAATAGATTGAAACGTTGATATACGCTGGCTGTGAGTCTCTTTTTGATATTCCGAGTGCCGCACCACCTTTCTGCTATATGTATATATATATATATATATATATATATATATATATAAATTTTATAGTTAAAGGGCACTCAAACTTCTTAATTAGACTTCTGCATCCAAGCACAGATCACCCCGTTGCCACTGCCATCCAGTGGCAACGGGGTGATCTGTGCTTGGATGCAGAAGTCTTTGACGGTCATTAAATGACCGAGGTCAACAATGGATAAGTTTGACTTTCTATCATATATTTCTAAAGTGCTGCATTGATGTTGAAAATCTCTTAGATTGGAGAGAAGTGTTTTTTGCCTTTTTTTGCTTAAGAATTTATGGATATATAAGCATTTTTCCTTCACCATTGCCATTTGATATGGTTTTTTAAAAAAGTGTCTCTTTTGGAAATAATAAACTTTCATATACTAATTAAGAAGTTTGAGTGCCCTTTAACCACAAAATTTAAATATCCTGTACCTGTGAAGGAACGGACTGAAGGGAGCACCATATGAGAATTGCTGGAGAGTGTGCATTTGTTCAAAGTCTCTCTCTCTCTCTCTCTCTCTCTCTCTATATATATATATATATATATATATATATATATATATAAAAAAAAATAATAATAATTAATATATGTTTAAAAAAATAATACTAATTCCTATGCCCCATCATCATATTATGCCCCACGCAGTAATGCCAGAGTACCTCCTCATTGTAATAAGGTTCTAATAGTTGTCAGGGGTTCTGCTTGTCCTACCCCCTTCCCTGCCACCGCAGCAGGCTGTTTAGCAGCCTGCTTCAAGTAACACTAGTGAAAATGTCCCTCCCAAAATGGCAGCCGCCTCAGAGGAGACAATGGCAGCCTCCTCTAGTATCTTTAATAACTCTCCTCTGAGGCTGTGGCCATCTTGAGAGGGACATTTTGAATAGCCTGCAGGCGCTGGGCAAACACAGGCAGTTGGGGCAGATGGATGGTAGCGATGGATGGACGGCAGCGGGCGGGCAGCGACTTGAGCGGCATGGGCCCTTCCCTCTCTGCTGTGCCCGCAGCGTGCCCCTGATGGCGGGTCTGATTGTGTGTCATTATGTGTATAAGGGCACTAATAATGTGTGGCATATGTGTAAGGGACATTGGGGGTCATTCCGACCCAATCGCAGCGTGCTTTCGCTTGCACAGCTGTGACCGGGTCACTACTGCGCATGCGCAGGGGCCGTAATGAGCACGCACTTGGTTGCCAGGCGACGGACGTTGCCTGTCAATGACGAAGAGAACGAAGAAAGTGATCGCAGCGGCGATCGCTTGAAGATAGACAGGCGTTGGGCGTTCCTGTGCAGCAACACAGCATTCTGACCCGTTTTCTGGGAGTGGTAAGAAAAACGCAGATGGGTTTGAAGAAACGCAGGCATGTCCAGGGCGGGTGTTTGACATCAGAGCCAGGACCGAACAGGCTGAAAACGTCACAGCTGGTAAGTATGTCTAGACCTACTTAGAAACTGCACAAATATTTTTCCCATAGCAGGGCTGCACAAGCGAACGCAGCCTTGCTATGGGAAAAAACCCACCCCCATAGGCGGAGTATAGTTGATCGCACCGGCTGCAAAAAGCAGCTACATGCGATCAACTCGGAATGACCCCATTATGTGTGTCATTATGTGTATAAGGGTATTGATAATGTGTGGCATTATGTGTATAAGGTGCTCTACTGTGTGGCGTAACATCTAGAAAGGGCACTACTGTGTTTGTTGTCTAATGTAAATAACAAGCAATATGGTGTAGTGTAATGGAATAAGGAACAATTCAGTGTGATGTAAAGTGTATATAAGGGGCACTACTGTGAGGAGTAACGTATATAAGGTAAAGTGGTACTACTGTGTGATGTAATGTGAATAAGGGAAACTATAGCATGATAAAATGTGAATAAAGTTGCACTACTGTGTAATTTGAACTGGGGGTACTATTGTGTGGCCATGCTCCTTGCCAGCAAGAATGTGTGCACTGTTCCTATTTAAAATATAAGGGGTAGGAGCACCAAAATAAGGACTGCTATGGGTGAGGGGTGCTGGGAAAGGGGTGGAGGGCCAGAGGCGGAACTAGCGTGGCGCTAGGAGGCACCAGCCAAAATCTTGCCTAGGGCATCATATTAGTTAGGGCCGGCTCTGGGCCTGATTTAGACGGTGTCGCAACTGAGCGATTACTGGTAGACTGCGCATGTGTTGTGGTCACAGTGCGCACATGGCATTTGTGTCAACAAAAGACAGAAATTTCTTGCACAGGGTGCTATGAGACATGGGGCCGGCCCTGATCACTCCAGCCACATTATGGCATTGCACATGGTGATCTGTGTGTGGCTGTTAGACCATAGTCCAATACATGATGCTCTTGACGAAGTTAGTGTACTAAACATCCTAATGATACTCGGTGGACCCCTTCATTCAAAGTAAAGCATTCATTACCTCTAATACCAAGAAATAATGACACGGAGACTTGAATTTGGCAGAAAAATTGCTAGCTATTTATTATACCCTAACCATAAGCAAACCTGTAATTGAAAATTTTGGTTAACATGCCGCTACAGCCGGCATATGGTGGCAGAAAAAAGAACGGCTCTATTGAACTGACTCTAACCTTAAAATGTTAAAATTCAAAACTATCCTAATTTAAATACAAACTGTCAAATCGGTAATAGGTGCACAACTCAACCCCCACAGTGACTACCCACCCTGATGGGTGCCTGCCGCTGCCCCCGGACGGGTGGTCGAGCGGCCCTAAAAGTCGATGGAGGTGAGTGCACCTAAACCACACCAAACTGTAAATCACTACAGCTAACAATACAAACTACAACCTGCCGTTCTTTTCCGCCAAATAAATAGCCAACGAGAAACCAGCCAACAATTCAACGCCAAGGCACTCCATGCCAGAGCCTCTACCAACAGGGCGGGAGGGCGGGAAGGCAATTCAGCAACAAGAGAGAGCAAAATGGCCTAGCATTCCCTATATATATTAACCCTCCCCTTTTTCCAAAGGCTGTACTTTCCTCACAGCTAGGTCCACCCCTCACAGGATGTTTAACTCTTTCCTTTCCTATGCAGTCAATTCTCTCTCCTAAACATCCTAATGATACTCGGTGGACCCCTTCGTTCAAAGTAAATCATTCATTACCTCTAATACCAAGAAATAATGACACGGAGACTTGAATTTGGCAGAAAAATTGCTAGCTATTTATTATACCCTAACCATAAGCAAACCTGTAATTGAAAATTTTGGTTAACATGCCGATACAGCCGGCATATGGTGGCAGAAAAAAGAACGGCTCTATTGAACTGACTCTAACCTTAAAATGTTAAAATTCAAAACTATCCTAATTTAAATACAAACTATCAAATCAGTAATAGGTGCCCAACTCAACCCCCACAGTGACTACCCACCCTGATGGGTGCCTGCCGCTGCCCCCGGACGGGTGGTCGAGCGGCCCTAAAAGTCGATGGAGGTGAGTGCACCTAAACCACACCAAACTGTAAATCACTACAGCTAACAATACAAACTACAACCTGCCGTTCTTTTCCGCCAAATAAATAGCCAACGAGAAACCAGCCAACAATTCAACGCCAAGGCACTCCATGCCAGAGCCTCTACCAACAGGGCGGGAGGGCGGGAAGGCAACAGCGAAAGACTCCTCCCCAGAGTCTTCGCACCGCCACCATAACCTCACCCTAACTCCTGCAACACTAGACACAGATCCTCCAGGAAAAGCATCATCCCCTCATTGGACAGATGCACACCATCAGGCCGAAAAAGGTGACTGTCTCGGAACCGAATCCTAGGGTGGCGAACCACTTTGCCTCCGTGGGACAACACCCACTTCGCCACCGCCCCATTCACCTTTTGCCTGGCCTCATCAATCAGGCGACCGTCCGCCACACCTCGCCAACTCAACCTTGGCACCATCATCGAGAACACAATTGGTCCATGCTGCGGCCACACTGGCCAGATCCTTTATCATGGCCCACCGCAGCTCCAAAGATGTCCTCTTCCCCAGGTCGTTGCCAACTAAATGGACAACCAGCACCCTAGGGACTCCATGCTCGCTGGCCTGACTGACTAGTCTACTCTTCAGCTCATTCCACATCATTCCCCGCCAACCGAGCCAACGAACTCCCTGAGCCCTAGGAAACATCTGTGCCCCCTCCGAGGCCAAAAACCTGGCTGCCCAATACACATAAGAGTGGCCAACCACCCAGATAGCCAAGTCATCGTCAAATCAACCTGAAGAGAAGGAAAGGGGGTAAAATTGGTTACTAATTATCTATAGCATTGTTATTAAACGCATTAACCTGAAGGATCTGCCAAAAGAAAAAATTGAGATTTCGTTTATTGCAGAAGTCACGGCCTAGCCGATCTGCACAAGCTTCCATCCAATTAGAAGCAGAACATAAACACACAAATGGGAAAATCAAAATTAAAATAAGAAATTAAACGGGGGGGGGGTATAAAATGGGAAAAACATGTAAGAACTCAGCTGGAGGTGAAAGCGTAAAAACCTGCTGAGGGACTTTGATTAGAACTGATCAGCCGAATTGTGGATTAGAATTCAGTCTGTCAAGTCAGGCAAAAATTCGCAAAAGAACTCCAGACCCCCGCTGCCGGCAGCGGCGAGTGGCTAATCCCTGAGTCGGATAAAACGGGAAGACAAACAGACGTACAACACAAGGACGTACTGAACTGTACAACATGACTTATAACAACTACAACTAAACAAAACGCAGTGCAAGCCAGCATCTCACGCAACGGGGCGAATATATCGTCTGTAACTTGACGACTTCCATCGCCCCACCGCCTGGATTTCAGCCACGGAAAGCCCTGCAGACATAGCCGACGTTGCAGCCCCGATGCGGAAAGAATGCGTCCCGAAAGCAGCGGGTGGAAGGTCCAAGCTCGCCAGACAGCAACCCAGCATCCAACGAAACTGATATTTCGTCGCTGGCAGCCCGTCATAATGAAGCAACCATGACCCCCGACCATCGGGCCGTACTGCCGCATATCGAACTGCCAACCTCACTGGGCAAATGCTCTCCTCAAGTGCCGGAACCAAGGTGACCCATCGACCTCTACCCACTTGGTCCGTCTTAGAGCGACGCAATCGGCACAGCAAGGACCTCTCACCCACCACCACGTCCTCGAGAAGCATGCGCGAATCTGCTCGCTTGGAAGGCGCCACCAGCTCCGAAACCCGAAAGGCACCGTGATAAGCCATTGAGAACGCCAAACTGAACAGCAGCGACTCAAACATGGACGACGCTATACCGCCAACCACCCTGATGACATCCGGAAGCAAGGCCGCATCAATTGGCCGCCTCCTGTCAGGCGGCACCGGCGCCACGCGCGCCCATCCCTTCATCGCCTTAAGCAGAATCCCGCTTTTTGTTACGTCCGGGACGCCTTTGATTTTGCTAAAGAACGAAATACCAGCCAAGTACCGGGATACCACCGCTCTGGACCTACCTGCAACAAACAGCTGCCAAATAAAAGAAAGCATCATTCGATGCCCGCTCTTACCTTGCTGACTTCGTCCTCGAACAAACTCCTCCCACTCGCTCCAAGCTTGTCCATAAGCCTTGAGCGTATTCGGAGCGACTGACCGCATCGCTAGACCCTCCAATCCGGCCCGATCACCTGCCAGACATAATCGGGACATTGAAAACCGTGCTCGTCGGCCTCGGGTGCCAACAAACAAAACCTTTCCCATTGACCGCGTGACAAAGCGTCGGCAATTCCGTTCTCCAAACCAGGCACATGCTGCGCGCGGAACCACACGTTCCTATGCAGGCATGTCAACAGCAACTGCCCCAGCACCCTCAGGACCACCAGCGACTTCGCCCTCTGGTTATTTATCGCATGCACCACGCCCAGATTGTCACATCTAAACAAGATGCTGCGATGAGCCAGACGATCGCCCCAAACCTCCAGCGCCACCATAATGGGGAAAAGCTCCAGCAGCAAAAGGTCCTTAGTCAAACCTTCGCGATGCCACTCCGCCGGCCACGAGGCCGCGCACCAAGATCCCTCCAGGTAACAACCGAACCCAGAGGAACCCGCCGCGTCGGTAAACAGCTGCAGCCCGGCGCTGTCGACCATTGGGGCCTGCCATATACACACCCCGTTGAAGTCCTCCAGGAACGAGGCCCATACGGCCAAATCCCTCTGAATCTCAGAGGACAAGCGCACGAAATGATGTGGTCTGGCATACCCTGCGGTCGCCCGTTCCAGCTTCCGGCAGAAAACCCTGCCCATCGGGATTACCCGACAAGCAAAATTCAAAATGCCCAGCAAGGACTGCGCCTGCCGCAGAGTGACTTTGCGCGACCTTCCGAAAAGGCAGATAGCCTCGCGGAGCTTTGCAACCTTGTCCGTAGGCAGTCGACACGATCCCGCCACCGTGTCGATCTCTATCCCCAAAAATGACAAACAGGAGACCGGCCCTTCTGTTTTATCCTCGGCCACGGGAACGCCGAAGTGAAAAAACAGAGCTCGGATGCTGAACAGCAAGTCGCCGCACCGCGGTGAATCTGCCGGACCCACACACAGGAAGTCATCGAAGTAATGGGCGACCCCGTGACCCCCTGACGAAGACTCCACGCACCAATAAAGGGAAAGTGCTAAACCGTTCGAAAAACAAGCAGGACACGGAACAACCCATCGGCAAACATTTGTCAATGAAATATTCCGCTCCGATCCGAAAACCCATAAAACGGAATGAGTCCGGATGCAACGGCAGCAACCGAAAGGCGGATTCCACATCTATCTTAGCCATCAGGGCCCCATGGCCGTAACTACGGACCAGCTCTAGAGCCTCGTCAAACGACTGATACACCACCGAGCAATGAGCCGGCGGTATTGCGTCGTTGACTGACGACCCCGACGGGTAAGAAAGATGCTGAATGAGCCTAAAAGCACCTGGAGTCTTCTTGGGAACCACCCCCGCTGGGGAGATGACCAAGTCATCCACTGGGGGTGATAGAAACGGTCCCTCCATCCTACCCAGCCTAACCTCCTTATCCACTTTCTCCCGCAGAACTAACGGCAAGGCACGAGCAGACTGGAGATTCCTCTGGGCCCGGATCGAAACCTTGCTCGCAACAGGCAAGCGAAAACCAAACCGAAAACCGTCAAACAAAAACTGCGCATCCGCCCTATTTGGATACCACTTCAACCACTTGCCCATTGTATCCAAATTAATTGGCGTTGGAGCCCTGCGGAGCGCTCCCGCCTGCCCCAGGTCTTGGGTAATTTTGCTTACCCCGGGCACCCTGGCGAGTGCCTTTAAAGCAGGTAGAGGCTGGGTGGGAGCCGCCACATTGCAAGCACAAATGTCGAAACCGACACTGCTTGCCGAAGGAACAGGTCGCATTGTTAAACGCGAAGCACTTTCCTTTTGCGACGGCCTGCCCCCCTCCACGGACGGCCGACCTACCTGCCTTGCCCGATCCACCGTCCGCGCCGGTCCCTTGGGCGGACGACCCTGCGCGGTGCCCGTCCGCCCCCGGAATCCGGGGCTCCCTAGCCTGCTGAGAGGCCCGGGTAACTTGTAGCTAGACTTCGACGTCCTTGCAACCGAAGTCTATCACTTGCAAGCAGTCCTGCTTTTCCCGGAATTTTTCGTCGTACATCCGCCATTCGACGCCCGAAGATGTGCGCTGCATGTCGTGGATTAAATGCAGGTATCGAATGACATTCATATGCTCGTCCGGCCTATCTTCCAGGTAACAAGCCGCGAAGACACAAAAACCGGCCAGCCAGTTATCGAAGGTACGGAAAGCCTCGGCTCCGATGCCCTTCTTCGCTGACGCCGATTTATACTCCTTCTTTGCGTCCTTCATCAAGACGAACATATCCACTTAATCCCCCCTGCATATTCTCCTACGGCAGCTATCCCTCAATCCCCGCATCACTGCAGTGTAATCGCAGTGGACTACACCAGGCAGGTCGCGGCGCTTTTTGGCCCTGCGAGCGTCATCGCTAAGCCGCCTCCGCCTCTTCCGTCTCTCTTGTAGGCCCGCTGCCCTCTTGGCGTATTTCGTCGCGCGCTTCTTTGCCCTAGTCATTCTACTGACTTCGGACGCCCGCGACGACAGAGAAGAAGACGAGGACGAGCTGCGAGAACTGGAGCGCGTGCTGGAGCCCGACCCAGACTGGTCCGACTCACCTGATGCCGTCGACTGCTCGGACCTAGAATCCTCCGGCGTGGCGAACGCAACATCATCATCCTCGCTCACCACCATCTCCACTTCTCCGCGATCACCTGCAGAAAAAGACGGAGGGAAAGACCCAGACAACAGTCGCGGCGCATGCCCAGCACTCCGGAGGGGAGGCGTCCTCTCTTCGCGCCCATGCTCGTCCCGCCCGGCACGATGATCCAGCTGCGCTGCGGCCGCACCGAGCTCCCGGCATGCCCGAGCAACTCGCTGCGCCGCCGAAACCGTCCGCGTACCAGACCCGCCTGCCACCGCATGCGCTCCTGAACTGTTAGCCACCCCCGGGGCCGCGGCCAGCGGCCCCAACGCCGCCACCACCGTGGCCAGGGCCGACGCCAAAGTTCCGGAGGGGTCCTGACCACCCCAAAACTCAGCGTCGCCCCCCCGCGGGCTCCCCAGCTGGTGTGGGCGCACGCCTGCTCGCCGGACGCCTGACCGGCGCCAACTGGGGCCCCGACGCCCTGCGCCCAGCCTGCCTCGGTGGGGAATGGGCGGCGCTCCTAAGCGCCAGCGGCCCTGACCCCCACCAAACTCTGCCCACTCCGCTGGACTGCCCGCCGGAGCCAGCGCTGCTTTCGCTCTCCATCCCACCGCGCGCACCCTCCCCCCGCAGGCCGGAGCTCCCTCCGCCCGCAGGGAGGGCGCCGCGGCGTGACTCTTCCCGGCCCTGAGCAGCTCTGCTGCCCCTGACCCACTCTCCATCCCTCCTTCTCCCCCGCTCCCCGCCGGCCTCCGGCTGTTGGGGAGTGAGCAGGGGAGACAGGGAGACCAGCGGCGCCGCTGCGCGCACACGTGCGCGAACGGCGCCGCCTGTGGCGAGCGCCGGCGCACCCCGTGCGCGCGTCCCGCCTCTTCCCGCCGTCAAGCTCCCCGCTGCATCCTCTTGTAACTCTGTCGGACGAGGCCCCGCGACGGGCCTCGTCCGGCTAACCGCCGCCTCCCGCCTATTCGTCCCCCCCTCGCCTGGCACTGCTTCGCGGCCGCGGCGAGGGGGAAGAGACCGGAGACGAGAGCGGCTCCAGCGACGACGGGCGCCCGACCCTGAGACTCCACGCACCGTGCTCGGAGATGAGGGCTGCTGCCCGTCAACCTCCGGGCGTCCTGGCTGCACCCTCGGTCGTCCCCGCCCGGCAAAACCGGCCCGGCCCCCAGCGGTAAGGACGACCGTGTACGCCGCTCCGTCCCGCTGCCAGAGCCCGTGAAGGCCCCAGGGGACGGGACGCCGTCCCCAGGGCCAGCCAGGCCGTCCTCGGGCCCGGACCCACCGCCCGATGAGCGGTAACGGGCCGGTGTCCCGGCGGAACGGCGAGGTCGCACAGCAGCCATAGTAATCAGTGGAAGGTAATGCAGATGGGAGCCTGACCACTATATAATAAACACACAGCCAAGTAATTGGGGAGACTCTGCTATGCAGCACTCACCCCAAGGCAATTCAGCAACAAGAGAGAGCAAAATGGCCTAGCATTCCCTATATATATTAACCCTCCCCTTTTTCCAAAGGCTGTACTTTCCTCACAGCTAGGTCCACCCCTCACAGGATGTTTAACTCTTTCCTTTCCTATGCAGTCAATTCTCTCTCCTTATGTTGCTTCCAGAGGCAGTTTGGAATTCGGTAGTGAGTGTTGCAACCAAGTACAGACTATTTTTATGTTCTATGCTTGGCGGTCTCATTCTGTAAGCTTACGTGGCCAATTGCTTTGCAGCTGAATTGTTGTTCCGCCTTGACATTTCCATATCATAATAACAGCATTTACAGTTAAACGGGGCAACATTAGCAGAGCAGAAACTGGACAAACTGATTTGTCGAAAGGCTGGCATGCCATTTCAAAAGTCACTGAACACTTCAATATGACCCACTCTCCTGCTAATGTTTGACATGTTTGTGCTAGTTATGTGTGTGACTGAAATGGCTAAATACACCTGTTAAAAATGGTGTCCACAAACTTTTGGCCATGAGGATAGGTGCATTTCTAAAAAAAAATAAAAAACTTACTGTTGCAATTTGTTGCTGTATTAATCACCAATCTGTCCACCACCTCTTATTAAAGCCAGTCTATCAAGTTTACTGGTGATTACTATTTTGGCAGTGCCAAAAGTGAAAAGGGAATGTCACAGTTCAATAGTTACTCTTTAAATATAATGTGTCCTACTGCTGCATCCAGCTCTCATCCTGAGCCAGCTCTCTATGCTCCTCACTCACTGTCTCTCCCCTCTGTGCCACCCCTGTCTGTCTGCCCCTCCCCATTACTCTGTAAGCTCTCACAAGCAGGGCCTTCCTGCCTCATGTGCTTTTTTTCTTCACTTATTCCATCATCTTTTTCCCAACTGTCAACTACGTCACCACCTGCTCTGGGTTCAGCAGGCACTGCTTTTGTGGGTCTTATGACTACATACAGTATGCAGCATTGTTTAAATAGCTTATAGTGCATGTTCTGCGATGTATTGTATGGTAAGCCTTTTACTCTTTTTTTTCTCATTTAAGTTTGCACTTTGTTTACGTACTGAACTTTGTAAGAGGCTGCGGACCTATTGTGCCATATAAATAAAGGATAATGGTAATACTACTACTAGAGTGTGTCAGCACAGGAGTCACTGAGTTCTGTTCCAGATAGAAATGTTCTAGTTATAGGAACGCCTGACTGATCCCTTTATGCGAAACTCTTAGTGTTGTGCTGTTGTCTGCTGCTCCACACAATTATAAAATGATTGATAGGTAGTCCTGGGATGAAAATGGGCAGTGTGAATCACGAATCACCTGTGAATTAATGCAAATTGCATCTTAACTGGTGGAATTTTAAAAACACAAATTTACCACAATTCTAAAATTTAAAATCATATTCAAATTACAAAGAAAATAATATCTGGGGTTCATACATCTCAACAAATAACTGCTTAATTTCAGTTGTCAAAAAGCTATTGGAAAATGGGAACCCTATACTATAAAAATAAATGTGTTTCTTTTTGTGTTTAGCGCCACTATAATGGCCTGTAATCAATTCTGGGAGCATGAAATATTTAAATTGATAAGTAAGATTATTATTATTGACCAGCTTGCAGAACTAGCTAGCTGTTTTTAGTAGTGATTTATCACTTCACCTGTGGTCTTCTGAGCTTTACCTTTTAATAGTTAAGCTATTAGTCAGTTTGACTTTGAGGAAGTGGGTTTACATAAAATATTCTGCATCATTTATAATCAGGGGATGCCAAAAACAGTGGGTTGTGCATTTCTGTTCTAGTCCAGAACGCATGGTAAGAGAGACTGGTGACAGCTACTGAAATAAGCCGCTTCACTACCAGATGGTGGCAGCAGCTCTTTATCTGTTTGTTGTGACCTTTACCTCAAACCATATTTCATTTCTCTGCCATGTTACTTCATGAGACATATCCGGGGATGCTGGTCTAATAGGGAAAGGAACATGAGATCACAATATTGTCCTGGTGTTCCTATATATGAACTACAACGGTCAACATAACATAGGGGATTTTTGAATTAAGGGAACTACATGCTATATGAATGGTTTTAATGTATACTGTATAATAAATTGTAGTTTAGACAGTGCTAAAGCCTTACAGAGAGAATATATGCAGTGGCCATAACAATGTAAAAAATAATCCCTTGTACTGTATTTGGTGAATCATATCATATTTTGTTACTACCACTATAAGGCGTGTTGTTGGTCTGTCACTGAGTAAGTAAAACATCTAATTAACTGATCTTAGCAACAGTGCATTTAAACTTCTTAGGTCTTAGCAGTTAGTAGTACAGTAAATGTACATTTCATAATAGCACTAGATAAAGACACTGATGAAACAATATCAGTGGCCATAGTGGCACAGTGGGACCAATCAGAGAGGAGAACTGCCGCCCTGCTTGTAAAGTAGCAGTATGACGTTTTATACTTCTATCATGTTAATTTTTAGTCCAACAAATCATTTTATGGTGAGATAGTTCCACAATATGTAATACATGCATGCTGTGAGCACTTTGTTATTATTTATACAGCACTGAGGTCATGGGTTCGATTCCCACCATGACCCTAACTGTGTGGAGTTTGTATATTCTCCCCGTACTTGCGTGGGTTTCCTCCGGGTACTCCAGTTTCCTCCCACAATCCAAAAATATACTGGTAGGTTAATTGGATCCCAACAAAAATTAACCCAAGCGTGAATGTGTGTGTGTGTACATGTGGTAGGGAATATAGATTGTAAGTTCCACTAGGGCAGGGACTGATGTGAATGGCAAAATACTATCTGGAAAGCGCTGCGGAATATGTGTGCGCTATATAAATAACTGGTAATAAATAAATAATATATATGTGTGTGTGTGTGTGTGTGTGTATATATATATATATATATATATATATATATATGAACAAACAAACAATACTCTTTCTACGCTATATAAGTATTGATTTAAATGTAATAATGATAGGCAGCCGTATTCCACTAAGTGCCTCTGCTAGAAAAAACGAAATAGGTAAATATGTATAACAATAGTGAATTGGCGCCATAAAACTAATGCAGTACTAAACCGTTCACACCATCAGTCAATATCGCTTTTTGTCGAAATCCAGTGTTTAACACTTAAAACAATAAATAAGTTCCACTTGATACAAATATTTATTTAAAATCCATAAAATGGTAACAATAAAGTTCATTGTTTCACAGATACCCTTTGTGTTTCCTCCTTTACTTTGTGTAGATTGGAGTTTACAATAGAGATTTTGACCTGTTGACATTTTAAATGTCTGTATTTTGACCTTGTTGGTATTCTAAATGTCGGTATTTTGACCTTGTCGGGATTTTGACAGTTGATCAATGGTTGTCGGGATTTTGACCGTCGGGATTTTGATTGTAGGTAAATTGACCGCATACCACTTCAAATAGTTGAAACTCTCCAGCTTGGAATTCTCTAGCTTTCTATGCAAGGGCAGAGAGCTCAATTAATAGGGTGTCCGACTACAATGTCATAGGCAGCAGATTCAAATCCTGGACACATCAACATCTCAAAGTGTAATAATGGACAGTGATACTGAACAACAAAGAGCTCTCAAGTCAAGTCCATGAGTGCTGTATGGGTATAAGTGACAAAAGTGGTGTGGGTAGGAGACAGCAGCGGTCAGGAGATGCTGGGCTTCAAAAAGGGGGGAAGCTACAAGTGAAAGTAATTAGATAATTCATAATTGACAAGTGCTGCCAACAGCGCCCCCTACCCTGCAGAGCTATGTGCGGAGCACAATTCGCACACAACTAGTTACGCACCTGTGCCAAGTCACATATGTCATTCATGGATTGAAATCATGGAGACTTCTATATGTTATGGCAAAAATGTTCATGGATAATACATTTGCAAGCATGATCATCCAGAAAGTGAAATGTGTAATAATTTGCATTATTGTGAGCAATATACAACAGAGAAAATATTCTAGTAACTACTGTAAAATATAGAGAGCATTCTAATTGCCAATTTAAATATAGAATGTATAACAATGACCAATAAAACATCATTCATTCATAAGGAGCCAGGTTTGAATTATCCACAAGGCAGTATAGACAGGCACCTGGAGCCCTGCCAGAAACAGTTGTTATGGCCTTTTAAACATGTCACTTACCTTGTGTAGATTAGAGGCTGATTCTGAGTGGCATGCAAAGGTGGTAATTCAATTGGGTGCAAGATTTAGACTGCAAAAAAAACCTTGCGGACCTCATGCCCAATTCTGGATTGCCGCTCCAAGCATCTGCCTCCGGGGGGGGAGAGTCACACACACACATCGGGTGTCACACACACATATTCATGCACACACACTCACACTTACTTCCAAACACTCCCACACATTACACTCACCGCTGCTGCAGGAGACTGGGTCCGGACGCTGGATTAAGAAGACGGTGCTTCGGACAGTGAGTCATTACAGGCTAATTAAGCTAATTGGAAACTTCCAATTGCTTAATTAGTTCTTAGGGGGGTGAAGTAAGGTTGCCAAAGCAAATCCTGATGGATTTTTTCCTATAAATAATGATTTTAAGAAAAATCAGACTTGCTCCGGAGTTGTGTGAAAAAAGATGCTGTAATTTCTAGAAATCTCTGCTTCTTGTTTTCTTTCCTCTAATTGAATAGGATAACCCAGTGGTTATGGGATAAACTCTGCGCTGCAGGGTTTAGTTTTTTTACATTTCCCACTCTCAGTTGAATTCTCCCCAAAGTGTCTGTAGTTGAGGGCAGAAATCTAAAACACTACTTGTACTATGCTTATAGTGCAAATGCATGGGTTCATGCATCTGCAAATGGAAAGCCGTGCAAGCTTCTAGTAGTGGCACTTGCACTAGCCCCATGCTAGGTGCAAGAAATCCGTCAGAAATAAGTTTCACTTCCCAGTACCTACAACTCAACATGGAGCATTAGATATACACCCATGCCCAAGACAGGGCATAGTCGCCAACTCGCCATCCAGTTGCCGCTCTTTAATACCTAATTTCACAGAAAAGCAGATCCAGCCACGTTCTGCCTGCCTCAGCATAGGATGGGCATACATGGCGTGAATGATTTGTTCTGATTGGTAACAATTGTGACATGGGGGTCTATTCATGAAGCAGTGAAAAGAGTGGAGACGTGAGCCTGTGAAGAAGTTGCCCATGGCAACCAATCAGATGCTCTGTACAATTGTATAGTATGCAAATTATAAATGTTACTTCAATGCTTATTGGTTGCCATGGGCAACTTCTTCACTGGCTAACTTTTCCACACTTTTTTCACTGCTTCATGAATAGACCCCATTGACTTAGACAAGCACCTCATGTCACCTGTCTGTCTCCCCCCTCCCTCCTAGATTGTGAGCTCCTTGGAGCAGGGCCCTCTTCCCTCCTGTTCTCATAACCCTCTTTTCTCACACTTCAGTTACAGCTATCTCCTACTCAGCAACAGTCAATACCCTCATCTCCTCTCACTCGTTACGGTGTATCTCTTCCAACGGCTGCCTCCCCTATTAATACGCCGATTACCTTTTATTTCAGCTATATTGTGTACTGAGAATTGTGGTGCTAATTGTTACCTGTGCTGTATTTTAGTTTTTCAGTTACTGTAATGTTAAGTTTTGTGTGCTTGTATTGTTCTAATGGGTGCCGTATATACGCGCCGTGAAACACTTGTAGCACCTTATAAATAAAATGTAATAATAAGAAGAATTAAAGGTATTAAGGGGTATCTATATATTTAAAATTGGAGCCTGATAAAATGATGTAATCACATTAGAATGTAATGACAGTTGGTATAACCTCTGAACTGATGGACAGGAGTGAGTGAGGGTGCTGTGATAGAGAGACCGTGGGGTAGAAAGATAGAAAGGGGGGTGACGGAGAAGGTGGAGAGAAAGAAAGGAGAGGGGAAAAAATGAAAGTAATAGAAGCCAGACAATGCAGGACATTTACAGTTAGTATATACTGTATGTGGGATCAGTGCCGTAACTAGACATTTTAGCGCTGTGTGCAAGATAGTGCATAGGTGCCCCCCTTCTATGTAAAAAAGGGGCAGTGCGCGCAAAAATATAGGGGTGTGGCTTCATGGGGAAGGGGTGTGGCAACAAAATAATACCAATTCACATTACATATTATAGTAGTCTCCATTATTCAAATTACGCCGCACAGTAGCGCCACTACACCAGGTACAGCCCCTCTTACACATTACGGCAGACAGATTCCCCTTTTTACACATTACGGCAGCCAGTCCTCCTTTTTACACATTACGGCAGACATCGTCCACTTCTTACACATTACGGCAGACAGCGTCCCCTTTTTACACATTACAGCAGACAGAGTCCCCCTTTTACACATTAGGTAGACAGACAGACAGACAGACAGACAGACAGATAGATAGATAGATAGATAGATAGATACAATCTATAGATTGTAAGCTTGCAAGCAGGGCCTTCCTACCTCTATGACTGTTTGTTATTACCCAGTTTTGTTATATCATTGTTATTTCCAATTGTAAAGCGCAACTTGCTGCACTATATAAGAAACCTCATAAATAAATAAATAGATAGACACAGATAGAATAGAATAGATGATACTTACCATCTCTCAGGCAGTCAGGCTCCTCGGTGCTGGCAGTTCCGGGTGGCAGGGGAGAAGAAGGAGGAGGGAGGGGGAGGAGGGAGCCGCAGCAGCACACTGTAATTACCGGCGGCGCCGCATGCAGCTGTACCTCTCCTTCAGCATTGGCTGACCGCCACCGATGTGAATGCTGGGATGAGATAAGAGCATCCCAGCATTCACAGCAGCGCCGGGCCAGCCAATTCGAAAGGGAGGGACTGCTGCAGCGGCGCCGCTACCTAATACATAGCGATGCTGCGGCTCCCTCCTCCCCCTCCCTCCTCCTCCTTCTCCGCTGCTTCCTCTCCTCCTCCGGCACAGGCGGCTTGTAAAGAGTCAAATCGACTCATTACAAGCCGCTGGCCGTTGCGCCCTCTGTGCGACTGCGCTGTGGGCACACCTGGCACACACGTAGTTATGGCACTGTGTGGGATAGATATTCATGTACTGTATGTGTGTGTGTGTGTGTGTGTGTGTGTGTGTGTGTGTGTGTGTGTGTGTGTGTGTGTGTAAGGGGGGGGGGGGGGTTGTATATAGTTTGTCTGGAAAAAGGATATTTGCAGGGACGAGATGGGCCCAAACCAAAATATTTGACTAAGGTCCCATGGAGTCTTAATGTAGCTCTGCCTGGAGTTGCATCAGGTAAATGTGGAAGCAGCCACTTCCACTGTGTGGTCCACCATAGCAGCAGTGTAGCAGAGGGTTCCAGGTGTATTGGCAGGGGGTTTAAGCATACAGTAACTCACATCCATACATTAAAGCCCTCAGAGTTGTTATAGCCAGTTTCTATGTTCTCAATATAGAGGTCTCAAACCCTTTCATCAGTGCATTTTATTAAAGATGTGCTTTAGAGACAAATGCAGCCAGAAACATTAAAGGACCAATATGAGGCCCTAGGCAAGATTTTGGCTGGTGCCCCCTAGCACCACCGCTAGTTTCGCCTCTGCACATCTTTCCCAGCACCATCACCCCCCACCCATAGCAGTTTTTTTTTTTTTTACACCCCCTGTAATTTAAATAAGAACAGTGTGCACATTCGGCGCACAGCCCAAAAAGGTATGTGTTTTTGCTGGCAAGGGGCATGGCCACACAATAGTACCCCCAATTCAAATTAGGCCTCACGGTAGTACAACTTTATTCACAATTTATCATGCGATAGTGTCCCTTATTCACATTACATCACACAGTAGTACCACTTTACCTTATATACGTTACTCCTCACAGTAGTGCCCCTCATTCACTTAACATCATACTGAATTGCTCCTTATTCACATTACACCACACCATATTGCTCTTTATTCTCATTACACCACACCATATTGCTCTTTATTCACATTATGTCACACCATATTGCTCTTTATTCACATTAGACACACACAGTAGCAGGGACGTGCAGTCAGGGGAGGCAGGGGAGGCAGTGCCTCCCCTGTCATTCATGATTACAATAATACACAGAAGATACTTATGACACAGATTCTGTGTCATAAGTGTTTTCTTTATATTATTCTGATCATTTTATGACATTAAATTGGTTTGGGAGGCACTGATAGCAAGTGCCTCCCGTTTACAATGGTAACGGGGATAGAGCGGGTAGGTGGAGCCAAACACTGGGCTGTAAAAGCCCATTGAAAAAAGCTGTGAAAGCGGCACATGTACATGTGCCTCGTTGACAGGGATTGGACAGTGGATCCAGGCTGGATCCGCTGGTCCAATCACCTATACGAGGCGGCGTAACAAGGCTCCCTCCCCTCTCTTCATCCCCCCCTGACTGACTCTTAAAGTTGAAGTGAGCCTTCTTGATAGGAGCCGCCCGTACCCGGTGCTTTCTGTTGGGTGGTCTTCTGTTTGCCGGCGGTCGGGCTCCCGGCGCTCAGTATACCGGCGCCGGGAGCCCGACAGCCGGAATACCGACAATTATTTTCCCTCGTGGGGGTCCACGACCCCCATAGAGGGAGAATAAAATAGTGTGGCGCGCGTAGCGCGCCACCGTGCCCGTAGCGTGGCGAGCGCAGCGAGCCCGCAAGGGGCTCATTTGCGCTCGCCAAGCTGTCGGTAAGCCGGCGGTCGGGCTCCCGGCGCCGGGATGCTGGTCGCCGGGAGCCCGACCGCCGGCCAGCCGTAGTGAACCCCTTTCTGTTACCCTGTAGCTGGCTGCGGCGGGGAGGCTGGAGAGACAAGTGTGGCAGGAGATAATCAGCGGCGGCGGCGGACCCGGAGGTAAGCCCGGAGCTGGGAGTGCATTGCTGGCAGCGCTGGGGAGGCCGAAGAGACAAGTGTGACAGCAGATAATCAGCGGCGGCGGACCCGGAGGCGGTGGTAAGGCCGGAGCTTGGAGCCAGCAATGCACTCCCAGCTCCGGCATTACCACCGCCTCCCGGTCCGTCGCCGCTGATTATCTGCTGCCACACTTGTCTCTCCGGCCTCCCCAGCGCTGCCATCTACAGGGTAACCAGCGGCATGTGGTGCTCTCCTCCTCCTTCTCCCAGGGAAGCAGCTTCAATAGCTCCGGCGCCTGCTGCACTGCACACAGGACACGGGTGAGGGGCTGGGGGGCAAAGCTGCAGTATTGTGGGGGCATTACTAGTGACTGGCACTACAGGGGGCATCAAGTGTATCTCGCACTACAAGGGGAATTTTGCGTAACTGACACTGCACTACAAGCCAGGGGAATTATGCGTAACTGACACTGCACTACAAGGGGAATTATGCGTAACTGACACTACAAGGTGAATTATGCGTAACTGACACTACAAGGGGAGTTATGTGTAACTGACACTGCACTACAAGGGGAATTATGCGTAACTGACACTGCACTACAAGGGGAATTATGCGTAACTGACACTACAAGGTGAATTATGCGTAACTGACACTACAAGGGGAGTTATGCGTAACTGACACTGCACTACAAGGGGAATTATGCGTAACTGACACTGCACTACAAGGGGAATTATGCGTAACTGACACTACAAGGTGAATTATGCGTAACTGACACTACAAGGGGAATTATGCGTAACTGACACTACAAGGGGAGTTATGCGTAACTGGCACTGCACTACAAGGGGAATTATGCGTAACTGACACTACAAGGGGAATTATGCGTAACTGACACTGCACTACAAGGGCAATTATGCATAACTGACACTACAAGGGGAATTATGCGTAACTGACACTACAAGGGGAATTATGCGTAACTGACACTACAAGGGGAGTTATGCGTAACTGGCACTGCACTACAAGGGGAATTATGCGTAACTGACACTACAAGGGGAATTATGCGTAACTGACACTGCACTACAAGGGGAATTATGCGTAACTGACACTACAAGGTGAATTATGCGTAACTGACACTACAAAAGGGAATTATGCGTAACTGACACTACAAGGGGAGTTATGCGTAACTGGCACTGCACTACAAGGGGAATTATGCGTAACTGACACTACAAGGGGAATTATGTGTAACTGACACTGCACTACAAGGGGAATTATGCGTAACTGACACTACAAGGGGAATTATGCGTAACTGACACTACAAGGGGAGTTATGCGTAACTGGCACTGCACTACAAGGGGAATTATGCGTAACTGACACTACAAGGTGAATTATGCGTAACTGACACTGCACTACAAGGGGAATTATGCATAACTGACACTACAAGGGGAATTATGCGTAACTGACACTACAAGGGGAATTATGCGTAATTGACACTACAAGGGGAGTTATGCGTAACTGGCACTGCACTACAAGGGGAATTATGCGTAACTGACACTACAAGGGGAATTATGCGTAACTGACACTGCACTACAAGGGCAATTATGCATAACTGACACTACAAGGGGAATTATGCGTAACTGACACTACAAGGGGAATTATGCGTAACTGACACTACAAGGGGAGTTATGCGTAACTGGCACTGCACTACAAGGGGAATTATGCGTAACTGACACTACAAGGGGAATTATGCGTAACTGACACTGCACTACAAGGGGAATTATGCGTAACTGACACTACAAGGTGAATTATGCGTAACTGACACTACAAAAGGGAATTATGCGTAACTGACACTACAAGGGGAGTTATGCGTAACTGGCACTGCACTACAAGGGGAATTATGCGTAACTGACACTACAAGGGGAATTATGTGTAACTGACACTGCACTACAAGGGGAATTATGCGTAACTGACACTACAAGGGGAATTATGCGTAACTGACACTACAAGGGGAGTTATGCGTAACTGGCACTGCACTACAAGGGGAATTATGCGTAACTGACACTACAAGGTGAATTATGCGTAACTGACACTGCACTACAAGGGGAATTATGCATAACTGACACTACAAGGGGAATTATGCGTAACTGACACTACAAGGGGAATTATGCGTAATTGACACTACAAGGGGAGTTATGCGTAACTGGCACTGCACTACAAGGGGAATTATGCGTAACTGACACTACAAGGGGAATTATGCGTAACTGACACTGCACTATAAGGGGAATTATGCGTAACTGACACTACAAGGTGAATTATGCGTAACTGACACTACAAGGGGAATTATGCGTAACTGACACTACAAGGGGAATTATGTGTAACTGACACTGCACTACAAGGGGAATTATGCGTAACTGACACTACAAGGTGAATTATGCGTAACTGACACTACAAGGGGAGTTATGCGTAACTGACACTGCACTACAAGGGGAATTATGCGTAACTGACACTGCACTACAAGGGGAATTATGCGTAACTGACACTACAAGGTGAATTATGCGTAACTGACACTACAAGGGGAGTTATGCGTAACTGGCACTGCACTACAAGGGGAATTATGCGTAACTGACACTACAAGGGGAATTATGCGTAACTGACACTGCACTACAAGGGGAATTATGCATAACTGACACTACAAGGGGAATTATGCGTAACTGACACTACAAGGGGAATTATGCGTAACTGACACTACAAGGGGAGTTATGCGTAACTGGCACTGCACTACAAGGGGAATTATGCGTAACTGACACTACAAGGGGAATTATGCGTAACTGACACTGCACTATAAGGGGAATTATGCGTAACTGACACTACAAGGTGAATTATGCGTAACTGACACTACAAGGGGAATTATGCGTAACTGACACTACAAGGGGAATTATGTGTAACTGACACTGCACTACAAGGGGAATTATGCGTAACTGACACTACAAGGTGAATTATGCGTAACTGACACTACAAGGGGAGTTATGCGTAACTGACACTGCACTACAAGGGGAATTATGCGTAACTGACACTGCACTACAAGGGGAATTATGCGTAACTGACACTACAAGGTGAATTATGCGTAACTGACACTACAAGGGGAATTATGCGTAACTGACACTACAAGGGGAGTTATGCGTAACTGGCACTGCACTACAAGGGGAATTATGCGTAACTGACACTACAAGGGGAATTATGCGTAACTGACACTGCACTACAAGGGGAATTATGCATAACTGACACTACAAGGGGAATTATGCGTAACTGACACTACAAGGGGAATTATGCGTAACTGACACTACAAGGGGAGTTATGCGTAACTGGCACTGCACAACAAGGGGAATTATGCGTAACTGACACTACAAGGGGAATTATGCGTAACTGACACTGCACTACAAGGGGAATTATGCGTAACTGACACTACAACGTGAATTATGCGTAACTGACACTACAAAAGGGAATTATGCGTAACTGACACTACAAGGGGAGTTATGCGTAACTGGCACTGCACTACAAGGGGAATTATGCGTAACTGACACTACAAGGGGAATTATGTGTAACTGACACTGCACTACAAGGGGAATTATGCGTAACTGACACTACAAGGGGAATTATGCGTAACTGACACTACAAGGGGAGTTATGCGTAACTGGCACTGCACTACAAGGGGAATTATGTGTAACTGACACTACAAGGTGAATTATGCGTAACTGACACTGCACTACAAGGGGAATTATGCATAACTGACACTACAAGGGGAATTATGCGTAACTGACACTACAAGGGGAATTATGCGTAATTGACACTACAAGGGGAGTTATGCGTAACTGGCACTGCACTACAAGGGGAATTATGCGTAACTGACACTACAAGGGGAATTATGCGTAACTGACACTGCACTATAAGGGGAATTATGCGTAACTGACACTACAAGGTGAATTATGCGTAACTGACACTACAAGGGGAGTTATGCGTAACTGGCACTGCACTACAAGGGGAATTATGCGTAACTGACACTACAAGGGGAATTATGCGTAACTGACACTGCACTACAAGGGCAATTATGCATAACTGACACTACAAGGGGAATTATGCGTAACTGACACTACAAGGGGAATTATGCGTAACTGACACTACAAGGGGAGTTATGCGTAACTGGCACTGCACTACAAGGGGAATTATGCGTAACTGACACTACAAGGGGAATTATGCGTAACTGACACTGCACTACAAGGGGAATTATGCGTAACTGACACTACAAGGTGAATTATGCGTAACTGACACTACAAAAGGGAATTATGCGTAACTGACACTACAAGGGGAGTTATGCGTAACTGGCACTGCACTACAAGGGGAATTATGCGTAACTGACACTACAAGGGGAATTATGTGTAACTGACACTGCACTACAAGGGGAATTATGCGTAACTGACACTACAAGGGGAATTATGCGTAACTGACACTACAAGGGGAGTTATGCGTAACTGGCACTGCACTACAAGGGGAATTATGCGTAACTGACACTACAAGGTGAATTATGCGTAACTGACACTGCACTACAAGGGGAATTATGCATAACTGACACTACAAGGGGAATTATGCGTAACTGACACTACAAGGGGAATTATGCGTAATTGACACTACAAGGGGAGTTATGCGTAACTGGCACTGCACTACAAGGGGAATTATGCGTAACTGACACTACAAGGGGAATTATGCGTAACTGACACTGCACTATAAGGGGAATTATGCGTAACTGACACTACAAGGTGAATTATGCGTAACTGACACTACAAGGGGAATTATGCGTAACTGACACTACAAGGGGAATTATGTGTAACTGACACTGCACTACAAGGGGAATTATGCGTAACTGACACTACAAGGTGAATTATGCGTAACTGACACTACAAGGGGAGTTATGCGTAAATGACACTGCACTACAAGGGGAATTATGCGTAACTGACACTGCACTACAAGGGGAATTATGCGTAACTGACACTACAAGGTGAATTATGCGTAACTGACACTACAAGGGGAGTTATGCGTAACTGGCACTGCACTACAAGGGGAATTATGCGTAACTGACACTACAAGGGGAATTATGCGTAACTGACACTGCACTACAAGGGGAATTATGCATAACTGACACTACAAGGGGAATTATGCGTAACTGACACTACAAGGGGAATTATGCATAACTGACACTACAAGGGGAGTTATGCGTAACTGGCACTGCACTACAAGGGGAATTATGCGTAACTGACACTACAAGGGGAATTATGCGTAACTGACACTGCACTATAAGGGGAATTATGCGTAACTGACACTACAAGGTGAATTATGCGTAACTGACACTACAAGGGGAATTATGCGTAACTGACACTACAAGGGGAATTATGTGTAACTGACACTGCACTACAAGGGGAATTATGCGTAACTGACACTACAAGGTGAATTATGCGTAACTGACACTACAAGGGGAGTTATGCGTAACTGACACTGCACTACAAGGGGAATTATGCGTAACTGACACTGCACTACAAGGGGAATTATGCGTAACTGACACTACAAGGTGAATTATGCGTAACTGACACTACAAGGGGAATTATGCGTAACTGACACTACAAGGGGAGTTATGCGTAACTGGCACTGCACTACAAGGGGAATTATGCGTAACTGACACTACAAGGGGAATTATGCGTAACTGACACTGCACTACAAGGGGAATTATGCATAACTGACACTACAAGGGGAATTATGCGTAACTGACACTACAAGGGGAATTATGCGTAACTGACACTACAAGGGGAGTTATGCGTAACTGGCACTGCACAACAAGGGGAATTATGCGTAACTGACACTACAAGGGGAATTATGCGTAACTGACACTGCACTACAAGGGGAATTATGCGTAACTGACACTACAACGTGAATTATGCGTAACTGACACTACAAAAGGGAATTATGCGTAACTGACACTACAAGGGGAGTTATGCGTAACTGGCACTGCACTACAAGGGGAATTATGCGTAACTGACACTACAAGGGGAATTATGTGTAACTGACACTGCACTACAAGGGGAATTATGCGTAACTGACACTACAAGGGGAATTATGCGTAACTGACACTACAAGGGGAGTTATGCGTAACTGGCACTGCACTACAAGGGGAATTATGTGTAACTGACACTACAAGGTGAATTATGCGTAACTGACACTGCACTACAAGGGGAATTATGCATAACTGACACTACAAGGGGAATTATGCGTAACTGACACTACAAGGGGAATTATGCGTAATTGACACTACAAGGGGAGTTATGCGTAACTGGCACTGCACTACAAGGGGAATTATGCGTAACTGACACTACAAGGGGAATTATGCGTAACTGACACTGCACTATAAGGGGAATTATGCGTAACTGACACTACAAGGTGAATTATGCGTAACTGACACTACAAGGGGAGTTATGCGTAACTGGCACTGCACTACAAGGGGAATTATGCGTAACTGACACTACAAGGGGAATTATGCGTAACTGACACTGCACTACAAGGGCAATTATGCATAACTGACACTACAAGGGGAATTATGCGTAACTGACACTACAAGGGGAATTATGCGTAACTGACACTACAAGGGGAGTTATGCGTAACTGGCACTGCACTACAAGGGGAATTATGCGTAACTGACACTACAAGGGGAATTATGCGTAACTGACACTGCACTACAAGGGGAATTATGCGTAACTGACACTACAAGGTGAATTATGCGTAACTGACACTACAAAAGGGAATTATGCGTAACTGACACTACAAGGGGAGTTATGCGTAACTGGCACTGCACTACAAGGGGAATTATGCGTAACTGACACTACAAGGGGAATTATGTGTAACTGACACTGCACTACAAGGGGAATTATGCGTAACTGACACTACAAGGGGAATTATGCGTAACTGACACTACAAGGGGAGTTATGCGTAACTGGCACTGCACTACAAGGGGAATTATGCGTAACTGACACTACAAGGTGAATTATGCGTAACTGACACTGCACTACAAGGGGAATTATGCATAACTGACACTACAAGGGGAATTATGCGTAACTGACACTACAAGGGGAATTATGCGTAATTGACACTACAAGGGGAGTTATGCGTAACTGGCACTGCACTACAAGGGGAATTATGCGTAACTGACACTACAAGGGGAATTATGCGTAACTGACACTGCACTATAAGGGGAATTATGCGTAACTGACACTACAAGGTGAATTATGCGTAACTGACACTACAAGGGGAATTATGCGTAACTGACACTACAAGGGGAATTATGTGTAACTGACACTGCACTACAAGGGGAATTATGCGTAACTGACACTACAAGGTGAATTATGCGTAACTGACACTACAAGGGGAGTTATGCGTAAATGACACTGCACTACAAGGGGAATTATGCGTAACTGACACTGCACTACAAGGGGAATTATGCGTAACTGACACTACAAGGTGAATTATGCGTAACTGACACTACAAGGGGAGTTATGCGTAACTGGCACTGCACTACAAGGGGAATTATGCGTAACTGACACTACAAGGGGAATTATGCGTAACTGACACTGCACTACAAGGGGAATTATGCATAACTGACACTACAAGGGGAATTATGCGTAACTGACACTACAAGGGGAATTATGCGTAACTGACACTACAAGGGGAGTTATGCGTAACTGGCACTGCACTACAAGGGGAATTATGCGTAACTGACACTACAAGGGGAATTATGCGTAACTGACACTGCACTATAAGGGGAATTATGCGTAACTGACACTACAAGGTGAATTATGCGTAACTGACACTACAAGGGGAATTATGCGTAACTGACACTACAAGGGGAATTATGTGTAACTGACACTGCACTACAAGGGGAATTATGCGTAACTGACACTACAAGATGAATTATGCGTAACTGACACTACAAGGGGAGTTATGCGTAACTGACACTGCACTACAAGGGGAATTATGCGTAACTGACACTGCACTACAAGGGGAATTATGCGTAACTGACACTACAAGGTGAATTATGCGTAACTGACACTACAAGGGGAATTATGCGTAACTGACACTACAAGGGGAGTTATGCGTAACTGGCACTGCACTACAAGGGGAATTATGCGTAACTGACACTACAAGGGGAATTATGCGTAACTGACACTGCACTACAAGGGGAATTATGCGTAACTGACACTACAAGGGGAATTATGCGTAACTGACACTACAAGGGGAATTATGCGTAACTGACACTACAAGGGGAGTTATGCGTAACTGGCACTGCACAACAAGGGGAATTATGCGTAACTGACACTACAAGGGGAATTATGCGTAACTGACACTGCACTACAAGGGGAATTATGCGTAACTGACACTACAACGTGAATTATGCGTAACTGACACTACAAAAGGGAATTATGCGTAACTGACACTACAAGGGGACTTATGCGTAACTGGCACTGCACTACAAGGGGAATTATGCGTAACTGACACTACAAGGGGAATTATGTGTAACTGACACTGCACTACAAGGGGAATTATGCGTAACTGACACTACAAGGGGAATTATGCATAACTGACACTACAAGGGGAGTTATGCGTAACTGGCACTGCACTACAAGGGGAATTATGCGTAACTGACACTACAAGGTGAATTATGCGTAACTGACACTGCACTACAAGGGGAATTATGCATAACTGACACTACAAGGGGAATTATGCGTAACTGACACTACAAGGGGAATTATGCGTAATTGACACTACAAGGGGAGTTATGCGTAACTGGCACTGCACTACAAAGGGAATTATGCGTAACTGACACTACAAGGGGAATTATGCGTAACTGACACTGCACTATAAGGGGAATTATGCGTAACTGACACTACAAGGTGAATTATGCGTAACTGACACTACAAGGGGAATTATGCGTAACTGACACTACAAGGGGAATTATGTGTAACTGACACTGCACTACAAGGGGAATTATGCGTAACTGACACTACAAGGTGAATTATGCATAACTGACACTACAAGGGGAATTATGCGTAACTGACACTACAAGGGGAGTTATGCGTAACTGGCACTGCACTACAAGGGGAATTATGCGTAACTGACACTGCACTACAAGGGGAATTATGCATAACTGACACTACAAGGGGAATTATGCGTAACTGACACTACAAGGGGAGTTATGCGTAACTGGCACTGCACTACAAGGGGAATTATGTGTAACTGACACTACAAGGGGAATTATGCGTAACTGACACTGCACTACAAGGGGAATTATGCGTAACTGACACTACAAGGTGAATTATGCGTAACTGACACTACAAGGGGAATTATGCGTAACTGACACTACAAGGGGAGTTATGCGTAACTGGCACTGCACTACAAGGGGAATTATGCGTAACTGACACTACAAGGGGAATTATGCGTAACTGACACTGCACTACAAGAGGAATTATGCGTAACTGACACTACAAGGGGAATTATGCGTAACTGACACTACAAGGGGAGTTATGCATAACTGGCACTGCACTACAAGGGGAATTATGCGTAACTGACACTACAAGGGGAATTATGCGTAACTGACACTGCACTAGAAGAGGAATTATGCGTAACTGGCACTACAAGGGAAATTATGCGTAACTGGCACTACAAGGGGAATTATGCGTAACTGGCACTACAGGGGGCATTATGTTGTACTGGCAATACAGGAAGCACTACGTGTAACTGGCACTACAGTAGGTATTAAGTGTAACTGGCACTACAGGAGGCATTAAGTGTAACGTACTACTGGAGGCATTAAGTGTAATTTCCACTATAGGAGACATTAAGTGTAACTGGCACTACAGGAGGCATTATGTGTAATTGGCACTATACTGCGGCATTACATGTAACTTGCACTATATTTGGGGCATTACGTGTATCTGGCACTATACTGGGATATTATGTGTAACTGGCATTATACTGGGGACATTACGTGTATCTAGCACTATACTGGGGCATTACATGTATCTGGCACTGTACTGGGTTATTATGTGTAACTGGCACTATACTGGGGGCATTAAGTTTATCTGGCACTATACTGGGGCATTAGTTGTAAGGAGCACTACTGTGGGCATTATGTGTAAGGATGCCAATTGTGTGTGTAGGGGGGTGATAATACGGTATATATATTTGTAATTTGATAACAAGATATAGTTGCAAGGCCACGTCCACTTTCCTAGGAGCGAGTGCACATTGGGGAAAGGAAAGGGCAAATCAAAAGATCTCGCTCAGGTTACTAGTAGGCCTGGAGCCAGCTCTGGCTGCTGTCTGGATACTTTGGGGTCTGTCCTGTAATCACAGTATATACACAATATGCAGTACCAGCCCACCCCCCATGTACTCTAATGTATCTGCTGTTCAGAAAAAGTGAGCTGAGGTTTGTATTCTTTTGCTGCTGGGGATGTACTGGAGAAGCCGGTGCCTCCCCAGCCGTTGACCTCACCGCACGTCACTGCACAGTAGTGCCCTTTCTATAAGTTACGCCACACAGTAGAGCACCTTATACACATAATGCCACACACTGGTAATGCATTTATACACATAATACCACACAGTAATGCCCCTTACACATGACACACATTATTAATGTCCTTATAAACATAATGCGCCTTACACATTATGCTAACCCTTATTAATGCCTTTATACGCATAATTTCCCTTACACATATGCCGCACATTGTTAATGCCCTTTTACACATAATGACACACGTCCCTTACACATATGCCGCACATTATTAGTGCCCTTATACACATAATGACACACATAGTGCCCCTTACACATATGTTACACATTATTAATGCCCTTATACACATAATGACACATATAGTTCCTGGCGTGAGTCAACTGGCAGCTATGCTAACGTCGGGTGCCTATTTTTTATGAAGCTGCTTGGCTAGGATGCACAAGCTACTTCTGCTGATTAAAATGATATGCGGCATGCCTATATACTGTGTGCGACTGTGGCTGTATCTGCACACGAAATGCTACACACAGAATATAGGCATGCTACATATCATTTTAATCAGCAGAAGCTGTTTGTGCCCCTATGCATACCAGATGCCCCAGGCAATTGCCTAGTTTGCCTATGCCTAGGGCAGAGCCGGATTAAGAGGGGGGCCCCGGGGATAAGTACCCCGGGCCCCCTTTTTTCAAAGGGCCCCCCGTCGCCGCCGCAGATCGGATCTCTGTTCCGATCTGAGGTATTTCGCTGCGCTCCCGGGAGCCGGCGCCACATGCAGTGGCAGGGCAGCTCAGCGATTGCTGTCCCTGGCGGCTCTGGCTCCCGGCTCCACTGAAGAGGCTGGCGTCGCGCGGCTGCACGCAGTTAGTCACTGCCTGTAACTAGAGGTGTCGGAATGGGGGGGGCAAGGGGGCTGCTCGCTCCCCCCAAAGATGAGAGAGGCGCCGATTACACTGTGGCAGAGGAGCGGCTAGGTGAAGTACCGCTGCCGCACTCAATGCCTGCCCAGCCATAACATGCACAGCCCGTCCTCCCCTATGCTGCGGCAGTAACTCTGCCCCTGCTTGTAACCCTGCGTACTAGCCTGTCTCCCTCACTCTTTCTCACTGTCACTGTATGTATGTGTAGAATCAGTGAGTGACAGACAGGCTTACCAGCAATGTCCGTATGAAGCCCCGTCCCCTTAGTCGCGGGCCCCGCCCCCAATCGTGAGCTTCACAGTCACACTGTATAGGATGGTGACCTGCTTCTACAGATCACAAGCAGGTCACCACAGGGATCAACACTGGCTGACTATATGAAGTGAGGAGTGTTTCCCTCCTCTCTCACATTGCAGGTCCCCACCCACTCTCAGGAATCAAAACGAATCCCTTCAGCTCTGTCTCAGTTGCCCGGCCCGTCCCCTGCTCTCCTTCACTCCTCCCCCCTGCCCCCATTCCCCGGGCATAATGTGGTGCTCTGCTGCCCTGCACAGTGCACTGCAGACACACAGTAAATGCCACTGTGAGTGGGACAGCACTGCAGAGCACACAGATTCCCCATCCCTTCTCTGCTATAGACTCTGTCACTGTCCTCCTTACCATTCCTGCCTCTGCCCCTACCCCGTATCTGTACCTCTGCCCCCTCTCACTTCTCTTCCTCTGGCCAATCCCTGTCTGTGTGCCCCTGTCCCATATATGTGCCTATGCCCTCTCTTTATATGTGCTTTTGCCCTTTCCCATCTTTCCTTTGCCCCCTCCCCATATCCATCACTCTGCCCCCCCTCATATCTGTGCCTCTGCCCCACCCTCATATGTGTGCCTCTGCCCCTCCTCATCTGTGCCCCTGTTCCCTCCCTATACGCCTGTCCCCTGTGTGCCTTTGCCCCTTTATCCATGTGTGCCTCTGCTGCCTCACAAAATGGCTTTGCTGGCTGCCGATCAGAAGGTGCATGACGGAATGGACGACCAACCACACTCAACACCACTTAAGACTGCCAGGTAAGTATTGTTTTAATTTATTAATATATATATAGATATGGGATGTAATTGACATAGAATACATATGTTTTACCAGCGCGCGGGATGCCGGCTGTCGATATCCCGACAGCGGCATCCTGCCCGTCAGAATGCCGGCAGGGGGCGAGCGCTATGAAGCCCATTGCGGGCTCGGTGGCTCGCTTCGCGCGCCACAGATTCTATTCCTACTCTATGAGTGTCGTGGACACCCACGAGTGGGTATAGCCCCTGTGAGCTGGTATTCCAGCTGTTGGCTGTCGGAATTCCAGCGTTGGTACCCTAAACGTCGGGATCCCAACAGCCGGCAAACTGATTGCCTCCCATTGACATCCCAGCTTACAGGATCCCATGGCCGGAGGGAAGGGTGGTAGGGTTAGGCTGCATGAAGGGAAGGTTAGGGTTAGGCACATGTGTCAGCTGGAGCCACTTGTGGGGAGGGGGCACCACTGACTATTTTGCCTCCAGGCATAAACTTATGCCCCTGCTCCCGGCGACTGACTTAGACACATGGGCCATGCATTTGATCATGTTCTGACAGGAAGGAGGCAGCATGTCAAAACTGTTGCAGTGTGCTGGGAAGCTAGGGTCGCCAAACTGAAATTATATCTTGCCCCCCCCAACCTAAAAACGTTCTGACGCCCCTGCCTGTAACAGAAGGACAGCTGAGCGATGGCTCAGCTGTCCAATAATGTGAGGAGCAGCAGCCTGCGGCTCAGTCATTGGCTGGGCGCGCAGGCTGCAGGGAAGGAGGAGGACAGCGCGTGGAGGCTGGAGCCTGCACCCATTCTCAGCCAGCTCTCCTAGGCTACCTGTGCAAAAGCACATAAAAACGTAAGGCTGCATTACAGTATGTACTGGCTTTTTTTATATATATATATATATATATATATATATATATATATATGTGTGTGTGTATATAATATATGTATATGTATATGTGTATATATATATATATATATATATATATATACAGTATATATATGTGTATATATATATATATATATATATATATATATATATATATACGCAGCTGTGGTACCGGCACTCCGTCTCTAGCCAATGATGGTGCCTCGGTGCCTCCAATGCGAATCGATGCTGTGCAGCAGGGCAATGTAGTATGAAGGAGAGAGTGGCACTCAAACGGACTTCTTACTTAACTAAACAAATGGGCGCCACACGCCTCTGCAGGTTAACGTTTCAGTTTTATTTACAAAACTTTAAGTTACAAAACTTTGTAAATAAAACTGAAACGTTAACCTGCAGAGGCGTGCGGCGCCCATTTTTTAGTTAAGTAAGAAGTCCGTTTGAGTGCCACTCTCTCCTTCATACTATATATGTATATATATATATATATATATATGTGTATGTATAGACATATTTATCATAGGCGTGCGCACGGGGGGGTGCCTGGTGCACACAGGCACCCCCTAATGTCCAGCACCCCCTTCACACACGCCTGTAGCTGACTCATTGCCGAGCGTGCAGTTCTATTCCTGACTGTGACTACACTGTATGCCCGCCCACGCTCTACGCCCGCCAGCACTGACAGCCCGCTCTCTATGGCCGTCCACCCGCACAGACTTCTTGCTCACAGAGACATCCCGCTATCTACGACCGCTCGCTATGCCCGCCCACACGCGCTCTCTACACCCGCGCCTGTAATCCACCCGACCCTTCCCTCTCTACACTCGCCCTCTATGCCCGGTCAGCAGGCCTGGCAACAGACATGCTGCTGCAGGGGCAGTAGAGGGTACATTTGTCAGCAGCACCTGCTACCGGAACCCACATGTGAACAGGACTGCACCCACAAGTAATGTATAATGTGTGTTATATAATGTATTTGGAGGGGCACCATGTGTCACATAATGTGTTTAGGGGCACTGTGTATTATATAATGTGTTTGGGGGGTACCATGGGGTCTATTCAGGCCGGGCCGCAGCCGCTCATTCGCACGTGGTGTAATGTGAATTTTGCCTCATACCGTGTGACGTAATGTCAATTTTGGCTCATACCGTGTGGCGTAATGTGAATTGCAGCTCATACAGTGTGGTGTAATGTGAATTTTATCTCTTGGTTTGTGGGGCAATGTAAATTTTGGCTCATACTGTGTGGCGTAATGTACATTTTGGCTCATACTATCTGGCATAATGTAAATTTTGGCTCATACCATGTGACGTAATGTGAATTTTGGCTTATACCATGTGACGTAATGTAACCTAATTGTAATTTTCTTTGTAGTGATTGAAGACGCTATGATTTTAATTTTAAATCTTAGGGCCCCCTGTCTTAAGTACCCCAGGCCCCCTGAAGCCTTAATCCAGCTCTGGCCTAGGGCCGGCTCTGAGGACACCTAGAAATGAGATCAACCTCACATTAAAGAACATTAGGAGTTGGTGTTCTAGGCACTGCCATCCATTTCCATGAAGCTAATGTTTTTGCTAACCTGCTTAGGATGTACAAGCAGTACTGTCAGAGCAGCTGGAAAAAATAAAGGCCCTCATTCCGAGTTGTTCGCTCGCAAGTGAATTTTAGCAGATTTGCTCATGCTAAGCCGCCGCCTACTGGGAGTGAATCTTAGCTTCTTAAAATTGCGAACGATGTATTCGCAATATTGCGATTACACACCTCGTAGCAGTTTCTGAGTAGCTTCAGACTTACTCGGCATCTGCGATCATTTCAGTGCTTGTCGTTCCTGGTTTGACGTCACAAACATACCCAGCGTTTGCCCAGACACTCCCCCGTTTCTCCGGCCACTCCTGCGTTTTTTCCGGAAACGGTAGCGTTTTTTCCCACACGCCCATAAAACGGCCTGTTTCCGCCCAGTAACACCCATTTCCTGTCAATCACATTACGATCGCCAGAACGATGAAAAAGCCGTGAGTAAAAATCCTAACTGCATAGCAAATTTACTTGGTGCAGTCGCAGTGCGGACTTTGCGCATGCGCATTAAGCGGAAAATCGCTGCGATGCGAAGATTTTTACCGAGCAAACAACTCGGAATGACCTCCAATATACGTAATAGTAAGACATTTTCTCATTAAGAATATATATATATATAATTTAAATTAATAACTCCATTATGCAAATACTCATTATTTTGGAAACAGCATCTTAGCTACATGAACCTGCCATCAATATAAGCACAATAGAGAAGACTGTTGTTTCTATACTATACACAGCAGGCTGTGTTGTGTTCCTATCACAGATTCCCTCTTGCTCATGCCAAGGAAAGCAGTTTGGTCAGTTTTCCCAAAGCAACTCATAGGAGCGGCAGGGCTGACATAAGTACTGGCACTGTGGGAATACCTACAAGCTATTGCCAAAAGGCTAGAGTTCTATTACTGCACAGAAAGAAAAAACAAAAAAAGGTTTACAAAACAACTTGCTGTGATGTAAGTGTGATGTAGGTTATGTGAGGGGGAGGAGAAGAACAAGAAAAGAGAGTGCAATTGTTTTGTTCAACAAAGTAAATTCCTTGGCACAACATGCATGAAACCGTTGCCTTGTTTTTGGTATGGTCAATAGCAGCACGCTCTCAATAAAACTTAGATTGCACTTTCATATAAACTTGCACAAATTAACCCTTTACAAGCAACACTAGGTTATGACTGACCCCTGATAAACATTATTTCATTATGCCAATTATACCCAAAGAATAATATTTGTAAATATAAGTCATTATCTTGCTGCAACATTTCAGGTTACATTCAGGTTACATCCCAAAATAAAGGAAGACCGTTGTAACCAAGCGGGCCACCACTTCTTACTCTTTCTGTATAAATCCTGTCAGCATCTGTAGTATGTGCAAAAAGATTGCATACATCACACGAGGAACTAGTGTAAAAAAAGGGATTTTAAACAAGACATAAACATACATCACACACAGATATTTTGCTATTAATAAATGACATATAGTGAAAATAAACATTTTTTTTTAAAGTGGAAAATAGACCGTTTTAGTAAACTTAAAGCCCTGAAATTATAACCTTCAGATATATTCACTTTTGTAGTTCTGAATCCATTGCTGGCGGAGAATATTTCTGGTTATATTTTATTTCTCTTACGTCCTAGAGGATGCTGGGGACTCCGTAAGGACCATGGGGATAGACGGGCTCCGCAGGAGACATGGGCACTTTAAGAAAGACTTTGGGTATGGTTGTGCACTGGCTCCTCCCTCTATGCCCCTCCTCCAGACCTCAGTTTGATACTGTGCCCAGAGGAGACTGGGTGCATTACAGGGAGCTCTCCTGAGTTTCCTGTCAGAAAGTATTTTGTTAGGTTTTTTATTTTCAGGGAGCCTGCTGGCAACAGACTCCCTGCATTGAGGGACTGAGGAGAGAGAAACAGACCTACTTCTGTGAGTTTCAAGGCTCTGTTTCTTAGGCTACTGGACGCTATTAGCTCCAGAGGGATTGGTACGCAGGTCTCACCCTCGCTGTCCGTCCCAGAGCCGCGCCGCCGTCCTCCTCGCAGAGCCGGAAGATAGAAGCCGGGTGAGTATGAGAAGAAAAGAAGACTTTAGAGGTGGCAGAAGACTTCTTGATCTTCACAGAGGTAATGCACAGCAGTAAAGCTGTGCGCCATTGCTCCCATACACCTCACACACGACAGTCACTGTAAGGGTGCAGGGCGCAGGGGGGGCGCCCTGGGCAGCATATAAACCTCTCCTTTGGCAAAAATACATATATACATGTACAGCTGGGCACTGTACATGTATATAAAGAGCCCCCACCAGTTTTTTAAGATTTTTGAGCGGGACAGAAGCCCGCGCCATTTTCTCCACAGCACAGCGCTGAGAGGAAGCTCCCCAGACTCTCCCCTGCTTACTCACGGTGACAGAAGGTTTTCAAGAGGGGGGGGGGGGCACATAATTGGCGCATATACATATAAAAGGCGCTACTGGGTAAACATTTTGTGTTTCTTCCTGGGTCATATAGCGCTGGGGTGTGTGCTGGCATACTCTCTCTCTGTCTCTCCAAAGGGCCTGGTGGGGAAACTGTCTTCAGATAAGAGTTTCCCTGTGTGTGTAGTGTGTCGGTACGCGTGTGTCGACATGTCTGAGGTAGAAGGCTCGCCTAGGTAGGAGGGGGAGCGTATGAATGTGAGGTCTCCGTCAGCAGCGCCGACACCTGACTGGATGGATATGTGGAATGTTTTAAGTGCTAATGTAAATATATTGCACAAAAGATTAGACAAAGCTGAAGCTAGGGAACAGTCAGGGAGTCAACCCATGTCTGTCCCTATGTCGCCGGGGCCTTCGGGGTCTCAAAAGCGCCCACTATCCCAAATAGGAGACACAGATACCGACACGGATTCTGACTCCAGTGTCGACTACGATAATGCAAAGTTACAGCCAAAAGTGGCTAAATGTATTCGTTATATGATTATTGCAATAAAAGATGTTTTGCATATCACAGAGGAACCCCCTGTCCCTGACACGAGGGTACACATGTATAAGGGTAAAAAACCTGAGGTAACTTTTCCCTCCTCACATGAGTTGAACGAATTATGTGAAAAAGCTTGGGAATCTCCAGACAAAAAACTGCAGATTCCCCAAAGGATTCTTATGGCGTATCCTTTCCCGCCAACGGACAGGATACGGTGGGAATCCTCTCCTAGGGTAGACAAAGCATTGACACGCTTATCAAAAAAGATAGCGCTGCCATCCCAAGATACGGCTACCCTCAAGGATCCTGCTGACCGCAAGCAGGAGGTTACCTTGAAGTCCATTTACACACATTCTGGTACATTACTCAGACCGGCAATTGCGTCGGCCTGGGTTTGTAGCGCTGTAGCAGCACGGACAGATTCATTATCAGCGGAAATTGAGACCCTAGATAAGGATACCATTTTATTGACCCTCGGGCATATAAAAGATGATGTCTTATATATGAGAGATGCTCAAAGAGACATTAGTCTACTGGGTTCCAGAATAAACGCTATGTCTATTTCTGCTAGGCGAGTCTTATGGACCCGGCAGTGGACAGGTGATGCCGACTCAAAGAGGCATATGGAGGTTTTGCCTTACAAGGGTGAGTAATTGTTTGGGGAAGGTCTCTCGGACCTCGTCTCCACAGCTACGGCAGGTAAATCAAATTTTTTGCCTTATGTTCCCTCACAGCCTAAGAAAGCGCCACATTATAAAATGCAGTCCTTTCGTTCAAATAAAAGCAAAAGAGTACGTGGATCGTCCTTTCTTGCCAGAGGTAAGGGCAGAGGAAAAAAGCTGCACAACACAGCTAGTTCCCAGGAACAGAAGTCCTCCCCGGCCTCTGCAAAATCCACCGCATGACGCTGGGGCTCCGCTGAGGGAGTCCGCCCCAGTGGGGGCACGTCTTCGACTTTTCAGCCACATCTGGGTTCACTCACAGGTGGATCCCTGGGCAATGGAAATTGTTTCTCAGGGATTTAAGCTGGAATTCGAAGAGGTGCCTCCTCGCCGGTTTCTCAAATCGGCTCTACCGACTTCTCCCCTGGAAAGGGAGATAGTGTTAAATGCTATTCACGAATTGTGTCTTCAACAAGTGGTGGTCGAGGTTCCCCTGCTTCAAAGAGGGAAGGGTTACTACTCAACTCTGTTTGTAGTCCCGAAACTGGACGGTTCGGTCAGACCCATTTTGAATTTAAAATCCCTGAACCTATACTTAAAACGGTTCAAGTTCAAGATGGAATCGCTCAGAGCGGTCATCGCCAGCCTGGAAGGGGGGGATTTTATGGTATCTCTGGACATAAAGGATGCATACCTTCATGTTCCCATTTATCCACCTCACCAGGCGTACCTGAGATTTGCGGTACAGGATTGTCATTACCAATTTCAGACGTTGCCGTTTGGGCTTTCCACGGCCCCGAGGATTTTCACCAAGGTAATTGCGGAAATGATGGTGCTCCTGCGCAAGCAGGATGTCACAATTATCCCATACTTGGACGATCTCCTCATAAAAGCGAGATCACGAGAGAAGTTACTGAACAGCGTGTCACTTTCACTGAAGGTGTTACAGCAACACGGCTGGATTCTCAATATCCTGAAGTCGCAGCTGCTTCCTACGACTCGTCTGACTTTCTTGGGCATGATTCTGGACACAGACCAGAAAAAGGTTTTTCTTCCGATAGAAAAGGCTCAGGAACTCATGACTCTAGTCAAGAACCTATTGAAGCCAAAACAAGTGTCAGTACATCATTGCACTCAAGTCCTGGGAAAGATGGTGGCAACATACGAAGCCATTCCCTTCGGCAGATTCCATGCAAGGACTTTCCAATTGGACCTATTGGACAAGTGGTCCGGGTCACATCTACAAATTCATCAGCTGATCACCCTGTCCCCCAGAGCCAGGGTATCTTTCCTGTGGTGGCTGCAGAGTGCTCACCTTCTAGAAGGCCGCAGGTTCGGCATCCAGGACTGGATCCTGGTGACCACGGACGCGAGCCTCAGAGGGTGGGGAGCAGTCACACAGGGAAGAAACTTCCAAGGACTTTGGACAAGTCAAGAAACTTGTCTTCACATCAACATCCTGGAACTGAGGGCCATATTGTTAGGGTCTCCTGCTCTGTGCTGCCACGTCGTCATGGCAACCGGGAGACAAGTGCTAGCGGAGTAACCTGAGCGTAGCTGATACTCCGGTTCGGGTCTTTTGCTGTGCAGTGGTTACAGGCTCTGTGCACGGCAGGGGATCCGGTGCTGGTTTTTGTACTCACAGTCTGTGAGGTCTGAGTGGGGCGTGGACAGCACCTGCTATATAAACCCTCTTCTCAGGTTAGGCAGATGCTGCTGAATCTTTGTTGGTTAGTCAGTTCCTGAAAGCTAGCTAGTACTGTGTAAACTTTGTATTTGTTTGTTGCTTACTGCAAATAGGCCTTGGGATTTGGTATTACACTCTTATAGAAAAATGTGGTGACTTGCGCCCTTCTAGCTGCTGCTCAGATCCACTCACAAGAGCACCAAACTCGTTGGAAACATATATACAAAACAATGGAGAGCGATCCTTGAGCGCTGCTAGATGATCCCAAAAGTTCCTGATGACCTGTATATTATTGATACGGGTGGAAGAATAAAATCAATCAACCAGTGAACACTATACTGTAATCACTGTGTGGGAACCTTTGAACTCACCATAGCTCAGTGAGATGCGTTCACGTAAAGGTTTCTTTGATTGGTCATAATTAAATTTCCACCAATAGCCACTCATAAGCACATATGAAATGACACTCACCTGGGCTTAAAGGCCCTATATGCACAGAAAGGTTTCTTTCATCCACGTATTTTCAAGCAGGCAGACGTGACCAAAAGTTCATAAAAACAATTTATTCATCCGTAAGAAATAATCCATAAAAACATACAAGTAAAATGGTTCCTCCTGATTACGCTGGGAGATGTTTTGTTCCACTCTAAACCCAAAAAGGTGTATGGAAGACTCCTTTTAAGAAAGAAACACTCCTCACCATACCGTTCCCAGGACACGAGTAAGATGGGGCGTTTCCTCTCAGATGTTTAGCAAAAAAAAAAAAAAAAAAAAAAGGCTTCCAATTGATGGGGTAAATTGGAGTGGACACCAGCAATCAGGGGATCTCCAGAACACCAACGCGTTTCGGAATGTCTTCCTTCCTCAGGGTGTCTGACACCCTGAGGAAGGAAGACATTCCGAAACGCGTGCACTGCAAGTGAGGACTAGGATTGTGGAGACTCTCCTTGTGTCTCCTTGTGTCTATTATTCCATCTCTGACCAAGGAGTTTACTGTCACACCCGTTGGTAACCCTTTAGGGTTTTGCTGTTGCCCTTAGCAACAGCATTTCGGGTTCTCTACGTATTAAATCACTACATCTTGCTTCTTTCCATCTGAGCATTCCTAATACTAGGGAGACACCCAGTTTCTTAGCCTTTGGGCTTCTCTGTTCACTTTGTGTTTATTTTGTTACCCTATTACCTTCTGTGTATGTAATGTCATATTCCCCAGTCTGTCTGTGAGTTCATTTGTTTTGCATCCCTCACCGTTCAGACACCAGTACATTCCTGCTGGCACTGGTGTGCATAACATATTCAGCAGCCCAATACTCCTGTTGAAATTTTGTGGGAATATGGAGCATAACCCTCAAAATACTTTGCAACAGGTGGTCGATCAGGTGCAGGTCCTGACTCGACAATTTAATGATTTGTCCATTAAAATTCACACCTCGCAGGCCGCTGGCGGAGCTCCCACAGCAGCAGTACCTTCAGGGGTTAAGGAGACGAAAGTAAATCTCCCGGATCGTTTTTCTGGAGATCGATCGCAGTTCTTTTGTTTCAAGGAGAGCTGCAAGCTATATTTCCAGCTTAGGCCTCAGTCTTCTGGGTCGGAGATTCAGCGGGTGGGCATAGTGATTTCCTTGCTACAAGGAGACCCACAGGTCTGGGCCTATGGGTTGCAGCCTGACTGTCCGTCACTTAAAAGTGTTGATGCTTTTTTTACGGCACTGGGCATGTTGTATGATGACCCTGACAAGACGGCCTCAGCCGAGGCTCAGATTTCGATCCTTAAGCAAGGGCGAAGGCCAGTTGAGGTTTATTGTACGGAGTTTCGGAGGTTGGCCCATGATACCCAGTGGAATGACCCAGCCCTGAGACACCAGTACCGAAGAGGTCTTTCTAACCAGTTAAAAGACCAACTGGTACAATATCCCTTGCCTGATAGCTTGGATCAGCTCATGCAGTTATCCATTCGGGTGGATAGATGGCTGAGAGAGTGCAGGCTTGAAAGGGAGACCGAGGTTTCCTTCTTTCCCAAGGGAACCTCAGACTCTGAGGAATTTTCCGAGGAGCCTATGCAGATTGGGGCTACCCGCCTCTCCTCGCGTGAGAAGACGCGGAGGAGACAGCAGGGGTTATGTTTGTACTGTGGGAATAAAGGTCATGTGGTAGTATCATGCCCAGAAAAGCCAGAAAACTTCTGGGCCTGAGGGTGATGGGAAATATCCTGTCAGGCCAGAAGTCAGAATTTCCCAAGAAGACTTTTAGCATTCCGGTGACCTTGAAGATCCTCGGTCAAACTGTCAAGACTGAGGCCTTTGTGGACAGTGGGGCCGACAGGGTTTTTATGGACCGCCAATTCGCCCTGAAACACTCTGTTCCCTTAGTACCATTGGCATCGGAAATTGAGATTTGTGGGTTAAACGGGGAACCATTATCCCAGGGTAAAATTACCTCTTGCACTAGCCAGATTTCTTTGTCTATTGGAGCCATACACTCTGAAAAATTGTTCTTTTATGTGACTGTCTGTACTTTTGCCCCATTGGTGTTGGGGTTACCCTGGTTAAGGGCCCACAATCCTCAATTTGACTGGGTCTCTGGGGAAATTCTTAGTTGGGGTACTGATTGTTTCAGGAGTTGCTTGAGCCTTCCAGTCAGGCTTTCGCAGCTAAGTTTGCCAGGATTGCCAGGATGTTATGCAGATTTTGCGGACGTGTTCTCCAAAAGAGTTGCAGAGGTACTACCTCCCCATCGCCCCTATGACTGTGCCATTGATTTGTTACCGAATGCTAAGCTTCCCAAGAGCAGGTTGTACTCCCTGTCACGTCCTGAGACTCAGGCTATGGCAGAGTACATTCAGGAGAACTTGGCTAAGGGATTTATCAGACCTTCACAGTCTCCAGTTGGGTCGGGGTTCTTCTTCATGGGTAAAAAGGACGGTTCGTTGCGACCCTGCATCGACTTCAGGGAATTGAACCGTATCACGATTAAAAACTCATACCCACTGCCTCTCATTTCGGTCTTGTTTGACCAGCTTCGTACTGCCACCATTTTTTCTAAGATTGACCTACGCGGTGCGTACAATCTAATCCGAATAAGAGAGGGGGATGAATGGAAGACTGCCTTTAATACCCACTCAGGGCATTATGAATATTTGGTGATGCCTTTTGGGCTCTGTAATGCCCCGGCAGTCTTCCAGGACTTCATGAACGATGTGCTCAGGGAATATTTGGATAGATTCTTAGTTGTATACTTAGATGACATCCTAATCTTCTCCCATTCCCTGGAGGAACATCGGAAGCATATACGCTTAGTCCTCCAGAAACTCAGAGACCACCGGCTTGGGGCGAAGCTGGAGAAGTGCGAATTTGAAGTTCAGCAAATCGCATTTCTAGGATATATTATCTCCCCAGAAGGTTTCCAAATGGAGGGTTCCAAGGTACAGGCAGTCCTGGATTGGGTGCAGCCCACTAGTTTGAAGGCGCTTCAGCGTTTTCTGGGCTTTGCGAATTTTTATAGACGATTTATCGCTGGATTTTCGTCTATAGTGGCGCCCTTGGTGGCACTCACTAAGAAAGGGGCGGATGTTGCTCACTGGTCTTGTGAGGCCAAAGCGGCTTTTGCCCGTCTCAAAAGGGCATTTGTCTCGGCCAAGGTGCTGCGACACCCAGATCCAGAGCGTCCTTTTGTGGTGGAGGTGGATGCCTCTGAGATGGGTATTGGGGCAGTGCTCTCTCAGTTGGGGGTGTCTGATAATCGCCTTCATCCCTGTGCTTACTTTTCCCGTAAATTTTCGCCTGCCAAGATGAATTATGACGTGGGTAACCGGGAATTGTTGGCTATTAAGGATGCACTCGAGGAGTGGAGACACTGGCTTGAGGGGGCTAAGTTTGTGGTCTCAATTCTCACCGACCATAAGAATTTGGCATATTTAGAGTCAGCGAAGCGCCTCAATGCCAGGCAGGCACGGTGGGCTTTGTTTTTTGCTCGCTTTAATTTTTTGATAACATATCGCCCTGGGTCAAAAAACATCAAGGCTGATGCGCTCTCGCGGGGTTTTGCTCCAATCCAGGAGACCACCGAGGAGCCATTGCCCATTGTGTCCCCATCATGTATTAAAGTGGGCATTACCCAGGACCTCTTGTCATTAGTCCTTAGAGCACAGGAGCAGGCTCCTCCAGACCTTCCGGTAGGTCTTTTGTTTGTGCCTCCTAGGTTAAGACAGCGAGTGTTCCTGGAATTCCATGCCAAGAAGTCGGCAGGTCACCCGGGTATTGCCATAACTCGGGAGTTGCTATCTAGGGCGGTGTGGTGGCCCTCAGTGGCTAGGGATGTGGATCAGTGGGTTCGGGCATGTGACATCTGTGCCCGAAATAAGACTCCTAGAGGGGTTCCTGTTGGCCCATTACATCCACTCTCTATTCCATCTAAGCCATGGACCCACATTTCAATGGATTTTGTGGTGGACTTGCCCAAATCCTCGGGGATGACAGCCATCTGGGTAGTCGTTGACAGGTTTTCGAAGATGGCGCACTTCGTTCCATTGGTTGGGCTGCCATCGGCCAGACACCTGTCTGAATTATTTATGCTGCATGTTGTGCGCCTCCACGGGTTGCCACTTGATGTGGTCTCTGACCGCGGATCCCAGTTTGTGACCAAATTCTGGAGGGCATTTTGTTCCGATCTCCAGATTTCAGTCAGCTTGTCGTCAGGCTACCATCCGCAGTCTAATGGGCAGACTGAAAGGGTGAACCAGTCCTTGGAGCAGTTCCTCAGGTGTTATGTCTCCAAGTGTCAGACTGACTGGGTTGCTCATCTGTCCATGGCGGAGTTTGCCTATAACAACGCGGCTCAGTCTGCTACAGGGATCTCTCCCTTCCTTTGTGTGTATGGGCATCATCCTAAGGCCAATTCTTTTGACCCCCTGGACTCCACGCCTGGTGGTTCCTCTGTGGTTTCGGTCCTTAGAGGTATTTGGAGGAAAGTGAAGAAAGCCCTTGTGTCTGTGTCATTAGTGACCAAAAGGGTTTTTGATAAGCGGAAAAGACCCTGCAGCTTCAAATTAGGGGACTTCGTCTGGTTGTCTACCAAGAATTTGAAGTTGAGACAGCCCTCTCATAAGTTAGGCCCCCGGTTCATCGGTCCTTATAAGATCACTAGGGTTATCAATCCGGTGGCATTTCAGTTAGATCTACCCCGTTCTTTGGGTATCAATAAAACATTTCATTGTTCCCTTTTAAAACGGGCGATTAGTAATCCTTCTTCCAGTGGAAGACCTTCCCCTCTTCTGATACGTGGCCAGAGGGAGTTTGTTGTTGAAAGGATTCTTGACTCCAAGATGGTTCGGGGTCGGCTGTCATTTTTGGTGCACTGGAAGGGGTATGGCCCGGAGGAGCGGTCGTGGGTGCGCAGTTGTGATCTTCATGCCCCCAGACTGTTACGCTCTTTCTTCTCGCAGTTCCCCGATAAACCCGGTGGTAGGGGTTCTTTGACCCCTCGTCAGAGGGGGGGTACTGTTAGGGTCTCCTGCTCTGTGCTGCCACGTCGTCATGGCAACCGGGAGACAAGTGCTAGCGGAGTAACCTGAGCGTAGCTGATACTCCGGTTCGGGTCTTTTGCTGTGCAGTGGTTACAGGCTCTGTGCACGGCAGGGGATCCGGTGCTGGTTTTTGTGATCACAGTCTGTGAGGTCTGAGTGGGGCGTGGACAGCACCTGCTATATAAACCCTCTTCTCAGGTTAGGCAGATGCTGCTGAATCTTTGTTGGTTAGTCAGTTCCTGAAAGCTAGCTAGTACTGTGTAAACTTTGTATTTGTTTGTTGCTTACTGCAAATAGGCCTTGGGATTTGGTATTACACTCTGCCAATCCAGACTTAGCAGTAAGACTGGAGTCAGTCGTTTAACCTGCTGGGGTTCTTTTGCTACTCTGTGAACCTAGCAAGTTTGCGGCTGTATTCTCAGACTTGCCTGCCAAAATCCTTTCTCACTGTGCAAGGTGTTCAGGTGTCAGTTTAGTGGCAGTAAGCTGAACCAGTGCACTGCAAGTGAGGACTAGGATTGTGGAGACTCTCCTTGTGTCTATTATTCCATCTCTGACCAAGGAGTTTACTGCCACACCCATTGGTAACCCTTTAGGGTTTTGCTGTTGCCCTTAGCAACAGCATTTCGGGTTCTCTACGTATTAAATCACTACATCTTGCTTCTTTTCATCTGAGCATTCCTAATACTAGGGAGACACCCAGTTTCTTAGCCTTTGGGCTTCTCTGTTCACTTTGTGTTTATTTTGTTACCCTATCACCTTCTGTGTATGTAATGTCATATTCCCCAGTCTGTCTGTGAGTTCATTTGTTTTGCATCCCTCACCGTTCAGACACCAGTACATTCCTGCTGGCACTAGTGTGCATAACACATATACAACGCCCTACGTCAAGCGGAGAACTTACTTCGCGACCAACCAGTTCTGATCCAGTCAGACAACATCACCGCAGTGGCTCATGTAAACTGCCAAGGCGGCACAAGGAGCAGAGTGGCAATAGCGGAAGCCACCAGGATTCAAGCAGACTTCCTCAGCAGACACGACCTGCATCCAGGAGAGTGGGGACTTCATCAGGAAGTTTTCGCACAGATTGCAAGTCAGTGGGGACTGCCCCAGATAGACATGATGGCGTCCCGCCTCAACAAAAAGCTACAGAGGTATTGCGCCAGATCAAAAGACCCTCAGGCGGTAGCTGTAGACGCCCTAGTAACACCGTGGGTGTTTCAGTCGGTCTATGTGTTTCCTCCTCTTCCTCTCATACCCAAGGTGTTGAGAATAATAAGAAAAAGAGGAGTGAGAACAATTCTCATTGTTCCAGATTGGCCACGAAGGACCTGGTATCCGGATCTGCTGGAAATGCTCACAGAAGATCCGTGGCCTCTTCCTCTACGACAGGACCTGTTGCAACAGGGGCCCTGTCTGTTCCAAGACTAACCGCGGCTGCGTTTGACGGCATGTCGGTTGAACGCAGGATCCTAGCGGAAAAAGGCATTCCAGATGAGGTCATTCCTACGCTGATAAAGGCTAGGAAGGACGTGACAGCTAAACATTATCACCGAATATGGCGAAAATATGTTTCTTGGTGTGAGGCCAGGAATGCTCCTACGGAAGAATTCCATCTGGGCCGTTTCCTTCACTTCCTACAGACTGGAGTGAATGTGGGCCTAAATTTAGGCTCTATTAAGGTTCAGATTTCGGCCTTATCCATTTTCTTTCAAAAAGAATTGGCTTCTCTCCCAGAAGTACAGACTTTTGTGAAGGGAGTGCTACATATTCAGCCTCCTTTTATACCTCCGGTGGCGCCTTGGGACCTTAACGTGGTGTTGAGTTTCCTTAAGTCACACTGGTTTGAACCACTTCAAACGGTGGAGTTGAAATATCTCACTTGGAAGGTGGTCATGTTATTAGCCTTGGCTTCGGCTAGGCGAGTGTCGGAATTGGCGGCTTTGTCTCATAAAAGCCCCTATCTGGTTTTCCATATGGATAGGGCGGAATTGCGGACCCGTCCTCAGTTCTTGCCTAAGGTGGTGTCATCTTTTCATATGAACCAACCTATTGTGGTGCCTGTGGCTACGCGAGACTTTGAGGATTCCAAGTTCCTTGATGTAGTCAGGGCTTTGAAAATTTACGTGGCCAGAACGGCTAGAGTCAGGAAAACAGAAGCATTGTTTGTCCTATATGCAGCCAACAAGGTTGGCGCCCCTGCTTCAAAGCAGACTATTGCTCGCTGGATCTGTAACACGATTCAGCAGGCTCATTCTACGGCTGGATTGCCGTTACCAAAATCGGTCAAGGCCCATTCCACTAGGAAGGTGGGCTTGTCTTGGGCGGCTGCCCGAGGGGTCTCGGCACTACAACTGTGCCGAGCTGCTACTTCGTCGGGTTCAAACACCTTTGCAAAGTTCTATAAGTTTGATACCCTGGCTGAGGAGGACCTAATGTTTGCTCATTCGGTGCTGCAGAGTCATTCGCACTCTCCCACCCGTTTGGGAGCTTTGGTATAATCCCCATGGTCCTTACGGAGTCCCCAGCATCCTCTAGGACGTAAGAGAAAATAAGATTTTAAACCTACCGGTAAATCTTTTTCTCGTAGTCCGTAGAGGATGCTGGGCGCCCGTCCCTAGTGCGGACTACTTCTGCGAGACTTGTATATAGTTTTGCTTACATAAGGGTTATATTATAGTTTCATCAGTTTTGGACTGATGCTACGTTGTTTTTCATACTGTTAACTGTTTAATAAATACACAAGTTATACGGTGTGATTGGTGTGGCTGGTATGAATCTTGCCCTTGGATTAACAAAAATCCTTTCCTCGCACTGTCCGTCTCCTCTGGGCACAGTTTCTCTAACTGAGGTCTGGAGGAGGGGCATAGAGGGAGGAGCCAGTGCACACCCATACCTAAAGTCTTTCTTAAAGTGCCCATGTCTCCTGCGGAGCCCGTCTATCCCCATGGTCCATACGGAGTCCCCAGCATCCTCTACGGACTACGAGAAAAAGATTTACCGGTAGGTTTAAAATCTTATTTTATTTTGTGAATTATTAAGCCAATGGCTTAATTTTGTTTATCTGACCTATTTATAGATAAGACATGTATCTGAACAATGTTATGAAAATTCTAGCAATGTTATGAAATTGCTGTTCACATGGACAATAATTATCATAGCTTTAACCCTTTCATATGAAACCTGATCTAGCTTCCAACACATTCCACTATGTACTAAGTAGAATAAAACATGTATTGCAAGAACGCAATAAGCACCAGTTTTAGGCCATACACATTTTTATGTAATGTACTCCGATTTCTCTGTATAAGTGGAAATTCAGTATCCATTTCAGCAATAAAACAGGACAGAACAAACCAGCGTACAATGCAGCCAGATCCAGTGCTGCCACAACAAAGGTAGATTGGTATGGAAACCAGGCTGGGAAATTTATGGTAGCAGCTCTAATGGGGGTGGGGTCGTTTGAGGAGGTGGAGTCAGTTGAGGGGGGTGGGATCTCTTCTCATAGGGCCTGATTTTGATTGGACACAGTTGCAGCCCTCCTTGCATCTACGACTTTAGGCTAATGCCGCTACACTACTCTTGCCTGGTGTACAGCCATGTGTCTGAATATGCAAGGACTGAGACTCCAAATGTCAGTGTCGACAGATACTGCAATCATGCTTTGTGCATCTTTAGATGCCACCATCGGTCACACACATTGGCCTCAACAGGAAAAATAACAAACACTTTGTACCACAAAGGATAAAATTAAACACATTGGCCCCTACAGGATAAAAATAAGACACATAGGCTCCCACAAAACAAAAAACAAATAAAACACATTGTCCTCCACAAGATAAAAACAAAAACAAATTAACCCTTACAGAAAAATATTATATATATTGGACCCACAGGAAAAAAATACAAATACCCATTAAAACCCACAGTATATAAAACACATATTAGCCACAGACAGGAAAAATAAAATACATTGGCCCCAACAGGAAAAAAACACATTAGCCCCACAGAAAAACAATAAAAACACATTGGCCCAGATAAAAAAAAATATATTACCCCTCACAGAAAAAAAAACAACACAGAAAGGACATCCGCAGAAAGGACGGATGGAGGAGCAGTTGCGTGTGACTGCTCCAGATCACATTGTGGTACCAGAGGCAGGCTGTAAGCACTTTAAATTATTATTATTAAGCAGCAATGATAGTGGAAATGGTGAGGAGGAATCTGATACTGAGAAATTAAATTAATGGTATTGTTTCATAGCAATCGCTCAGTGGCAGTTACCTAGCCTAAATAAGGTATTGCTTGGTTTTATTACATTACCCAGCACCGATGGCCACATTTGTATTGACTCCGGTCCTTGGTGAAACATGATTGGATGCGTTATAATGTATACACTGAGTCGATAAACCCTTTTGCCATAATTAATATAGGGGGTTATTCAGAGATTTACGCAGATCATTGCATACGCAGCCAGATCTGCGTTCCTCTCCACACATGTTAGGGTCCACCCAGCATGTGTGAGGCAGCCCCTGATGCATCCCCAATTAGATTGTGGATGCACTGGTTCTAAGGTTGACCTCTGGCAGAGCAGCCTGGCTGCGCTGTCAGGCAGTCAGTGCCCATCTATTTTTTTGGAGCGGCTGCGAAAACAGTCCCAGCCCGCTCCCCTTCACCGCATCCTGCCCCCACAAAGCCGCGCTGCTGCCCCACTGTCAATCACATTGTGGATGTGGACACAATGTATATGTCCACGCAGCCACAATGCTGCCACTGCGCATGTGCAGTTTGCCGTCACCAGCAAACTGTGGGGTCTGAATGACCCCCATACTCCTTAAAGACTAGTATGTATCTTTTTCAATTTATCACTGCAGAGGTAAAATTAGGAAAATGAATTCCCCAAAATAAAGAACTTGGCAATATGTAATACAATAATATGTCATACAGAAGCACAGGCAGCTCTCAAAAATGTAGCAAACAAATGCAGTACAGGTTTTCCTGTGTGTGGCATAATGTGTAATGGGCATTACGGTGTGTGGCATAAATTGTAAAAAGCATTACTGTGTGTGGCATAATATGTAATGGGTGTTACGGTGTGTGGCATAACGTGCAATAATGTGGCATATTGTGTATTGAGCATTACGGTGTATGGCATAAGTTGTAATAGGCATTACGGTGGGTGGAATAATGTGTAATGGGCATTACAGTATGTGGTGTAATGTGTAATGGGCATTACGGTGTGTGGCGTGATGTGTATTGTAAGGAGGAAAAATGGCAAATCCTTGGGTTAAAGCTCTGTGCTTATTCTATGCCAGTAATCTTAATGTGTTGTTGCTAAGAACAAACAATGTATACCTTGAAATACCTCCAAAAATATATGTATGGTATAGAATGATTTTCTAGCGCAATAATATAGATAAAAAAATGTAATAATTTTTTCTGTAAAATATAGTTGCACTATATTTTAAAACATCAGTGTTTGACAAGCATTAATTGCATCCGTATTTCAGTTAAGAACCTAACTACCAGAAGACTTGTTCTCCTATCAACACATTTCACCCCTAAAAGGGGCTTCCTCAGGATGTGTAGAGTGAGAAAGCCCCTTTTAGGGGTGAAACGCGTTGATAAGAGAATAAGTCTGCTGGCAGACCACTCGCCAACCCAGACTACATACAGGATATTCACCAACAAAGAAGAGGTAAATACTGGAATACCCCACTAAAGGCGTTTATTAATCTGGGCATCAACTGAGCTGTGAGCAGGATAGACTGAGCTGTGAGCAGGATACATGTGGAGTGGAACCAGAAGTGATGTTGAGCGCGTGCACACGAGGACGGAGCAGCAAGGTGTTAGAGCTACAGCCAGGGGGAAGCCAGCAGCCATCGGCCAGGGGGAGCCAGCGGCCAGGGGGAACCAGCGGTCGGAGGAGTGCCAGCGGCCAGAGGGAGCCAGTCGGCGCTAGCAGCTGGGGAGAGCAACTTCTGTGCACAGATCAGTGAGGCAGGGTGCAGATTAGTATTAACTTTTCCTATTGCTTTTCCCACTGTGTTGTTTAATTAATTGTCTTCCTTTGTCCCTTACTGTATTTTATTTTTAATTCCCTGTATTTGCACTAAATTTATCCTTTATCCTTTTCCTATCCATTTATTTATTTATATTTATCTAATTTTATTATTATTTATTTTATTTTGGCCCTTATTCCTTTATTTTATTTATTGTCCTTTATTGTTCCTTATATATTCCTTATATATTGTCCTTTATTGTTCCTTATATATTGTATTGTCCCCCTCTTTTTGATTTTCTGAAGGTAACATGGAGTTAGCACTAATTAAAAAATGGGGGAGGCTGAGATTGGGTATCTTGCTCAGTGCGTGTCATGCATGATGTAGCGTACGGCCGCACTGGAAGCCCAGATAGCTGATCTAGAGCAGACCGTTACGCGACTGAGGAAAATTCATAATCTCAAGCAAAGTTTAGATAGAATGGTGGAGGAGTTGCAGGGGGGAACACTGGAAGATGAGGATGATCAGGTAGACATCTGGGTCACGGTTAGAAGGAAAAGAAGAGGGGGAGGGGAAGACAGGACATCTCTGATCTGCCAAACACCAATAAATTTGTCCGATTGGAAAAAGATTCTGGGGATGGCAGTGAGGAAATAACGGAACCGGAGGAGACAGTTTCCTCTAGCAACCAGAGGAGCGGTCCCCTCGGTACAGATGGGGAAAAAGTTAGTGAAGTCAGATTGTGGTGGTAGGGGATTCTTTTATCAGGAGGACAGACAGGGCAATCTGCTACCGGGACCGTGATCGCCGTACAGTCTGTTGTCTTCCGGGTGCTTGGGTATGGCACATCGCGGACCAGGTAAATAGATTGTTGGGAGGGGCTGGTAAAGACCCGGCGGTCTTGGTGCATGTTAGTGGTAGGTGGGATGTCCTTAAGAAAGACTATGGGGAATTAGGCAAGAAACTTAAGGCAAGGACATCTAGGGTAATATTCTCCAAAATATTACCAGTGCCATGCGCTAGCCCAGGGAGGCAGAGGGAGATTAGGGAGGTAAATGTGTGGCTCAGAGACTGGTGTAGGAAGGTGGAGTTTGTGTTCTTGGAACACTGGGCGGACTTCTCAGTCAGGCGCCATCTTTTTTGTCGCAATGGATTGCACCTGAATGAGGAGGGGGCTGCGGTGCTGGGGGACAGGATGGTTAGAAGGTTGGAGAAGCTTTTAAATTAGGAGCCTGGGGGGAGGGTTTAGCTAGAAGCTGCGGGTTAATCAGGGAAAACAGTAAGGATGGGGTTAGTGAACAATTTGAGGGTGGAGAAGGGGGAGCGTAAGATCAGATGGCAAGGGTATTTGCATGGGTATTGACACTGGAAATACTGACACAGGTATTGCCCAAGATATTCCCAATTTATTACCTAATGACGAATATGGCTCAGCAATACAGTATATAGAAAATAATGTGCATAGCATAAGGGAGGATACTAACATCAGGGGGGAGGGGGGTTTGGAAAGTCCTAATAGGTATAATAGAGATAGTAGTGAGGAAGGCTGTATTATGCATGATGGGGGTGGAAAGGGAGGGAGGAGAATAACAGTCAGTAAGGGTAATTCTAAATATAAATATAGATAAGATACCATTAAAACAAACAGGCATGGGAGATGTTAAGCTAAGATGTATGCTTGCGAATGCAAGAAGCCTATCGGGTAAAATGGGGGAATTGGAATTGCTTGTATCCAAGTCTCGGTATGATATTATAGGTACAGGTTGAGTATCCCATATCCAAATATTCCGAAATACGGAATATTCCGAAATACAGAATTTTTTTAGTGAGAGAGAAATAGTGAAACCTTTGTTTTCCGATGGCTCAATGTATAAAAACTTTGTTTAATACACAAAATTATTAAAAATATTGTATTAAATGACCTTCAGGCTGTGTGTATAAGGTGTATATGAAACATAAATAAATTGTGTGAATGTACACACACTTTGTTCAATGCACAAAGTTATTAAAAATATTGGCTAAAATGACCTTCAGGCTGTGTGTATAAGGTGTATATGAAACATAAATGCATTCTGTGCTTAGACTTAGGTCCCATCGCCATGATATCTCATTATGGTATGCAATTATTCCAAAATATGGAATAATCCGATATCCAAAATACTCCTGGTCCCAAGCATTTTGGATAAGGGATACTCAACCTGTATTACGGAAACATGGTGGGACGACTCTCACAACTGGTTTGCGAATTTGGAGGGATATTCTCTTTTCAGGAGGGACAGGGCTACCAAAAGGGGAAGAGGGATATATCGCTTTGTTAAACCATCTCTAAAACCAAACTTAATAGAGGGTATTTTCGAGGGGGCAGGAGATAACGTGGAGTCGCTATGGGTTGACATCACAAGAGAGTGCACTGATGCAAAGAAGCTAATCATAGGCACGTGCTACAAGCAACCGGACAATAGCGTACACGACGAGGAACAACTCTTACACCAAATTGAAAAAGCTACGGGAATGGGGGACATCTTAGTGTTAGGGGATTTTAACTATCCTGATATAAAGTGGAGTAGCGATTCATGTGTGAAAACTAGGAGTAGCAGGTTCTTAAATACATTAAAGGATCAATACTTGACTCAATTAGTCGAGGACCCAACTAGAGGTAAAACTATTCTGGACCTACTTATTACCAATAATGTGGACATTATATCAAACACTAAAGTTGGGGAGACCTTGGGAAACAGTGACCACTATATGATCACATTCGACATCAGTTTCAAGAAACATACCTATATGGGAACAACTAAAACATTAAACTTTAGAAAAGCTCATTTCAATATGCTGAGACGGGTACTAAACGACACTGACTGGGAAGTTTTATTTCATGGTAAAGACACAACGAAAATGTGGGATGCTTTAAAAGGGTTGCTTGATAGCAATATTCACAAATTCATTCCCATTAGCAGTAAACGCAGGAGTACTAAAAACAAACCAATGTGGTTCAATACGGAGGTTAAATAAGCAATTGCTAAAAAGAGGCATGCTTTCAAAGCATTTAAATCTAATGGAGGGGAGTCATTCCAGCATTACAAGGAATGCAATAAAAAATGCAAAAAAGTAATAAGGGCAGCTAAAATTGTAAACGAAAAACAAATCGCTATAGAGGGTAAAAGTAATCCTAAAAAGTTTTATAAATACATAAACAGTAAAAGGTTAAAGAGGGAGAATATAAGCCCATTAATAGATGAATTGGGAGCTTTGATAAACGATGATAAAAAATAGAATTTTAATTACCTACCGGTAAATCCTTTTCTCGTAGTCCATAGAGGATGCTGGGGTCCATTTTAGTACCATGGGGTATAGACGGTTCCGCAGGATCCTTCGGCACATTAAGACTTTTCAACAGTGTGAACTGGCTCCTCCCTCTATGCCCCTCCTCCAGACCTCAGTATAGGAACTGTGCCCAAGGAGACGGACAACTTCGAGAGAAGAATTTACATTAAACTAGTGGCGAGATTCACACCAGCTCACACCATACAAAACATGCCACCTAACATGGCTTTCAACATAACCAATGCTAACGTGCATGCATAACGCAACAGCAACAGCTATGAACATCTTAACACATGAGAACCTGTGTAAAAAGATAAAACGTAATTCTGCAGGAAAAATCAGCACTGGGCGGGCGCCCAGCATCCTCTACGGGCTACGAGAAAAGGATTTACCAGTAGGTAATTAAATCCTATTTTCTCTTACATCCTAGAGGATGCTGGGGTCCATTTTAGTACCATGGGGATGTACCAAAGCTCCCAGTACGGGCGGGAAAGTGCTAATGTTCCTGCAGAACTGACTGACCAAACTGAAGGTCGTCAGCAGCCAAGGTGTCAAACCTGTAAAACTTAGCAAATATGTTTGCCCCTGACCAAGTAGCTGCTCGGCAAATTTGCAACGCCGAGACAACCCGGGCAGCCCCCCAGGAAGAACCCACTTTCCTTGTAGAGTGGGCCTTTTCCGAACTCGGTAACGGCAATCCTGCCGTGGAATAAGCGTGCTGAATGGTACCTCTGATCCAGCGCGCAATAGTATGCTTAGAAGCAGGACCCCCAATCTTGTTGGGGTCATAGAGGACAAACAAAGATTCTGTTTTCCTTATCCGAGACGTTCTTGCAACATCAGTCCTCAATGCTCTGACGACATCCAAGGACTTTGAAACGGCTGAGGGGTCAGAAGCCACTGGCACCACCACAGGTTGGTTGATATGGAAATAAGACACAACCTTTGGAAGAAAATGCTGACGCGTCCGCAGTTCAGCTCTATCTTCATGAAAAATCAAATAAGGACTCTTGTGTGACAGAGCCCCTAATTCAGACACTCGTCTTCCTGAGGCCAAGGCCAACAGCATGACCACTTTCCAAGTGAGAAACTTCAACTCTACCTCTTGTAGAGGCTCAAACCAGTCCGATTTAAGGAACTGCAACACCACATTAAGATGCCATGGCGCCGGATGAGGCACAAAGGGAGGTTGGATGCGCAGAACTACCTTCACGAACGTCTGGACCTCAGGAAGGGAAGCCAACTGTTTCTGAAAGAAAATGGACAAGGCCGAAATTTGGACCTTGATAGACCCTAATCTCAAGACAGCATCCACACCCGCCTGTAGAAATAGGAGAAGACGTCCTAATTTAAACTTCACCGCAGGAGACTTCTTGGATTCACACCAAGATACATATTTTCTCCAAGTACGATGGTAATGTTTGGACGTTACCCCTTTCCTAGCCAGATTAAGTGTGGGAATGACTTCATTGGGAATACCCTTACGGGCTAGGATCTGGTGCTCAACAGCCATGCCATCAAACGCAGCCACGGTAAGTCTTGATAAACAAACGACCCCTGCTGAAGCAGGTCTGAGGAAGAGGCTGAGGATCTTCCAGTAATAACTCCTGAAGATCTGGATACCAAGCCCTCCTTGGCTAGTCTGGAGCAATGAGAATTGCTCGAACACTTGTTCTTCTGATGATCTTGAGAACTTTTGGTATTAGTGGAAGTAGAGGGAACATATAAACCGACTGAAACACCCACTGGGTCACCAGTGCATCCACTGCTATTGCTTGTGGGTCTCTCGACCTGGAACAATATTTCTGAAGCTTCTTGTTGAGATGTGATGCCATCATATCTACTTGAGGAATGCCCCAACGATCTGCTACCCCTGCAAAGACTTCTGGGTGGAGGCCCCATTCTCCTGGATGGAGAACGTGTCTGCAGAGGAAGTCTGCTTCCCAGTTGTCCACTCCCGGATTTAAAATTGCTGACAGAGCTTTTGCATGTCTTTCTGCCCAGAGGAGTATCTTTGTCACCTCTGCCATTGCCGCTCTGCTTTTTGTTCCGCCCTGGCTGTTTATGTATGCTACTGCCGTTACATTGTCTGACTGGATCTGTATGGGACGACCTTGAAGAAGGTGTGCCGCTTGATGAAGGCTGTTGTACACAGCTCTCAATTCCAGAATGTTTATGTGAAGGAGTACTTCTTGATTTAACCATCGTCCTTGGAAGCTTTCCCCTTGCGTGACTGCTCCCCAACCTCGGAGGCTTGCATCTGCGGTCACCAGGATCCAAGTCTAAATCCCGAACCTGCGTCCCTCCAGGAGGTGAGAACTATGAAGCCACCACAAGAGTTAAATACTGGCTTTTGTTGACAGGATTATCCTCCGGTGCATATGTAGGTGCGATCCGGACCACTTGTTCAGTAGGTCCCATTGGAACACCCTGGCGTGGAATCGGCCAAATTGTAGAGCCTCGTAGGCTGCTACCATCTTCCCCAGCAGGCGGATACACTGATGAATCGATACGCGTGCTGGTTTTAAAACTTGTTTGACCATCCTCTGGATCTCCAGAGCCTTTTCCACCGGTAGGAATACTTTCTGTGCTTCTGTGTCCAATATCATTCCCAGAAATGATAACCTCATTGTGGGTCCCAATTGTGATTTTGGAAGGTTTATGATCCAACCGTGCTGTTGAAGCACCGTCAAGGAAAGTGCAATGTTCTGCACTAGTTTCTCCCTGGATCTCGCTTTTATGAGGAGATCGTCCAAGTATGGGATGACTTTGACTCCTTTCTTGCGAAGAAGAACCCTCATTTACGCCATCACCTTGGTGAATATTCTCGGAGCCGTGGAGAGCCCGAAAGGCAATGTTTGGAACTGGTAGTGGCAGTTCTACACCGCAAACCTCAGGTATGCCTGATGCGGGGGTAGATGGGAACATGTAAATAAGCATCTTTGATGTCCATCAATACCAGAAATTCCTTTTCCTCCAAGCTGGAGATCACCGCTCTCAGGGATTCCATCTTGAATTTGAACCTTTTCAAATAAAGGTCCAGAGTCTTTAGGTTTAAAATCGGTCTGACCGAGCCATCCGGTTTCGGCACTACAAACAGGCTTGAATAAAACCCTTTTTCCTTTTGTGACACAGGAACTAAGGAAATTATGTTTTCTTGACATAATTTCTGTATTGCGTTTAGCACTTTTGCTCTGTCCTGAACAGAAGCTGGTAAGGCTGATTTGAAAAATCGGCATGGGGGAAGGTCCTGAAATTCCAATTTGTACCCTTGGGATACTATCTGCAATACCCAGGGATCCAGCTCTGAGTGAACCCAGACCTGGCTGAAAGACAGTAGACGTGCCCCCACCCGATCGTACTCGTCATGCTGAGGTTTTAGCAGAAGTAGCTGTTGATTTCTGCTCCTGCGGGCCTGATGGTGTTGTAGATTTTTTACCTCTTCCTCGACCTCTTCCTGCGAAGAAGGGGGTATCCTTTGTCTTTTTGGACTTGTTGGGCCGAAAGGATTGCATCGTATGAGAATGAAATCCTTTCCTAGGTGGAGCAGCTGCGGAAGGCAGAAATGCTGACTTGCCTGATGTAGTTGTTGAAATCATGGCATCCAGCTTGACTCCAAAGAGGGCTTCTCCATTGTAAGGAAGTGCCATAATATTCTTTTTTGATTCCGCATCACCATTCCATTGGCAGATCCACAGCGCCCTGCGGGCTGAAATCGCCATAGCGGAGGATCTTGAACTCAGCAACCCAATATCCTTCATAGCTTCAACTAAGTAACCTGCAGCATCTTTGATATGGCCGAGAGTTAGGACTATTTCATCCCTGTCAACTGTGTCTATGTTAACAAGCAAGTTGTCAGACCATTTTTCCACAGCGTTACCTACCCATGCACAAGCAATGGTAGGCCTGAGCACCGTTCCGTTAGCCGTATATATGGATTTTAGGGTTGTTTCTAATTTACGGTCAGCTGGATCTTTTAAGGGGGCTGAACCAGGGGCAGGCAAAACTATTTTCTTAGCCGAGAAACTGAGGTGTCTGTCATTGGGGGTGTCTCCCATTTGTGCCTGTCTTTCTCAGGGAAAGGGTACGCTACACGTATCCTTCTGGGAAGGGTAAATTTATTCTCAGGGTTAGCCCAGGATTCTTCAAAGAACGCATTTAAATCCTTTGAAGGAGGAAAAGTCACAACCTGCTTTTAATTTGATTTAAAATGATCCTTTTCCTCTGGGACCAGTGTTGTTTCAGGAAACTCCAACAGTTCCTTTATAGCAACTATCATACATTGTATGCTTTTGGCTAATTTGGGGTCTACCCCTCTCAAATCCCCAGTGTCGACGTCCGAGTCGGAATCTGTGTCTGTGTCCCCTTGCATTATCTGGGCCAGAGACCTTTTCTGGGAACTGGATGGGACTCGAGTGGATTATATGGAGGGGTCAGTAAACAGTGCATCCTCCACAGACTGCCTCCAATATTTAGTCTGTTGTTCAGACTCAGAGAATTTCTTTGCAAGCATTGACAAATTATTTTGCAACATTCTCACCTACTCCGGCTCCTTCTGAGAGGGAAGGGCCACCACATTACCCTCTTGTGCATCTAAAATGGATTCTTCCTGGGAAGAACCCTCCCCAATGTCTGACATGTTACACACTTGTACACACACACACACACACACACACACACACACACACACACACACACACACACACCTATCACACAGGGGACCTATTGGGGACAGACCCATGTCAGAGAGACACAGAGGGATTTGGCAGTCCACACACTGCGCCTTATTGTGAATTGTGGAAATATTACCCACTTACAGCGCATATACCAATAATAGGCCCACAGACCTAATTATAATGAACACTCTCGCCCCTTCTATAACACCCTGTACTTGTATCAGCGTTTGTCATGAGTTGAAACAGCATTCAGGAGCTTCACACTGGAGTTTCTGCAGGAGAAAATGGCACCCAGTGAGTGTTCTGGCAAGTCTGAGGAGAAGCCCCGCCCTTCAGCCTCAGCAATGTAATATTTATACTGGCTTGGGATGGCACATCAGCGGCTGTACATGTATGTACCCTTTTTGCCAGTGAGAGTAAGGTTTTAAAACATGCCCTCAGAGCGCGCCCCCCCCCCCCCCCCGCGCTCTCTGCACCTTTGTGCTGAGAGACATGGCGCGCAGCTTCCCACCGCTGTGCGCGTACCTGCATGCCGCCAACGATGACCGGAGGATCCCCTCTCTGCAGGACTCCGGTAACATACTCACCAGCCTTCTGACTTCTGGCTCTGTTAGGGGGTGGCGGCAGTGCTGTGGGAGTGAACGCTGGTCAGGCTTGGGCTGTGTTCAGTACCCTTCAGGAGCTAATGGTGTCCTGTCAGCGGAAGCAGAACCATTAACTAATTGAGAAGTTGGTTCCTACTTTCCCCCCTAAGTCCCACGAAGCAGGGAAGCTGTTGCCAGCAGCTTCCCTGTAAAATAAAAAACCTAAAAAGTATTTTTCCAGCAAAGCTCTGTAGAGCTCCACTAGTGTGCATCCAGTCTCCTGGGCACATTTTCTAAACTGAAGTCTGGAGGAGGGGCATAGAGGGAGGAGCCAGTTCACACTGTTGAAAAGTCTTAAAAGTGCCGAAGGCTCCTGCAGAACCGTCTATACCCCATGGTACTAAAATGGACCCCAGCATCCTCTAGGACGTAAGAGAAAAAGGATTTTAATTACCTACCGGTAAATCCTTTTCTCGTAGTCCATACAGGATGCTGGGGTCCACATTAGTACCATGGGGTATAGACGGGTCCCTTGGGAGCCATGGGCACTTTAAGAGTTTAATAGTGTGGGCTGGCTCCTCCCTCTATGGCCCTCCTACCAGACTCAGTCTAGAAACTGTGCCCGAGGAGACGGATATACTTCGAGAGAAGGAAATACACAGCTAGTGGTGAGATTCACACCAGCTCACACATAACAGGGCAAACCAAGCTAACTAGTTTGATCAATTCAGCAACAGCTGAACAACAGTATTTAACCAAGTAACAATGCAGTACTTAACCAAGTAACAAGGTAGTACCGAACCAAGTAACAACTGCAGGAGAACGAAGCACTGCGCGGGCGCCCAGCATCCTCTACGGACTACGAGAAAAGGATTTACTGCTATGTAATTAAAATCCTATTTTCTCTTAGTCCTAGAGGATGCTGGGGTCCACATTAGTACCATGGGGATGTACCAAAGCACCCAGTACGGGAGGGAGAGTGCGGAGGCTCCTGCAGAACTGATAGACCAAACTTTAGGTCCTCAGAGTCCAAAGTATGGAACTTGTAAAACTTAGCAAACGTGTTCGACCCTGACCAAGTAGCCGCTCGGCAAAGCTGTAAAGCCGAGACACACCGGGCAGCCGCCCAGGAAGAACCTACCTTACGAGTAGAGTGGGCCTTAACAGATTTTGGACACAGCAATCCTGCCGTAGAATAAGCATGCTGCATAGTGAACCTGATCCAGTGAGAAATTGTCTGCTTAGAAGCAGGACACTCAATCTCGTTGGGATCATACAGGACAAAGAGAGAGTCCGACTTTCTGTGATGAGTTTTCTTCACATAAATCTTCAAAGCCCTCAAAACAGCCAAGGACTTTGAGGTAATTGAGGAGTCAGTAGCCGCTGGCACCACGATAGGTTGGTTGATATGAAAAGCCAACACAACATTTGGAAGAAACTGCTGACACGTCCTGAGCTCAGCTCTATCTTCATGGAAAATGAATTAGGGGCTTTTGCAGGACAAAGCCCCCAATTCAGACACACATCTAGCAGATGCTAATGCCAACAGTGTGACCTCCTTCCAAGTGAGAAACTTGACCTCAACCTTCTGTAAAGGCTCAAACCAATCCGATTGCAGGAACTGCAACACCTCGTTAAGATCCCAAGGTGCCGAAAGAGGCACAAAGGGAGGCTGGATGTGCAGCACACCTTTCAAAAAAGTCTGAACTTCAGGGAGGGAAGCCATTTGTTTCTGGAAGAAAATGGACAAGGCCAAAATCTGGACCTTTATGGAGCCTAAACGTAGGCCCACATCCACACCTGCTTGCAGGAAGAGGAGAAACTCCACCGTAGGAAACTTCTTGGATTCACACCAAGACAAATACTTTTTCCAAATGCAATGGTAATGTTTAGACGTTACTCCTTTCCTAGCCTGGATCAGGGTAAGAATAATCTTGTTTGGAATGCCTTTCCGAGCTAAGATCTGGCGTTCAACCTCCATGCCGTCAAACATAGCTGTGGTTAGTCTTGATAAGCAAATGGCCTCTGTTAGGCCTCGGATCTTCCAGCAGTAATTCCAGAAGATCTACCTACCAAGCTCTTCTTTGCTAGTCCGGAGCAATGAGGATCACCTGAACTCTTGTTCTTTTTATAAGTTTGAGAATCCTTGGAATGAGTGGAAGTAGAGGGAACAGTACTATCAAAGCTTCTTATTGAGGCGGGAGGCCATCATGTCGATTTGAGGTATGCCCCAAAGACTTGTCACCTCTGCGAACACCTCAGGGTGGAGGCCCCACTCTCCTGGATGGAGCTTGTGTCTGCTGAGGAAGTCCGCTTCCCAGTTGACCACACCCGGATTGAAGTTCGCCGACAGTGCCTGCGCATGCCTTTCTGCCCAGAGGAGGATCTTTGTCACCTCTGACATTGCAGCTCTGCTCTTCGTTCTGCCTTGTCGGTTTATGTAGGCCACCGTCGTTACATTGTCCGACTGCACCTGAATGGCCTAATTTCTTGTAGAAAATGTACCATCTGTCGAAGTCCGTTGTACATGGCTCTTAGTTCCAGAATGTTTATCACAAGGATGGATTCCAGACTTGACCACTTCCCTTGGAAGTTTTCCCCTTGGGTGACTGTGCCCCAACCTCTGAGACTTGCATTCATAGTTAGAAGGATCCAGTTCTGAATCCCGAACCTGCGGCCTTCGAGAAGGTGAGGCATTTGTTGACATCAAAGGAGTGAAATCCTGGCTTTCAACGACAGACTTATCTTCTGGTGCATGTATAGGTGAGATCCCGACCATTTGTCTAGGAGATCCAGTTGGAAGGACCGTGCATGAAATCTTCCGTACTGTAGAGCCTCATAGGCGGCAACCATCTTCCCCAGAAGGTGAATGCACTGATGAACCGATACCCGGGCTGGCTTCAGGACATCCCAGACCATTGATTGTGTCACCAATGCTTTTTCCACCGGTAGAAACACCCCCTGCACATCTGTGTCAATGATCATCCCTAGGAAAGACAAACTCCTTGTCGGCTCCAAATGTGATTTTGGAAGATTCAGGATCCACCCGTGATCCCGGAGTAGTCGCGTTGTGAGAGCAATGTTCTGCAAAAACTTCTCCCTGGAAGATGTTTTTATCAGCAGATCATCCAGATATGGAATTATGTTCACTCTCTGCTTGTGTAGAAGTAGCATCATCTCTGCCTTTACCTTTGTGAACACCCTCGGTGCCGTGGATAGGCCAAATGGCAGTGCCTGGAACTGATAGTGACAGTCCAACTTACTATGGCTTTAGAAATCCATGCACAATCAATAGTGGGCCTTAGTGCCACGCCTGAAGCAGTGTATATGGATTTGAGCGTAGTCTGGATCTTGAGGTCTGCCGGCTCTTTCAAAGCGGTAGACCCAGGGACAGGTAAAACCACCTTTTTACACAATCTAGATACAGAAGCGTCTACAATAGAGGTGTTTTCCCACTTTTTCCTATCCTCTTCAGGGAAAGGAAAAGCAACAAGAACTCTCTTTGGGATCTGTAATTTTTTCTCCGGTTTTTCCCAGGATTTTTCAAATAATGCCTTTTTATTTTAATTCCTTAGATGCCGGGAAAGTAAGGGAGGCTTTCTTATTGTCTGTAAAGTAAGCCTCCTCAACCTGTTCAGGTACCTTGTCAGCAATGTGTAAAACATCCCGAATGGCCTCAATCATGAGTTGCACCCCCTTAGCAAGGGATGCCTCCCCCCCAATATATCCCCATCACCGTCTCCCGTATCAGAGTCGGTATCCGTGTCGACTTGCATTAGTACGCTTTTTATTTTGAGGAAGAACTGGGAGCAGAATACGACAAAACCTCTACAGATTTTTTAAAAACCTGTGTTTCAGTCTCATTATGACAGTGAATTTCAACCTTTTTTTACTTGCGGCACACCAAACAATATTTTAAAATTGCCAAGGCACACCATCAGTTCCCCACAGAAAAAAAAAAAAAAATGCACATTGGCCCTCACAGTAAAAAATAAATAAATCCACATATACAATGGCTTACACAGAAAAAACAATCACATCGCTCCCCACATAAATCCTATTGCTCCCCACATAAATCAATCACATTAGTCCCCACATAAATCCTATTGCTTCCCACATTAATTATTTACATTGTTCCCCGCATAAATCCATAAATCCTTTTGCTCCCCAAAGGAGAAATAACATAACAAATATTAGCACATACCGGTCAGCTTTCCTCCTCCCTGTCCCTCAGTGTTGGGGGTTGTTCATAGTGGAGTGCTGCGAATACTGAGCAGCTGGTGGTCGGGCAGGTGTGGATATGGGTGGGTAAGCAAAGCTGTGTATGCAGGCGGGAACTGGAATATGTGTATGCAGGCAGGTGGGCTGGCTGGGTGGTGAGATGCAGCGGCCGTGACCTATGATATCACACCGCCGCGTCTTCAAGGCATAGTTCACGGCCGGAGCATGACTGATCCTCTAAGAAGAGCCCGGGCCAACAGGTCACTCTAAAGGTGCAGGAAGCTGCTCTGGCTCTGCGGCACACCTTGCAACTGGTCGCGGCACACTGGTTGAAAAAGCCTGCATTATGAGCTATCCTAGAAGAAATCTGGGATATCATTCCCTTAAAAGAAGCCACCCACTGGGGTTCGGATTCAGAAGACTGAGACAGTATATTGTATTCCTGAGTACAAGAAATAGTCTTTTCTGGAGATGATACATACTCTGCAGCACAAGACACAGAGTCCCTAGACATGGCAATGTGAGATATTTCATACACACACACACACACACACACACACACACACACACACACACACACAGGAAAATGTCAGACACAATTTCCCCCAAGTACCTTCAGTGAGACACAGAGTTAAGGAGCCAGCACACACAGTGCCCAAGTAGGCAGTTATATAATAAAAGCCTGGCACTGACTGAGTAACCATAATAGACTACCCAGTCCTTAATGTGAATAAACACTCTCCCCACCCTCTATAATCCCCTGGTACCACACAGGATAGCTGGAATTATGTGGCGGGTCAGCGCTCCCTGTCAGCGTCTCTGATCTGTGATCTGCAGGGAGAAAATGGCGCTGGTGAGTGCTGGATCCCTAAAATGGCGCATCTTCCCGCACTTGTAAGGATTATACTGGCCTGAGGTATCGCATGCTAGCAGCAGTACAGAGTCCCTGATAGCTTAGATGACCAGTCTGTAGGGTATTGTGCTGGCCCAGGGCGCCCCTCACAGCGCCGCACCACAGTACCGCTGAGCCCTCCGGAGCGCAGCATCAGCTATGCTGATGCCGCCCTTCTCACTGACTCCCCTCTTGTCGGGGCGCCGGCATCCAACTCACCACCGACGTCTTCTGGCTCAGTTAGGGGGTGGCGGCAGTGCTGCTGGAGCGAGTGGTCACCTCGGGGGCTTGCTATCGACACCCTCAGGAGCTCAATGTCCTGTCAGCGGAGATAGGGGCCATTAACCTCAGAGGGTTGGATCCTACTCCCCCCTAAGTCCCACGAAGCAGGGAGGCTGTTGCCAGCAGCCTCCCTGTGCCTAACTCTTGATAAAAAATTTTTTAAACTAAAAGAACTCCTACTAGCTCCCCTAGCTGTGACCGGCTCCACCAGGCACATTTTCTACACTGAGTCTGGTAGGAGGGGCATAGAGGGAGGAACCAGCCCACACTATTAAACTCTTAAAGTGCCCATGGCTCCCAAGGGACCCATCTATACCCCATGGTACTAATGTGGACCCCAGCATCCTCTAGGGCATAAGAGAAATAAAAGCGGAAATACTGAACAATTTTTTTTCCTCAGTATTCACCAGTGAGGATCAGACGGTAAGAGTAGTGCATAACGATAGTGAAGGTAATGACTCTTGGCTGGATGCTTGTTTAAGTGAGCAAGTTGTCCTGGATTGACTAAGCAAAATTAAGATCAATAAATCACCAGGCCCAGATGGTTTTCACCCGAGGGTTATTAAGGAGCTTATGTCACAGCTAGCAAAACCCCTATACTTGATTTTCCATAGTTTAGTCAGATCAGGCAGGGTACGTAAGGATTGGCGCATAGCGGAGGTAGTTCCTTTATTTAAAAAGGGAACTAATAATAATCCTGGTAACTATAGACCAGTCAGTGTAACCTCTATAGTGGGTAAAATATTGGAAGGTATCTTGAGGGATAGCATAGAGGATTATCTGCAGGTTAATAAGATTATTAGCAAAAATCAGCATGGGTTTGTAAGGGACAGATCATGTCAAACTAACTTAATTAGCTTCTACAAGGAAGTGAGCGAGAATTCTGATCAGGGAAAAGCAGTGGATGTAGTGTATTTAGATTTAGCAAAAGCCTTCGATACAGTGCCTCACAGGAGACTGATCATCAAATTAAGGGAACTTTGTCTAGAATATACTATTTGTACATGGATAGGTAATTGGCTGGATAATAGAGTACAACAAGTAGTGGTCAACAGGATGTTCCCCAGCTGGGCACCAGTAGTCAGCGGAATACCACAAGGGTCCGTACTTGGCCCGCTACTGTTCAATATATTTATCAATGATCTAGGAATAGGTCTGGAAAGCACAGTGTCAATCTTAGCAGATGATACTAAGCTGTGTAAGGTAATTAATTCAGATAGCGATGTGGACTCTCTACAAAATGACCTATTTAAGCTTGAAGCCTGGGCGTCTAAATGGGGAATGAGGTTCAATATAGAAAAATGCAAAATTATTCATTTTGAGACAAAAAACACAAAAGCATTGTCCACTCTAAATGCGGAAATTATAGGGGTAACTGTGGTGGAAAAAGATTTGGTCATAGATAAAGTGCTTGCATGCATAAAATGGGGCATTGAGACAAGGGACGAGGATGTAATCCTGCCACTGTACAAATCATTGGTACATCCGCACCTGGAATGTTGTGTTCAATTTTGGGCAACATATTATAAAAAAGATATTGGGGAACTAGAAAGGGTTCAAAGGCGGGCTACTAAATTTATTAAAGGGCTAGAGACACTGGAGTACAAGTAAAGGCTTGCTAAGTTAAATATGTATACACTAGAAAAGCGGCGACTAAGAGGGGACATTATTTATATCTTCAAACATGTAAAGGGTCATTACAAGGAGTTAGCAGGGGATTTGTTTATTAAAAGAACTCTGTATAGGACACGTGGGCACTCGCTGAGGCTAGAGGAGAGAAAATTCCGTACACAACGTAGGAAAGGGTTCATCACGGTAAGGGCAATAAAAATGTGGAACTCCCTGCCAGAGAAGGTAGTAATGGCAGACTCTGTAAATGCATTTAAAAACCGATTGGACAAATTTCTACCTGGAAAATGTATCCAGGGCTATAGCATTTAACATAGTGACATTAATCTGGGAGTGGTAAGAATTAGTGTTGTCAATTGGTTCTAAGCCATTACTTCAGCAGGTACATTATAACATAAACAGCTGATCACAAAATACAGGTTGAACCCGATGGGCATTTTGTCTCTTTTCAACCTAGAGATGAGCGGGTTCGGTTCCTCTGGATCCGAACCCCCCCGAACTTCACCTATTTTAAATGGTTCCGAGGCAGCATCGGATCTTCCTGCCTTGCTCGGTTAACCATAATGCGCCGGAACGTCATCATCCCGCTGTCGGATTCTCGCGAGATTCGTATTCTATATAAGGAGCCGCGCGTTGCCGCCATTTTCACTCGTGCTTTGGAGATTGAACGGAGAGGACATGGCTGCATTCTCTCCCTGAAAAGCTCCGTAATCTGTGCTCAGTGTGCTGAAAATATCTGTGCTCAGTGTGCTGCAAATAATCTGTGCTCAGTGTACTGAAAATATCTACGTTCTCTGCTTGAAAACGCTCCATATCTGTGCTCAGTTTGCTGCAAATATCTGATCAGTGTGCTGCATTGTGGGGACTGGGGACCACCAGTATATAATATATATACTTTTCTATAGCTTCTATACTGCTTGTCAGGACACATGGTCACAGTTACACCGCTCTGTACTGATATATACAATAATATATATACTTTTCTATAGCCTCTATACTGCTTGTCAGGACACATGTGTCACAGTTACACTGCTCTGTACTGATATATACAATAATATATATACTTTTCTATAGCTTCTATACTGCTTGTCAGGACACACATGTGTCACAGTTACACCGCTCTGTACTGATATATACAATAATTTTAAATAATTTTCTATAGCTTCTATACTGCTTGTCAGGACACACATGTCACAGTTACACCGCTCTGTACTACTACTGATATACAGTAATATATATACTTTTCTATAGCTTCTATACTGCTTGTCAGGACACATGTGTCACAGTTACACCGCTCTCTACTGATATGTACAATAATTTTAAATAATTTTCTATAGCTTCTATACTGCTTGTCAGGACACACATGTGTCACAGTTACACCGCTCTGTACTGATATATACAATAATTTGAAATCATTTTCTATAGCTTCTATACTGCTTGTCAGGACACACATGTGTCACAGTTACACCGCTCTGTACTGATATATACAATAATTTGAAATCATTTTCTATAGCTTCTATACTGCTTGTCAGGACACACGTGTCACAGTTACACCGCTCTGTACTGATATATACAATAATTTGAAATCATTTTCTATAGCTTCTATACTGCTTGTCAGGACACACGTGTCACAGTTACACCGCTCTCTACTGATATGTACAATAATTTTAAATCATTTTCTATAACTTCTATACTGCTTGTCAGGACACACATATGTCACAGTTACACCACTCTGTACTGATATATACAATAATTTTATATCATTTTCTATAGCTTCTTTACTGCTTGTCAGGACACACATGTGTCACAGTTACACCGCTCTCTACTGATATATACAATAATTTTAAATCATTTTCTATAGCTTCTATACTGCTTGTCGGGACACACATGTGTCACAATTACACCGCTCTGTACTGAGATATACAATCATTTTAAATAATTTTCTATAGCTTCTATACTGCTTGTCAGGACACACACATGTCACAGTTACACCGCTCTGTACTGATATATACAATAATTTGAAATCATTTTCTATAGCTTCTATACTGCTTGTCAGGACACATGTGTCACAGTTACACCGCTCTGTACTGATATATACAATAATTTTAAATCATTTTCTATAGCTTCTATACTGCTTGTCAGGACACACATGTGTCACAGTTACACCGCTCTGTACTGATATATACAATAATTTTAAATAATTTTCTATAGCTTCTATACTGCTTGTCAGGACACATGGTCACAGTTACACTGCTCTGTACTGATATATACAATAATATATATACTTTTCTATAGCTTCTATACTGCTTGTCAGGACACACATGTGTCACAGTTACACCGCTCTGTACTGATATATACAATAATTTGAAATCATTTTCTATAACTTCTATACTGCTTGTCAGGACACATGTGTCACAGTTACACCGCTCTGTACTGATATATACAATAATTTGAAATCATTTTCTATAACTTCTATACTGCTTGTCAGGACACATGTGTCACAGTTACACTGCTCTGTACTGATATATACAATCATTTTAAATCATTTTCTATAGTTTCTATACTGCTTGTCAGGACACACGTGTCACAATTACACCGCTCTGTACTGATATATACAATAATTTTAAATAATTTTCTATAGCTTCTATACTGCTTGTCAGGACACACACATGTCACAGTTACACCGCTCTGTACTGATATATACAATAATTTTAAATAATTTTCTATAGCTTCTTTACTGCTTGTCAGGACACACATGTGTCACAGTTACACCGCTCTGTACTGATCTATACAATAATTTGAAATAATTTTCTATAGCTTCTATACTGCTTGTCAGGACACATGTGTCACAGTTACACCGCTCTGTACTGATATATACAATAATTTTAAATCATTTTCTATAGCTTCTATACTGCTTGTCAGGACACACATGTGTCACAGTTACACCGCTCTGTACTGATATATACAATAATTTTAAATAATTTTCTAAAGCTTCTTTACTGCTTGTCAGGACACACATGTCACAGTTACACCGCTCTGTACTGATATATACAATAATTTTAAATCATTTTCTATAGCTTCTATACTGCTTGTCAGGACACACATGTGTCACAGTTACACCGCTCTGTACTGATATATACAATAATTTTAAATCATTTTCTATAACTTCTATACTGCTTGTCAGGACACACATGTGTCACAGTTACAACGCTCTGTACTACTACTGATATACAGTAATATATATACTTTTCTGTAGCTTCTATACTGCTTGTCAGGACACATGTGTCACAGTTACACTGCTCTGTACTGATATATATACAATAATATATATGCTTTTCTATAGCTTCTAGTATTACAGTGCAGCATTTTGGTGACCAACAGTATACATATATAGTACAGTACAGTAGGCCATTGCTATTGATATATTACTAGCATATAATTCCACACATTAAAAAATGGAGAACAAAAATGTGGAGGGTAAAATAGGGAAAGATCAAGATTCACTTCCACCTCGTGCTGAAGCTGCTGCCACTAGTCATGGCCGAGACAATGAAATGCCATCAATGTCGTCTGCCAAGGTCGATGCCCAATGTCATAGTAGAAAGCATGTAAAATACAAAAAACAAAAGTTCAGTAAAGTGACCCAAAAATCAAAATTAAAAGTGTCTGATGAGAAGCGTAAACTTGCCAATATGCCATTTACGACACGGAGTGGCAAGGAACGGCTGAGGCCCTGTCCTATGTTCATGGCTAGTGGTTCAGCTTCACATGAGGATGGAAGCACTCATCCTCCTGCTAGAAAAATGAAATGACTTAAGCTGGCAAAAGCACAGCAAAGAACTGTACGTTCTTCTAAATCACAAATCCCCAAGGAGAGTCCAATTGTGTCGGTTGCGATGCCTGACCTTCCCAACACTGGACGGGAAGAGGTGGCGCCTTCCACCATTTGCACGCCCCCTGCAAGTGCTGGAAGGAGCACCTGCAGTCCAGTTCCTAATAGTCAAATTGAAGATGTCACTGTTGAAGTACACCAGGATGAGGATATGAGTGTTGCTGGCGCTGAGGAGGAAATTGACAAGGAGGATTCTGATGGTGAGTTGGTTTGTTTAAGTCAGGCACCCGGGGAGACACCTGTTGTCCGTGGGACGAATATGGCCATTGACATGCCTGGTCAAATGACAAAAAAAATCACCTCTTCGGTGTGGAATTATTTTAACAGAAATGCGGACAACAGGTGTCAAGCCGTGTGTTGCCTTTGTCAAGCTGTAATAAGTAGGGGTAAGGACGTTAACCACCTAGGACCATCCTCCCTTATATGTCACCTGGAGCGCATTCATCAGAAGTTATTGACAAGTTCAAAAATTTTGGGTGACAGCGGAAGCAGTCCACTGACAACTAAATCCCTTCCTCTTGTACCCAAGCTCCTGCAAACCACACCACCAACTCCCTCAGTGTCAATTTCCTCCTTAGACAGGAAAGCCAATAGTCCTGCAGGCCATGTAACTGGCAAGTCTGACGAGTCCTCTCCTAACTGGGATTCCTCCGATGGATCCTTGAGTGTAACGCCTACTGCTGCTGGCGCTGCTGTTGTTGTGCTGGGAGTCGATCGTCATCCCAGAGGGGAAGTCGGAAGACCACTTGTACTACTTCCAGTAAGCAATTGACTGTCCAACAGTCCTTTGTGAGGAAGATGAAATATCACAGCAGTCATCCTGCTGCAAAGCGGATAACTCAGGTCTTGGCAGCTGCGGTGGTGTTAAATGTGTGTCCAGTATCCACTGTTAATTCACAGGGAATTAGAGAATTGATTGAGGTACTGTGTCCCCGGTACCAAATACCATCTAGGCAGAGGCGGAACTACCGCCAGTGCAACCAGTGCATTGCACTGGGGCCCGCCTCTGTCCAGGGGCCCAAAGCATGTAATGAGCCAAACTGACTCATTACATGCCGCTGTGTGCTGCAGCAACTGCTGCCCGCAGCACACAGCCGCCCGAAGAGGAGAGGAGCAGCGGCACGGGGGTAAGGAGGAGGAGGGAGGTGGAGGAGGGAGCCGCAGCAGCGCTTTGTTACTGGTGGAGGCGCTGCTGCTGCTGTCCCTCTGCTTCACTATAGGCTGTCTTCCGAGAACAGCCTGTAGTGAAGCAGAGGGCCAGCCTCAGCAGCGCCTCCACCAATGACACAGCGCTGCTGCAGCTCCCTCCTCCACCTCCCTCCTCCTCCTTCTCTCCTGCCTGGGAATCGTGAAGCTGCACCGAGGAGCCTGAGCCAGCGGAGAGGGTAAGTAGAATCTTTCTTTCTTTCTTTCTTTCTTTCTTTCTTTCTTTCCATCTACAAAAAGGGGGACTGTCTGCCGCAATGTGTAAAAATGGGGGACTGCCTGCCGCAATGTGTAAAAAGGGGGAATCTGCCTGCCGCAATGTGTAAAAATGGGGAATCTGCCTGCCGCAATGTGTAAAAAGGGGGAATCTGCCTGCCGCAATGTGTAAAAATGGGGAATCTGCCTGCCGTAATGTGTAAAAAGGGGGAATCTGTCTGCCGTAATGTGTAACAAGGGCACGCTGTCTGCCGTAATGTGTAAAAAGGGGACGCTGTCTGCCGTTATGTGTAAAAAGGGCACGCTGTCTGCCGTAATGTGTAAAAAGGGGGACGCTGTCTGCCGTTATGTGTAAAAAGGGGACGCTGTCTGCCGTTATGTGTAAAAAGGGGATGCTGTCTGCCATTATGTGTAAAAAGGGCACGCTGTCTGCCGTTATGTGTAAAAAGGGGACGCTGTCTGCCATTATGTGTAAAAAGGGCACGCTGTCTGCCGTTATGTGTAAAAAGGGGACGCTGTCTGCCGTAAGGTGTAAAAAGGGGACGCTGTCTGCCGTAATGTGTAAAAAGAGAAATCTGTCCGCCGTAAGGTGTAAAAGGGTCTCTGCCTGGTGTAGTGGTGCTACTGTGCGGCGTAATTTGAATAATGGAGACTATTGTGCACCGTTTTATGAATTGGTATTATTTTGTGGCCACACCCCTTCCCCACGAAGCCACGCCACTATGTATTTTTGTGCGCGCCTACGCCGCGCACTGCCCCTGTTTTGCATGCAGGGGTGGGGCTCCGATGCCGTTTCTTGCATACAGTGCTAAAATGTCTAGTTACGGCACTGTTGCTAGGTATCCATTTTCTGGCCCTGAGCAGGTCCCCCTCACCAGATCCTCTCCAGGGGTGAGGGGGTGGACTTAGATGGGATGGGGGGAGGGGGGGCCCGAAGCATTTTGTCGCACCTGGGCCCACTGCTCGCTAGTTCCGCCACTGCATCTAGGTTCCATTTCTCTAGGCAGGCGATACCGAGAATGTACACAGACGTCAGAAAAAGAATCACCAGTGTCCTAAAAAATGCAGTTGTACCCAATGTCTACTTAACCACGGACATGTGGACAAGTGGAGCAGGGCAGACTCAGGACTATATGACTGTGACAGCCCACTGGGTAGATGTATTGCCTCCCGCAGCATGAACAGCAGCGGCGGCACCAGTAGCAGCATCTCGGAAACGCCAACTCGTTCCTAGGCAGGCTACACTTTGTATCACCGCTTTTCATAAGAGGCACACAGCTGACAACCTCTTACGGAAACTGAGTAACATCATTGCAGAATGGCTTACCCCAATTGGACTCTCCTGGGGATTTGTGACATCGGACAACGCCACCAATATTGGGGGTCATTCCGAGTTGTTCGCTCGTTATTTTTTTCTCGCAACGGAGCGAATAGTCGCTAATGCGCATGCGCAATGTCCGCAGTGCGACTGCGCCAAGTAAATTTGCTATGCAGTTAGGTATTTTACTCACGGCATTACGAGGTTTTTTCTTCGTTCTGGTGATCGTAATGTGATTGACAGGAAGTGGGTGTTTCTGGGCGGAAACAGGCCGTTTTATGGGAGTGTGTGAAAAAACGCTACAGTTTCTGGGAAAAACACGGGAGTGGCTGGAGAAACAGAGGAGTGTCTGGGCGAACGCTGGGTGTGTTTGTGACGTCAAACCAGGAACGACAAGCACTGAACTGATCGCACTGGCAGAGTAAGTCTCGAGCTACTCAGAAACTGCACAGAGAAGTCTTTTCGCAATATTGCGAATCTTTCATTCGCAATTTTGAGAAGCTAAGATTCACTCCCAGTAGGCGGCGGCTTAGCGTGTGCAATGCTGCTAAAAGCAGCTTGCGAGCGAACAACTCGGAATGACCCCCGTTGTGCATGCATTACATGTGGGCAAATTCCAGCACGTCCCATGTTTTGCACATCCATTGAATTTGGTGGTGCAGAATTTTTTTAAAAACGACAGGGGCGTGCAAGAGATGCTGTCGGTGGCCCGAAGAATTGTGGGCCACTTTCAGCATTCAGCCACCGTGTGCCGAAGACTGGAGCACCAGCAAACGCTCCTGAACCTGCCCCGCCATCATCTGAAGCAAGAGGTGGTAACGAGGTGGAATTCAACCATCTATATGCTTCAGAGGATGGAGGAGCAGCAAAAGGCCATTCAAGCCTATACATGTGCCTACGATATAGGCAAAGGAGGGGGCGATGCACCTGACTCAAGCGCAGTGGAGAATGATTTCAACGTTGTGCAAGGTTCTGCAACCCTTTGAACTTGCCACACGTGAAGTCAGTTCAGACACTGCCAGCCTGAGTCAGGTCATTCCCCTCATCAGTCTTTTGCAGAAGAAGCTGGAGAGATTGAGGGAGGAGCTAAAACGGAGCGATTCCGCTAGGCATGTGGGACTTGTGGATGGAGCCCTTAATTCGCTTAACCAGAATTCACGGGTGGTCAATCTGTTGAAATCAGAGCACTACATTTTGGCCACCGTGCTCGATACTAGGTTTAAAGCCTAAGTTGTATCTCTCTTTCCGGCAGACACAAGTCTGCAGAGGTGCAAAGACCTGCTGGGGAGACACTTGTCAAGTCAAGCGGAACGTGACCCGTCAACAGCTCCTCCTTCACATTCTCCCGCAACTGGGGCTGTGAGGAAAAGGCTAAGAATTCCGAGCCCACCCGCTGGCGGTGATGCAGGGCAGTCTGGAGCGAGTGCTGACATCTGGTCCGGACTGAAGGACCTGCCAACGATTACTGACATGTCGTCTACTGTCACTGCATATGATTCTGTCACCATTGAAAGAATGGTGGAGGATTATATGAGTGACCGCATCCAAGTAGGCATGTCAGACAGTCCGTACGTATACTGGCAGGAAAAAGAGGCAATTTGGAGGCCCTTGCACAAACTGGCTTTATTTTACCTAAGTTGCCCCCCCTCCAGTGTGTACTCTGAAAGAGTGTTTAGTGCAGCCGGTCACCTTGTCAGCAATCGGCGTACAAGGTTACTTCCAGAAAATGTGGAGAAGATGATGTTCATCAAAATGAATTATAATCAATTCCTCCGTGGAGACATTCACCAGCAATTGCCTCCAGAAAGTACACAGGGACCTGAGATGGTGGATTCCAGTGGGGACGAATTAATAATCTGTGAGGAGGGGGATGTACACAGTGAAAGGGGTGAGGAATCGGACGATGAGGAGGAGGTGGACATCTTGCCTCTGTAGAGCCAGTTTGTGCAAGGAGAGATTGATTGCTTCTTTTTTGGTGGGGGCCCAAACCAACCAGTCATTTTAGCCACAGTCGTGTGGCAGACCCTGTCACTGAAATGATGGGTTTGTTAAAGTGTGCATGTCCTGTTTATACAACATAAGGGTGGGTGGGAGGGCCCAAGGACAATTCCATCTTGCACCTCTTTTTTTTTTTTTTTATCTCTGCATCATGTGATGTTTGGGGCTAATTTTTTTAAGTGCCATCCTGTCTGACACTGCAGTGCCACTCCTAGATGGGCCAGGTGTTTGTGCCGGCCACTTGGGTCGCTTAGCTTAGTTATCCAGCGACCTCGGTGCAAATTTTAGGACTAAAAATAATATTGTGAGGTGTTCAGAATAGACTGGAAATTAGTGGAAATTATAGTTATTGAGGTTAATAATACTATGGGATCAAAATGACCCCCAAATTCTATGATTTAAGCTGTTTTTGAGGGTTTTTTGAAAAAAAAACACCAGAATCCAAAACACACCCGAATCCGACAAAAAATGTTCAGGGAGGTTTTGCCAAAACGCGTCCGAATCCAAAACACGGCCGCAGAACCGAATCCAAAACCAAAACACAAAACCCGAAAAATGTCCGGTGCACATCTCTAAATTCACTAACTATGTAACTACAGTATGTAACTATGGACTTGTGCTGAATATTCCAGTGGGTGAGCATAGCACTGAAAGATGTCTTCCCTATAGAGAAACCATTACAGCTAAGTAAAAAAACCTGAGAACAGCTGCATTGTTCAAATAGGGGCTGGAATTAAACCACAGCACTTTAGTGTATATCAAGACTTAAAATAGGAAAAAAACAAAAAAGTTTGGTGTATGTTTTATGTTATATGTGAGTAATGTCTTATTGAGTGTTGTTTTGTATATTTTTTTTATGTATACCGGAATTAGACTGTTGAAAAGAAGCTAATTAACTTCACATATTAATTAGGTTTTTAACTAAAATATGGATGCAATTAATGCTTGTCAAACAGTGATGTTTTACAATAAAGAGCAAATATATTTTACGAAAAAAATAGGTATTACGTTTTTTATCTATATTGTTGCACTATAAATTCATCCTATATCATAAATGTTATCTTTTCCTGTGTTTTTTGCTATTCCTGTGTTGTATAAGGGGCTCTACCTGACGTAATGTATATAAGGGGCTCTGCTCTACTGTGGTGTAATGTGTGTAAGGGGTTCTAACATGGTATAATGTGTATAAGGGGTACTACTGTGTGGTGTATTGTGACTGACGGACACTACTGTGTGGTGTAATGTGAATTGGTACTATTCTGTGGCCATGCCCCTTCTCCATGATGTCATACCCCTATATTTTGGCATGCATTGTCCCTGTTACGAATAGGGGAGCACCAAAGGAAACTTTTGCCCATGGCACCACAAGGTCTAGAACTGGCCCTGGTTCTACATCTGTAGGCTTATCAGCATCGCTGCAAATGTCCCATCTCCTGTTACTGCCCCGTATAACCCGAGAATGAGAACTACAATACCAGCATGACAGACTGCAATGTACTCCTGACCTCTGCCCTGTCCCTGCACAGCTGGGGGTACCTCTGCCCTCCACCCCATCCCTGCAGTACAGAAGGGGGTCCAGCCAGAACAAGGGAGCCAATGAGGGTGAGACAGGAGCACAGGAGCAGACAAAGAGAAGTGAAAGAGAGAGCACTGGCAGCCAGGTGACATCATGCTCCACCAATGTCCCACCCATGCTGCTGCCTCCAGAAGAGGACTCGCGTAGTATGGGATCCCAGTCTCCTAGCAACTCCCGAACCCAGCAGCCTTAGCAGCAGCAGCACCACCACAGTGTTTTGGAATCCCAGTCGAGGGGGTGAATGCTGGTAACGTTCCATCTGCAATACCTGTACTCTGTATCACATCCTAGGCACCACGCTAAATGCAAGTGGGTGGGCAGAGAGGGAGCTGGGTGACACCAGCAGAGTCCATCAGAGTAGGAGCTGCAGTGGGGCAGAGATGTAACTAGGGGGCAGATGTATTAACCTGGAGAAGGCATAAGGAAGTGATAAACCAGTGATAATTGCAAGGTGATACACGAACCAGCCAATCAGCTCCAATATGTAAATTAACAGTTAGGAGCTGATTGGCTGGTGCGCGTATCACCTTGCACATATCACTGGTTTATCACTTCCTTATGCCTGCTCCAGGTTAATACATCTGCTCCTAGGTGCCATGGTGCCCGGAGCAAGGGTTGTGTTTTGGCGCCCCCCTCCCCTGTACTGAATTGGGGGCCTGGCCAACATGTGGTGACATGTTACATTTGAAAAGAAAAAATATTTAAAAATCCTAAACTGGTAACAGGGCCAGTTCTAGACCTTGTGAAGCTCAGAAATGCAAAAGTTTCCTTTGGGTACATCCATGTTTAAAATATGGACAGTGTGGGCCAAAGGCATGCAATTAAAATATAGGGGCATGGCTTCATGGGAGAGGGCATGGCCACTTAATAGTATCAATTCACATTACACTGCACAGTAGTGTCTGTTATTCACATTACACCACACAGCTGTACCACTTATACACATTGCACTACACAGTAGAGCCTTTTCTACATGTTACACCACAGTAGAGCTGCTTATACACGTTACACCACAGTAGAGCCACGTATACACATTATGCCACAGTAGAGACCCTTATACATGTTACACCATGGTAGAGCACCTTATAAATGTTATGCCATTGTAGAGCCCCTAATAATCATTACACCACAGTAGAGTTGCTATGGTAGTAGCTGTATTTAACTATTTACTTGTTTAATTCAAATGAATTAATAATAATAATAATAATAATAATTTTATTTATAAAGCACTCTTTCTCCAATTGGAATCAAGGCACTTAATTTAAAACTGTATATATGCCTCAACTGACCTGAACTCACAACCCCCCAATCCCTTAATGAAAATAATGCCCCAAATTTGACCTCCCACAGACCTGATAATCCCCCCATTCTCTCAATGAAAATAATGCCCCAAAACTGCCCCCTCCCCAGACCTGATTATCTCCAAATGCCTTAATGAAAATAATGCCCTAAATGTGACCCCCGTCCCACAGACTTGAATCCTCCCCCCAAACTCTCAATGAAAATAATGGACCAAAACTGCCCCTCCCCATTTAATAATTTAATAATCCCCCAATGCCTCAATGAAAATAATACCCTAGAATTTCTATCCCAGACTTGATAATCCCACAATGCCTCAATGAAAATAATGTCCCAGAATTGCCTGAGGGGCAGATGGAGGTGCTGCAGCTGCCTGAGAGGCAGAGTGAGGTGCTACAGCAGAAGCTGGGGCAGAGAGAGGCACATCTCCGATCAGATTTTCTGACATGCGGGGGTACGTCCAGCACACGTTTGAAAGCCCTGCATATCACACACACACATACAGGTGCGAAAGCATCGCACACTGGCGATGCTTTCGCACCCTGTGCTGGCAGGTGGTTACCCACCATGTTTTGGGTCGCAGTGGCTGCATGTGATGGCACACAGCCGCCGCGACCTGCCCCAGCAACGGTCCGGGCATGCTTGCGCTGTCCGGACTGTACCCCCCCAACGGGGCTCTTGCGCCATTGGCACGCCCCCTCCCGCCCTGCAACCGCTTCTGCCTGTCAATCAGGCAGAGGCGATCGCACCAGTGAGATGCATATGTGACAATGCCTGGAGAGAGAAAAGTATCAACCCATCAGCTCCTGTCAGCTGACAGGTTTTGTTTGATAAATGTCAGGAGCTGATGGGGTTGGTACTTTATTTCTCTCCAAGATTTGAGACATATGCCCCTCTATGAGCGAGATCATGCCAGTACATATATACAGTGCAGCACTTAGGGCCTAATTCAAGGTTGATTGCAAAACAACATTTTCCTCTAATGGACAAAATCATGTTGCACTGCAGGTGGGTCAGATGTAACATGTGCAGTGAGAGAGTTAGATTTGGGTGGGGTGTGTTCAAACTGAAATCTAAATTGCAGTGTAAAAATAAAGCATCCAGTGATTACCCTACACAGGAACAAAATAACTTACCCAAATCTAACTTGCTCTGCACATGTTATATCTGCCACATCTGCAGTGCACATGGTTTTGCCCATTAGAGGAAAATGTTGTTTTGCAATCAACCTTGGATTAGGCCCTAAAGGCCCATACACACTAGATGAGAAAATAAGATTTTAAACCTACCGGTAAATCTATTTCTCCTAGTCCATAGAGGATGCTGGGGACTCCGTAAGGACCATGGGGTATAGACGGGCTCCGCAGGAGATAGGGCACCTAAAAAGAACTTTGACTATGGGTGTGCACTGGCTCCTCTGTCTATGCCCCTCCTCCAGACCTCAGTTAGAGAACTGTGCCCAGAGGAGATGGACAATACAAGGCAGGATTTAGCAATCCAAGGGCAAGATTCATACCAGCCCACACCAATCATACCATGTAACCTGGAACATACATAACCAGTTAACAGTATGGACAAACGACAGTAATGGTCCAAGACCGATGTCAACTGTAACATAACCCTTATGTAAGCAACAACTATATACAAGTCTTGCAGAGTTTCCGCACTGGGACGGGCGCCCAGCATCCTCTATGGACTAGGAGAAATAGATTTACCGGTAGGTTTAAAATCTTATTTTCTCTTACGTCCTAGAGGATGCTGGGGACTCCGTAAGGACCATGGGGTTTATACCAAAGCATCCAATCGGGCGGGAGAGTGCGTATGACTCTGCAACACCGACTGAGCAAACGCTAGGTCCTCATCAGCCAGGGTATCAAACTTGTAGAATTTAGCAAAAGTGTTTGACCCCGACCAAGTCGCCGCTTGGCAAAGTTGTAAAGCCGAGACGCCTCGGGCAGCCGCCCAAGAAGGGCCCACCTTCCTAGTGGAATGGGCCTTAACCGAATTTGGCACCGGCAATCCAGCCGTAGAGTGAGCCTGCTGAATCGTATTACAGATCCAGCGAGCAATAGTCTGCTTCGAAGCAGGAGCGCCAATCTTATTGGCCGCATACAGGACAAACAGAGCCTCTGTTTTCCTAATTCTAGCCGTCCTGGCTACATAAATTTTTAAGGCTCTGACTACGTCCAGGGATCTGGAATCCTCCAGGTCACTTGTAGCCACAGGCACCACAATAGGTTGATTCATATGGAACAAAGAAACCACTTTAGGCAAAAATTGCGGACGTGTCCTCAATTCAGCTCGATCCACATGAAAAATCAAGTAGGGGCTCTTGTGTGACAAAGCCGCCAATTCTGACACTCGCCTTGCTGATGCTAAGGCCAACAACATGACCACCTTCCAGGTAAGAAATTTCAACTCAACCTTGTTAAGCGGTTCAAACCAGTGTGATTTTAGGAACTGCAACACCATGTTCAGGTCCCATGGTGCCACTGGAGGCACAAAAGGGGGCTGGATGTGCAGCACTCCCTTTACAAACGTCTGGACTTCTGGAAGAGAAGCCAATTCCTTCTGAAAGAAAATCGAGAGGGCCGAAATCTGTACCTTAACAGAGCCTAATTTCAGGCCCATATCCACTCCTGTCTGTAGGAAGTGGAGAAAACGACCCAGATGAAAATCTTCCGTAGGTGCATTCTTGGTTTCACACCAAGACACATACTTTCGCCAGATACGGTGATAATGCTTAACCGTCACCTCCTTCCTAGCCTTTATTAAAGTAGGGATGACCTCATCCGGAATCCCCTTTTTCGCTAGGATTCGGCGTTCAACCGCCATGCCGTCAAACGTAACCGCGGTAAGTCTTGAAATACACAGTGCCCCTGCTGCAACAGGTCTTCCCTCAGAGGAAGAGGCCAGGGATCTCCTGTGAGCATCTCTTGTAGATCCGAGTACCAGGCCCTTCGAGGCCAGTCTGGGACAACGAGTATCGTTCGTACTCTTCTTCGTCTTATGATCCTCAACACTTTTGTGATGAGAGGAAGAGGAGGAAACACGTAGACCGATTTGAACACCCACGGTGTTACCAGAGCGTCTACTGCTATTGCCTGAGAGTCCCGAGACCTGGCGCAGTACCTCCGAAGTTTTTTGTTGAGGCGTGACGCCATCATGTCTATTTGAGGAGTTCCCCAAAGACGTGTTACGTCTGCAAAGACGTCTTGATGAAGTCCCCACTCTCCTGGATGGAGATCGTGTCTGCTGAGGAAGTCTGCTTCCCAGTTGTCCACTCCCGGAATAAAGACAGCTGACAGAGCGCTTACATGATTTTCCGCCCAGCGGAGGATCCTTGTGGCTTCCGCCATCGCGACTCTGCTTTTTGTCCCGCCTTGGCGGTTCACATGAGCCACTGCTGTGACATTGTCTGATTGAATCAGAACCGGTAGGTTTCGAAGAAAACTCTCCGCTTGTCGAAGGCCGTTGTAAATGGCCCTGAGTTCCAACACATTGATGTGTAGACAGGACTCCTGGTCTGACCAAAGACCCTGAAAAATTTTTTCCCTGTGTGACCGCTCCCCATCCTCGGAGGCTCGCGTCCATGGTAACCAGGATCCAATCCTGAATTCCGAACCTGCGACCCTCCAGGAGGTGAGCACTTTGCAACCACCACAGGAGGGACACTCTGGTCCCTGGGGACAGAGTTATTTTCCGATGTAAGTGCAGATGGGACCCGGACCACTTGTCCAGAAGGTCCCATTGAAAAGTCCTTGCATGAAACCTTCCGAAGGAAATGGCCTCGTAGGCCGCCACCATTTTCCCCAGAACTCGAGTGCATTGGTGAACTGACACCGTTTTCGGTTTTAGCAGGTCTCTGACCATGTTCTGTATGTCTTGGGGTTTCTCTATTGGGAGGAAGACCTTCATTTGTTCCGTATCCAGTATCATACCTAGGAACAGTAGTCGAGTTGTTGGAATCAACTGTGACTTCGGTAGATTTAGAATCCAACCGTGTTGCTGGAGCACTCTCAGCGAGAGCGCCACACTACTCAGCAATTTCTCCCTTGATCTCGCTATTATCAGGAGATCGTCCAAGTATGGGATAATTGTGACTCCATGCTTGCGCAGGACCACCATCATTTCCGCCATTATCTTGGTGAAAATCCTCGGGGCCGTGGAGAGTCCAAATGGCAACGTCTGAAATTAATGACAATCCTGTACAGCGAATCTCAGGTATTCCTGATGGGGGGCATATATGGGGACATGAAGGTACGCATCCTTTATGTCCAGAGACACCATAAACTCCCCCTCCTCCATGTTGGCTATTATCGCTCTGAGAGACTCCATTTTGAATTTTAATCTTTTTATGTACAGGTTTAGGGATTTCAGATTCATAATAGGTCTGACCGAACCGTCCGGTTTCGGGACCACAAATAGGGTTGAGTAGTAACCTCTTCCCTGCTGCTGCAGGGGACCCTTGATTATCACTTGCTGTATACACAGCGTTTGAATTGCAGCTAACACTACATCCCTTTCCGATGTGGAAGCTGGTAGGGCCGATTTGAAAAATCGGCGCGGGGGCACCTCCTCGAATTCCAATTTGTAACCCTGGGAAACTATTTCCAACACCCAGGGATTCAGGTCCGAACTGACCCAGGCCTGACTGAAAAGTCGAAGACGTGCCCCCACCGGTGCGGACTCCCTCAGGGGAGCCCCAGCGTCATGCTGTGGGTTTTGGAGCAGCCGGGGAGGACTTTTGTTCCTGGGCACCTGCCGAAGCAGGTGCTCTCTTACCTCTGGCGAGGAAAGAGGATTCCCTCTTTTGGACTTGTGCGACCGAAAGGACTGCATCTGATAGGGTGTTACTTTCTTTTGCTGTTGGGGAATATATGGTAAAAAATTTGATTTACCTGCTGTAGCTGTGGAAACCAGGTCCGTCAGCCCATCCCCAAACAATACATCACCCTTATAGGGTAGTACTTCCATATGTTTCTTGGAATCCGCATCACCCATCCATTGGCGAGTCCATAAGGATCTTCTCGCTGAGACAGACATGGCATTGGCCCTAGAAGCTAGCAATCCAATGTCCCTTTGAGCATCCCTCATAAATAAGACTGCGTCTTTTATGTGGGCTAGAGTTAAGAATATAGTATCCTTATCCATATTATCAAAGTGATCTGTCAGCTCATCTGTCCAAGCTGCAATTGCGCTACACACCCATGCCGACGCAATTGTCGGTCTTAGCACAGCACCCGTATGAGAATAAATACACTTTAAGGTAGTTTCTTGCCTGCGGTCTGCAGGGTCCTTAAGGGCCGCTGTGTCAGGAGACGGTAGCGCCACTTTCTTGGACAAGCGCGTCAGGGCTGCGCGCCTTACCTTATGAAGATCTGATGTCTTCTGCCGCCTAAGATGTCTTCTGCCTTCTCATCCGGCTTCTATCTTCGGCATCTGTGAGGAGGACGGCGGCGCGGCTCCGGGACGAACCCCAGGTGAGACCTGTGTTCCGACTCCCTCTGCAGCTAATGGTGTCCAGTAGCCTTAGAAGCAGTGCCCAACTTGACAAGCCAGCTCTGCTTCTCTCTCCTCGGTCCCACGATGCAGGGAGTCTGTTGCCAACAGGACTCCCTGAAAATAAAAAACCTAACAAAATTATTTTTCAACAGAAAACTCTGGAGAGCTCTCTGCAGTGCACCCATTCTCCTCTGGGCACAAGATCTAACTGAGGTCTGGAGGAGGGGCATAGAGGGAGGAGCCAGTGCACACCCATAGTCAAAGTTCTTTTTAGGTGCCCTATCTCCTGCAGAGCCCGTCTATACCCCATGGTCCTTACGGAGTCCCCAGCATCCTCTAGGACGTAAGAGAAAGTAAAAGATATCGCTCAGAAGGGCCAATCTGAGTGAGATCTTTTACAATCTCGTCCAGTGTGTACACTCAATGTCGTAAACGATGTGCACTCCCGTGCATTGTTAATGACCCCCTCCCTCGTCTGAACATGTACAGACAAGGGAGGTCCTTGTTAACAATAGCCATGCTGCAGATGGCCTTCGTCCCCCCCCCCCCCCCCCCCTTCCCCGTCGCTCCCTTTCCCGCTGGCATTGACAAGTGCCGGCGCGCCGCCGGGTACCCGCCACAGCCAATAACGGCGTCGGCGAGGACTCGTGTAGTGTGTATGGGGCTTTAATCACCAAACTGACTAATAAATACGGTAGTTATAACTCCCTGGAAGGGAACCAGTGTGTATTGCAGAACCCATTTGACAAGTAATTAGAGCATATATTTAAAATAAGTATATAAATGATGAACACTCATTTCTCTGACGTCCTAAGTGGATGCTGGGGACTCCGTAAGGACCATGGGGAATAGCGGATCCGCAGGAGACAGGGCACAAAAGTAAAAGCTTTAGGATCAGGTGGTGTGCACTGGCTCCTCCCCCTATGACCCTCCTCCAAGCCTCAGTTAGGTTTTTGTGCCCGGCCGAGAAGGGTGCAATCTAGGTGGCTCTCCTAAAGAGCTGCTTAGAGTAAAAGTTTTGTTAGGTTTTTTATTTTCAGTGAGTCCTGCTGGCAACAGGCTCACTGCAACGAGGGACTTAGGGGAGAAGAAGTGAACTCACCTGCGTGCAGGATGGATTGGCTTCTTAGGCTACTGGACACTAGCTCCAGGGGACGATCACAGGTACAGCCTGGATGGGTCACCGGAGCCGCGCCGCCGACCCCCTTGCAGATGCTGAAGAGAGAAGAGGTCCAGAAATCGGCGGCTGAAGACTTCCCAGTCTTCTTAAGGTAGCGCACAGCACGGCAGCTGTGCGCCATTGCTCTCAGCACACTTCACACCAACGGTCACTGAGGGTGCAGGGCGCTGGGGGGGGCGCCCTGGGCAGCAATGAAAGTACCTATGCTGGCTAAAAATACATCACATATAGCCTCTGGGGCTATATGGATGTATTTAACCCCTGCCAGGTTGTCAGAAAAACGGGAGAAGAAGCCCGCCGAAAAGGGGGCGGGGCCTATTCTCCTCAGCACACAGCGCCATTTTCCTACACAGCTCCGCTGCTAGGAAGGCTCCCAGGCTCTCCCCTGCACTGCACTACAGAAACAGGGTTAAAACAGAGAGGGGGGGCATTTTGTGTGGCGATATTATAATATATTAAGATGCTATAAGGGAAAACACTTATATAAGGTTGTCCCTGTATAATTATAGCGTTTTGGTGTGTGCTGGCAAACTCTCCCTCTGTCTCCCCAAAGGGCTAGTGGGGTCCTGTCCTCTATCAGAGCATTCCCTGTGTGTGTGCTGTGTGTCGGTACGTGTGTGTCGACATGTATGAGGACGATGTTGGTGAGGAGGCGGAGCAATTGCCTGTAATGGTGATGTCACTCTCTAGGGAGTCGATGGCTTATTTAGGGAATTACGTGATAATGTCAACACGCTGCAAGGTCGGTTGACGACATGAGACGGCCGGCAAACCAATTAGTACCTGTCCAGGCGTCTCAAACACCGTCAGGGGCTTTAAAACGCCCATTACCTCAGTCGGTCGACAGACACAGACACGGACACTGACTCCAGTGTCGACGGTGAAGAAACAAACGTATTTTCCATTAGGGCCACACGTTACATGTTAAGGGCAATGAAGGAGGTGTTACATATTTCTGATACTACAAGTACCACAAAAAAGGGTATTATGTGGGGTGTGAAAAAACTACCTGTAGTTTTTCCTGAATCAGATAAATTAAATGAAGTGTGTGATGATGCGTGGGTTTCCCCTGATAGAAAATTATTGGCGTTATACCCTTTCCCGCCAGAAGTTAGGGCGCGTTGGGAAACACCCCCTAGGGTGGATAAGGCGCTCACACGCTTATCAAAACAAGTGGCGTTACCGTCTCCAGATACGGCCGCCCTCAAGGAGCCAGCTGATAGGAGGCTGGAAAATATCCTAAAAAGTATATACACACATACTGGTGTTATACTGCGACCAGCGATCGCCTCAGCCTGGATGTGCAGCGCTGGGGTGGCTTGGTCGGATTCCCTGACTGAAAATATTGATACCCTTGACAGGGACAGTATTTTATTGACTATAGAGCATTTAAAAGATGCATTTCTATATATGCGAGATGCACAGAGGGATATTTGCACTCTGGCATCAAGAGTAAGTGCGATGTCCATGTCTGCCAGAAGATGTTTATGGACACGACAGTGGTCAGGTGATGCAGATTCCAAACGGCACATGGAAGTATTGCCGTATAAAGGGGAGGAGTTATTTGGGGTCGGTCCATCGGACCTGGTGGCCACGGCAACAGCTGGAAAATCCACCTTTTTTACCCCAAGTCACATCTCAGCAGAAAAAGACACCGTCTTTTCAGCCTCAGTCCTTTCGTCCCCATAAGGGCAAGCGGGCAAAAGGCCAGTCATATCTGCCCAGGGGTAGAGGAAAGGGAAGAAGACTGCAGCAGGCAGCTCCTTCCCAGGAACAGAAGCCCTCCACCGCTTCTGCCAAGTCCTCAGCATGACGCTGGGGCCGTACAAGCGGACTCAGGTGCGGTGGGGGGTTGTCTCAAGAGTTTCAGCGCGCAGTGGGCTCACTCGCAAGTGGACCCCTGGATCCTACAAGTAGTATCCCAGGGGTACAGATTGGAAGTTCGAGACGTCTCCCCCTCGCAGGTTCCTGAAGTCTGCTTTACCAACGTCTCCCTCCGACAGGGAGGCAGTATTGGAAACAATTCACAAGCTGTATTCCCAGCAGGTGATAATCAAAGTACCCCTCCTACAACAAGGAAAGGGGTATTATTCCACACTATTTGTGGTACTGAAGCCAGACGGCTCGGTGAGACCTATTCTAAATCTGAAATCTTTGAACACTTACATACAAAGGTTCAAATCAAGATGGAGTCACTCAGAGCAGTGATAGCGAACCAGGAAGAAGGGGACTATATGGTGTCCCTGGACATCAAGGATGCTTACCTCCATGTCCCAATTTGCCCTTCTCACCAAGGGTACCTCAGGTTCGTGGTACAGAACTGTCATTATCAGTTTCAGACGCTGCCGTTTGGATTGTCCACGGCACCCCGGGTCTTTACCAAGGTAATGGCCGAAATGATGATTCTTCTTCAAAGAAAAGGCGTCTTAATTATCCCTTACTTGGACGATCTCCTGATAAGGGCAAGGTCCAGAGAACAGTTGGAGGTCGGAGTAGCACTATCTCAAGTAGTTCTACGACAGCACGGGTGGATTCTAAATATTCCAAAATCGCAGCTGATTCCGACGACACGTCTGCTGTTCCTAGGGATGATTCTGGACACAGTCCAGAAAAAGGTGTTTCTCCCGGAGGAGAGAGCCAGGGAGTTATCCGAGCTAGTTAGGAACCTCCTAGAACCAGGCCAAGTGTCAGTGCATCAATGCACAAGAGTCCTGGGAAAAATGGTGGCTTCTTACGAAGCGATTCCATTCGGCAGATTTCACGCAAGAATTTTTCAGTGGGATCTGCTGGACGAATGGTCCGGATCGCATCTTCAGATGCATCAGCGGATAATCCTGTCTCCAAGGACAAGGGTGTCTCTTCTGTGGTGGCTGCAGAGTGCTCATCTACTAGAGGGCAGCAGATTCGGCATTCAGGACTGGGTCCTGGTGACCACGGATGCCAGCCTGAGAGGCTGGGGAGCAGTCACACAGGGAAGAAATTTCCAAGGAGTGTGGTCAAGTCTGGAGACTTCTCTCCACATAAATATACTGGAGCTAAGGGCAATTTACAATGCTCTGAGCCTAGGAAGACCTCTGCTTCAAAGTCAACCGGTGCTGATCCAGTCGGACAACATCACGGCAGTCGCCCACCTAAACAGACAGGGCGGCACAAGAAGCAGGAGGGCAATGGCAGCAAGGATTCTTCGCTGGGCGAAAAATCATGTGATAACACTGTCAGCGGTGTTCATTCCGGGAGTGGACAACTGGGAAGCAGACTTCCTCAGCAGGCACGACCTCCACCCGGGAGAGTGGGGACTTCATCTGGAAGTCTTCCACATGATTGTGAACCGTTGGGAAAGACCAAAGGTGGACATGATGGCGTCCCGTCTGAACAAAAAACTGGACAGGTATTGCGCCAGGTCAAGAGACCCTCAGGCAATAGCAGGGACGCTCTGGTAACACCGTGGGTGTACCAGTCGGTGTATGTGTTCCCTCCTCTGCCTCTCATACCCAAGGTACTGAGAATTATAAGACGGAGAGGAGTAAGAACTATACTCGTGGCTCCGGATTGGCCAAGAAGGACTTGGTACCCGGAACTTCAAGAGATACTAAGAAGGGACTTGCTTCAGCAAGGATCATGTCTGTTCCAAGTCTTACCGCGGCTGCGTTTGACGGCATGGCGGTTGAACGCCGGATCCTAAGGGAAAAAGGCATTCCGGAAGAGGTCATCCCTACCCTGGTCAGAGCCAGGAAGGAGGTGACCGCACAACATTATCACCACATTTGGCGAAAATATGTTGCATGGTGTGAGGCCAGGAAGGCCCCACGGAGGAATTTCAACTCGGTCGATTCCTGCATTTCCTGCAAACAGGAGTGTCTATGGCAGTGGTGCAAGTAGAAAAAATGTCTTACGGGTACTGTGTGCGCGCGCCTTCGTCGCGCGCGCAAAAAATGGGTGTGGCCAAATGCCACATGGGGCGTGGCCAATGGAAATGGGGGCGTGATACACATATGGGGGAGGGGCAGATACACGTATGACCCCAATAGTGCCAGATACACGTTGCCCCACAGTGCCAGATATACATTGCCCCACAGTGCCAGATACACATTGCCCCACAGTGACAGATATACATTGCCCCACAGTGCCAGATACAGAAATGCCCCCAGAGTGCCAGATATACATTGCCTCGCAGTGTCAGATACACGTTGCCCCACAGTGCCAGATATACATTGCCCCACAGTGCCAGATATACATTGCCCCACAGTGCCAGATACACATTGCCCCACAGTGCCAGATACAGAAATGCCCCCAGAGTGCCAGATATACATTGCCTCGCAGTGTCAGATACACATTGCCCCACAGTGACAGATATACATTGCCCCACAGTGCCAGATACACATTGACTAACAGTGCCAGATACACATTGCCCCACAGTGCCAGATACAGAAATGCCCCCAGAGTGCCAGATATACGTTGCCTCGCAGTGTCAGATACACGTTGCCCCACAGTGCCAGATATACATTGCCCCACAGTGCCAGATATACATTGCCCCACAGTGCCAGATACACATTGCCCCACAGTGCCAGATACAGAAATGCCCCCAGAGTGCCAGATATACATTGCCTCGCAGTGTCAGATACACATTGCCCCACAGTGACAGATATACATTGCCCCACAGTGCCAGATACACATTGACTAACAGTGCCAGATACACATTGCCCCACAGTGCCAGATACAGAAATGCCCCCAGAGTGCCAGATATACGTTGCCTCGCAGTGTCAGATACACGTTGCCCCACAGTGCCAGATATACATTGCCCCACAGTGCCAGATATACATTGCCCCACAGTGCCAGATACACATTGCCCCACAGTGCCAGATACAGAAATGCCCCCAGAGTGCCAGATATACATTGCCTCGCAGTGTCAGATACACATTGCCCCACAGTGACAGATATACATTGCCCCACAGTGCCAGATACACATTGACTAACAGTGCCAGATACACATTGCCCCACAGTGCCAGATACAGAAATGCCCCCAGAGTGCCAGATATACGTTGCCTCGCAGTGTCAGATACACGTTGCCCCACAGTGCCAGATATACATTGCCCCACAGTGCCAGATATACATTGCCCCACAGTGCCAGATACACATTGCCCCACAGTGCCAGATACAGAAATGCCCCCAGAGTGCCAGATATACATTGCCTCGCAGTGTCAGATACACATTGCCCCACAGTGACAGATATACATTGCCCCACAGTGCCAGATACACATTGACTAACAGTGCCAGATACACATTGCCCCACAGTGCCAGATACAGAAATGCCCCCAGAGTGCCAGATATACGTTGCCTCGCAGTGTCAGATACACGTTGCCCCACAGTGCCAGATATACATTGCCCCACAGTGCCAGATACACATTGCCCCACAGTGCCAGATACACAAATGCCCCCACTGTGTCAGATATACATTGCCCCCCGTGCCAGATACAGAAATGCCCCTACAGTGCCAGATATGCCCCCAGTGCCAGATATCCCCCAGTGCCAGGTATACATGCCCCCCCAGTGCCAGATATCCCCCAGTGCCAGGTATACATGCCCCCCTGTGCCAGATATCCCCCAGTGCCAGGTATACATGCCCCCCTGTGCCAGATATCCCCCAGTGCCAGGTATACATGCCCCCCTGTGCCAGATATCCCCCAGTGCCAGGTATACATGCCCCCCTGTGCCAGATATCCCCCAGTGCCAGGTATACATGCCCCCCTGTGCCAGATATCCCCCAGTGCCAGGTATATATGCCCCCCAGTGCCAGATATCCCCCAGTGCCAGGTATATATGCCCCCCAGTGCCAGGTATATATGCCCCCCAGTGCCAGATATCCCCCAGTGCCAGGTATATATGCCTCCCAGTGCCAGATATCCCCCAGTGCCAGGTATATATGCCCCCCAGTGCCAGATATCCCCCAGTGCCAGGTATATATGCCCCCCAGTGCCAGGTATATATGCCCCCCAGTGCCAGATATCCCCCAGTGCCAGATAGAAATGCCCCCCCTCCCCAGTGCCAGATATCCCCCAGTGCCAGGTATAACCCCCCCCCCTCCCCCTTCCCTGCTCACCGCTGCCGCTGGCCGCTGCCGTCCTGTGTGAGGGAAGGAGAGCGCAGCCTGTGCCTCTCCTTCCCCTCAGTCTCCGGCGGGTGTCTCACAGTTTAATTCAGCGCCGATCCGTGAGCCAATCAGAGCTCGCACCGCGAGCTCTGATTGGCTCACGGATCGGCGCTGAATTAAACTATGACAGCCGCCGGAGACTGAGGGGAAGGAGAGGCACAGGCTGCGCTCTCCTTCCCTCACATCAGCGGCGGTGCGAGGAGCGGCGGCCCGTCGGTGTGGGTACGGCGTACCCACGGCTAAATTCTTACGGGTACGCCGTACCCACCCGTACCCGCCCACTTGCACCACTGGTCTATGGGCCTCAAATTGGGGTCCATTAAGGTTCAAATTTCGGCCCTGTTGATTTTCTTCCAGAAAGAATTGGCTTCAGTTCCTGAAGTCCAGAAGTTTGTCAGGGGAGTACTGCATATACAACCCCCTTTTGTGCCTCCAGTGGCACTGTGGGATCTCAACGTAGTTCTGGGATTCCTCAAATCACATTGGTTTAAACCGCTCAAATCTGTGGATTTGAAATATCTCACATGGAAAGTGACCATGCTGTTGGCCCTGGCCTCGGCCTGGCGAGTGTCAGAATTGGCGGCTTTGTCTCACAAAAGCCCATATCTGATTGTCCATTCGGACAGGGCAGAGCTGCGGACTAGTCCCCAGTTTCTCCCTAAGGTGGTGTCAGCGTTTCACCTGAACCAGCTTATTGTGGTACCTGCGGCTACTAGGGACTTGGAGGACTCCAAGTTGCTAGATGTTGTCAGGGCCCTGAAAATATATGTTTCCAGGACGGCTGGAGTCAGGAAAACTGACTTGCTGTTATCCTGTATGCACCCAACAAACTGGGTGCTCTTGCTTCTAAGCAGACGATTGTTAGTTGGATGTGTAATACAATTCAGCTTGCACATTCTGTGGCAGGCCTGCCACAGCCAAAATATGTAAATGCCCATTCCACAAGGAAGGTGGGCTCATCTTGGGCGGCTGCCCGAGGGGTCTCGGCTTTACAACTTTGCCGAGCTGCTACTTGGTCAGGGGCAAACACGTTTGCAAAATTCTACAAATTTGATACCCTGGCTGAGGAGGACCTGGAGTTCTCTCATTCGGTGCTGCAGAGTCATCCGCACTCTCCCGCCCGTTTGGGAGCTTTGGTATAATCCCCATGGTCCTTACGGAGTCCCCAGCATCCACTTAGGACGTCAGAGAAAATAAGAATTTACTTACCGATAATTCTATTTCTCGTAGTCCGTAGTGGATGCTGGGCGCCCATCCCAAGTGCGGATTGTCTGCAATACTTGTACATAGTTATTGTTAACTAAAACGGGTTATTATTGTTGTGAGCCATCTTTTCAGAGGCTCCGCTGTTATCATGCTGTTAACTGGGTTCAGATCACAGGTTGTACAGTGTGATTGGTGTGGCTGGTATGAGTCTTACCCGGGATTCAAAATCCTTCCTTATTGTGTACGCTCGTCCGGGCACAGTATCCTAACTGAGGCTTGGAGGAGGGTCATAGGGGGAGGAGCCAGTGCACACCACCTGATCCTAAAGCTTTTACTTTTGTGCCCTGTCTCCTGCGGAGCCGCTATTCCCCATGGTCCTTACGGAGTCCCCAGCATCCACTACGGACTACGAGAAATAGAATTATCGGTAAGTAAATTCTTATTTTAACCAATTTTCCTGTATGGAGATTTAATATTGATGAATGATTGTGACTAAACCCAAGAAACTCCTACAGCTTTTGTCATCATGATCAATTAACCTCTTCTTACTTGTATCTATTACAATCACTGGTATGTGATAAATCCAGCATGTGATGAGCGTAGGTTGTCTGTGGTATTAGTGCTTACTGCATGTACTGTACAGCAGTGAGGTCAGATGAGGTGCCTCAGTAACAGTGTCTTGCTTGCACTCCAGTCCGTAGATGATGATTTATGGTTGCTTCTATGAATTACACATCCTTGTTACAGCAAGCCGCTTTCTGTCCGTTAAACTGACAGCAGAGATAAAAAAAAAAATATCTAATGTTAGTTTGTGTTGCACAAGCAGCAGCCACCTCTTTGCTGATGAAAGGCTTAGTGCCTGCCAGCCGCCTTTTTACATCAACGAATTTCCTCTACAACTGCCAAAACTAAGAACTCTTTTTAAAATGATCCTCATCCTTCTGTGACTTTCCTGTGCAGTTGTCGTCTCCGCCTAATGACACCTTTCTGGAGAAAGGCCATGAATTTTCCATCTTTAGTGAAGCGGATGTTTAACCTAATTGTCCAAACACTAAAAGATCAGTAACCTTGATTTTTTTCCCCTTGTCATTGATTCCCTTTGAATGTATGAAGAGCTATCATATAGTTTTATTTCTGTTTTGGGAATTAAAAAATGGATAACATACTGTACAGTACTGAGAGGAACCATCACTTGATGTTACAAGGGAGTCATTTTAACCCTTTAATAATCATATGAACAGCTCTACAAACACTAGAATTCTCTTTTCAGTTATATACACACAATGAAGGAAATGTTAAATATAGGTCACTTACCTTTTAAATAGCTCTGAAATTCAGCTAATCATATAATGCACATCATGTGCTACTTGACCTGGCATTGTGCACTGATTATTTCCTGTTGAAAAAAATATTACCTTCCCCTGAAAAACCTATCTGATCTACTCTTCACGATGGAAAAATCCTATTACACTTGCACCTATCAAGCTGCCTGATGTCACTCTGCAGACAAGCATTTTATGGGCATCAGATATAGATTCCTTTTGCAAAGGAAAGTTATGCAAGTAGCCACCAAAACTTAAACTATATGTCAGAACCGGATTAAGGGGGAGGGGGGGGGGGGGGGCACAGGTGCTCAGTACCCCGGGCCCCCCTGTCCCAAGGGGCACCCAATGGAAAATACATACTGATCACTGGTGGACCGCAGACAATTATACCTCCAGAGTTTATAGCTGCTGTACATTGCATCCCCCCACCTGAGCTTACACCCGCAGCCGATAATTACCCCCAACCAGAGCTTGCATCTGCTATGGACATGGCCCCACCCCCTACCCCCTCCGTCCCCTATGCCACAGCTTACACCCATGGCTGCCGCTGTACCTCTCGTACAACACGGGACCAGGGGGATTGGAGCAGCGTCGCACAGCAGGAGGGAGTGCACCCACACCCACCCTGTGGTTGCATGTACTGAGCAGTGTGAGTGGAGGAGCCATGGGGCAGACTGGTTAAATGCCCACTGTGCCCAAGAAAATGGCCAGGATGACAGGCGGCACAGCTGGCATGTAATGAAGCCAACACAGGAGGCCAGAGAAAGAGGGAGACCATGGGAGGCCGCAGCAGAGATTCATGACTGAGAGGTAAGGAAGACACCGTTACTCTAGTAACCAGGTCACCCCCTGCTCAGGTGTACAGGACTGTCCAGGTTGCCCATCTGGCTTCCCATGCCATCTATCTGCCAGCTGGGACAGTTGTCAGATGCATGGCAGAGAAGACAATGCAGGAAACCTCCCTGTCAGGCTGGCACTTAAATGTGTGTCTTGTCAGGCTGGCTCTCGCTGCTATAGGTGTTTTACCAACCACATCCTGGCAGGGATCCCGAAGTTCAGAATACCAACACCGTGATCCTGGCCGCCAGAATGCCGGCAGTGGGGCGAGCGCTAGAAAGCTCGCCCCATGTTCTGTTCTCACTCTATGGGTGTCATGGACACCCACGTGTGAAAATAGCCCTGGTGCCGCTGCCGGCATTCTCGGAGGTTGGTATTCTGACTGCCGGGATCCCGACCGCCGGGATATTGACTACATTCCCTTGGCAGGAGGAGTGGGTGCAGTCCCTCCTATCTTAAGTGCCCGAGGCCCCCATAGACGTAATCCGCCCCTGCTATATGTATATACACACACAGACACAAACAGTAGCAGCACCGGGGTTGGTGACACCCAGTGCGGGCAAGAAACCTCCTCTGTTCGAAAATGGGGCACCACATCCTGGGTAAGGGATTGGGCCACATGAAAGTCATTACTAGTCTCTCTGTGGGTGGTGGCGTCGGGTGGGGTCATTGTGTGCTCTGTAGGGGTGCTGCTCCTGTCACTGTGGTGTACCTGTGCTGTTAGGGGTGCTGTCCTGGCTGTCACTGGTGTTTCATGTGCTGTAGCTGTTCATGGGTGTTGTTGTCCTTGCTGTCACTGTGTTGTACAGGGGGCAGGGGCACTGTCCTCCTGTATGCTGTAAAAATTCAGGGGTGCTGTTGTTAAAATAAAAGCACACTGGTCCTGTATGCTGTGAAAATACAGGGATGCTGCCCAATCTTGTATGCTGTAAAAATTCAGGGGTGCAGTTGTTAAAATAAAAGCACACTGGCCCTATATTCTGTAAAAATTCAGGGGTCCTGTTGTTAAAATAAAAATACACTGGCCCTGTAGGCTGTGAAAATACGGGGTGCTGGCCCAGTCTTGTATGCAGTAATAATTCAGGGGTGTTTCTGTTGTTAAAATAAAAGCACACAGGTCCTGTGTGCTGTAAAAATACAGGGGTGCTGCTGTTAAAATAATATTACACTGGCCCTGTATGCTGTAAAAATTCAAGGGTGCTGCTGTTGTTAAAATAAAAGCACACTGGTCCTGTATGCTGTAAAAATACAGGGGTGCTGCTGGTAAAATAATATTACACTGGCCCTGTATGCTGTAAAAATTCAGGGGCACTTCTGTTGTTAAAATAAAAGCACACTGGTCCTATATGCTGTAAAAATACAGTGATGCAGTTGTTAAAATAAAAGTACACTGGTCCTGTATGCTGTAAGAATACAGGGGTGCTGTGAAAATAAAGGGGCACTGTTCTGTGTGCTGTAATAATAAAGGGGTACTGTCCTATAAAATAGAGAACAATTTGTGGAAGATCCCAAAAATAGTGGAAGATCAGGAACAACTTCCAGTTCTTAGTACTAGTGCTGAAGCTGCTTCTGCCACCAGTCATGATATTAATTATACAATTCCATCAACGTCGTCTTCTAAGGCCGATACCCAATGTCATAGTGGGCATGTAAAATCCAAGAAGCAAAAATTAATAATCAGAAAAAAAGAAATTGTATGATGAGAAATGCACAATTGGCAATATGCCATTCACGATACGAAGTGGCAAGGAAAGGTTACGGCTTTGGCCTATGTTCATGACTGGTGGCTCAGCTTCTCATGAGGATTGAGGCCAGTGGTGCAAGTAGAAATATGTTCTTAGTTGTACTGAGTGCCGAAAATGGGCGTGGTCATGGGAGTGGCTACTTGACACTAGCGGCGTGGCCAAACAACAGCCCCTTTTTTGAGGGGGAATCTGGAGGCAAAGCTAAAAATATATAGTAATGCCTCCAGTATAATAGAAATATATAGAAATGCCCCCAATTTAATAACAATATATAGTAATGCCTCCATTATAACAGGAAAATACAGCCACTGTCGCACTCCCAGTAACCCTGACAACCATGGTCTTGTTGCTTTGTGGCACATTATAATTGTGGTAATGGCAAAGTGTGTGGAAGGTGGTACTGCGTACTCGCTGCCAAATTCTTAAGGGTACTCCGTACCCGCATACTTGTACCGCTGATGGAAGCCCTCCTCCCTCTCCGAAAATTAAACAAATTAAGCTTGTTAAAGCACTGGAAAAAACAACTGTGCATTTAGAGATATCACAAATTCCCAAGGAGAGTCCAAGTGTGTCCGTAGTTGCAATGTCTAGGCCTGACCTTCCCAAGTCTGTATGGAAATAGGAGGCTTCTACGTCGCATGACCCCTGCAAGTGCTGGGAGGATCACTGCCAGTTCAGTTGCTGATATTCAGATTGAGGATGTCACTGTAAACGTACACCAGGATGAGGAGGATATTGGTGTAGCTGGCGCTGAGGAGGAAGTTGACGATGAAGATTCTGATGGTGAAGTGGTTTGTTTGTATAAGGCACCAGTGGAGACAGTTGTTGTCCATGGGATTAGAAAGCCCATTGTCATGCCTGGGCAAAATACCAAAAAAGCCACCTCTTTGGTGTGGAATTATTTCTCCACAAATCCGGACAGCATGTATCAAGCCAGTAGGGGTAAGGACGCTAACCACCTAGGAATATCCTCCCTTATACGTCACCTGCAGCGCATTCATCAGAAGTCGTTGTCAAGTTCAGAAACTCTGGTTAAGAGCGTAATCAGTCCACTGACACCTAAATCGCATCTTCCTGTTGTGCCCAAGCTCCTGCAAGCTACACCACCAACTCCCTCAACATCAATTTCCTCCTCAGTCAGAAATGTAAGTAGTCCTGCAGGCCATGTAACTTGCATGACTGACGAGGATCCTTGAGTGGTATGCCTACTGCTGCCGCTGCTGTTGTTGCTGGGAGTCGATCGTCATCCCAGAGGAGAAATCGGGAGACCACTTGTACTACTTCGATTAAGCAATTGACTGTCCAACAGTCCTTTGCGAGGAAGTTGAAATATGACAGCAGTCACCCTGTTGCAAAGCGGAGTACTGAGGTCATAACAACTATGCTGGTGTTAGACGTGCATCCGGTATCCACCATTAGTGCAGTGGGATTTAGACAGTTGATGGATGTAATATGTCCTTGGTACCAAATCCTGGTACCCAGATTCCACTTAACTAGGCAAGCGATTCCTGGACTGTACAGGGACATTAAGAAAAGTGTCATCGGTGTCCTGAAAAATGTGGTTGTACCCGGTGTCCACTTAACCACGGACATGTGGACAAGTGGAGCAGGGCAAACTAAGGACTACATGATTGTGACAGTCCACTGGGTAGATGTATTGCCTCCCGCAGCAACAACAGCAGCTGGAACAGTAGCAGTATCTCCCAAACGCCAACTTGTTCCTAGGAAGGCTACGCTGTGTATCACCAGTTTCCGTAAGAGGCACACCGCTGACAACCTCTTACGGAAACTGAGGGACATCATTGCACAATGGCTTACCCCACTTAGACTCTCCTGGGGATTTGTGATATCTGACAATGCCACCAATATTGTGAGTGCATTACATCTGGGCAAATTCCAGCACATACAATTAATTTGGTGGTGCAGAATTTTTTTAAAAAAATGACAGGGGCGATTAGGAGGTGCTGTTGGTGCTCCGAAAAATTGCGGCCCACTTTCGACATTCAGCGACTGCGTAGTGAAGACTGGAGTGCCATCAAACACTCCTGAACCTGCCCCGCCATCACCTGAAGCAAGAGGTGGTAACGAGGTAGAATTCAACACTCTATATGCTTCAGAGGATGGAGGAGTAGCAAAAGGCCATTCAAGCCTATACATCTGCCTACGATATAAACAAAGGAGGGGAAATGCACTTGACTCAAGTGCAGTGGAGAATGATTTCCGTGTTGTGCAAGGATCTCCAACCTTTCGAATCTGCCACACGTGAAGTCAGTTCAGACAATGCCAGCTTGAGTCAGGTCATTCCCCTTATCAGGCTTTTGCAGAAGCAGCTGGAGAAATTAAAGGAGGAGCTAAGACGGAGCGATTCCGCTAAGTATGTGGAACTTGTGGATGGAGCCCTTCATTCGCTTTGCCAGGAATCAAGGGTGGTCAATCTGTTGAAATCAGAGCACTACATTTTGTCCACCATGCTCGAGCCTAGGTTTAAAGCCTACATTGTATCTCTCTTTCCGGCAAACACAAGTCTGCAGATGTACAAAGACCTGCTGGTGAGAAAATTGTCAACTCAAGCGGAACGTGACCCGTCAACAGCTCCTCCTTCGTTTTCTCCCGCAACTGGGGCTGCGAGGAAAGGATAAGAAGCTGCCAACAATGACTGACATGTCTACTGTCACTGCATATGATGCTGTCACCATTGAAAGAATGGTGGAGGATTATATGGGTGACAGCATCCAAGTAGGCACGTCAGACAGTCCGTACGTATACTGGCAGGAAACAGAGGCAATTTGGAGTCCCTTGCACAAACTGGCTTTATTTTACCTAAGTTGACCCCCCCCCCCTTCAGTGTGTACTCTGAAAGAGTGTTTAGTGCAGCCAGTAACCTTGTCATCGATCAGTGTAGGAGGTTACTTCCACAAAATGTGGAGAAGAGATGATGTTCATCAAAATTAATTAGAAATTTCTCCAGGAAGACCTTTACCAGCAATTGCCTCCAGAAAGTACACAGGGACCTGTGATGGTGGATTCCAGTGGGGACAAATTAATACTCTGTGAGGATGAGGATGTACACACTTATAGGGGTGAGGAATCGGAGGATAGGGATGACATCTTGCCTCTGTAGAGCCAGTTTGTGCAAGGAGAGATGAATTGCTTCTTTTTTGGTGGGGGGATTAATTGCTTCTTTTTTTGTGGGGGCCCAAACAAACCAATCATTTCAGCCACAGTCGTGTGGCAGACCCTGTCACTGAAATCATTGGTTTGTTGAAGTGTGCATGTCCTGATTATACAACATAAGGTGGGTGGGAGGGACCAAGGACAATTCCATCTTGCACCTCTTTTTTTTTCTTTCCATTATTTGCTTTTTGGGGCCTAGGTTTTAAAAGTGCCATCCTGTCTGCCACTGCAGTGCCACTCCTAGATGGGGCAGGTGTTTGTGCCGCCCATTTGTGTTGCTTAGCTTAGTCATCCAGCGACCTTGGTGCAACCTTTTGGTCTTGAAACAATATTGTGAGGTGTGAGGTGTTGAGAATAGACTGGAAATGAGTGGAAATGAATGTTAATGAGGTTAATAATACCATAGGATTAAAATGACCCCCAAATTCTGTGATTTTAGCTGTTTTTATGTTTTTTTCAAAAATCATCCAGATCCAAAACCAAAACCCGAAAGGGTGGTTTTGGCAAAACCAGTCCAGACCCAAAACAAGAGCGGGGATCCAGATCCAAAACCAAAACACAAAACCCGAAAAGTGTCCGCCGCACATCTTTAATTTTCAGTGGTTGACCTAATGACTATCAACAGTATCCAGGTCAACTCATTGATCCAGAACCAGATGGGGAGTTTCTAGGTATGCAGAAACACCCTCCCTGTGGCACACTCATTGTTATGAATACTGCAGAGCAGCAAAACAATCTTATCCCGTTTGCCAACATGATCTAATTGACATGTGGCTGGAATATTGCTAGATTACACTTGTTTACAAAATGTTTCTTAGTTTTTGTCATGAGAGTGAATATACTGTAGGTGAATCTGATAGTACTGTATTTTCTGTGCTGAATTCAAACATCATTTTAGGATGCCTCTATCATGTAAGGATTTTGAGTGTTTATAACTTACCTTAAAGATTCAGAGACGATCGTAAACTTAGCACATCTACGATCAGTTTCTCTGACATGTGGGGGGACGCTCAGCACAGGGCTAGTCACGCCCTGCCCCCCCCTGCACAGGTGTGAAAGCATCGCACAACGGAGATGCTTTTGCACCCGCCAAGTAGCTTTCTTGTCTATGCAGCCTAGCTGCACTGGAAGGCAGCTGCCCACCGCAAACTGGGTTGCATCGGCTGCATGTGATGTCATGCTGCTGCCACAGCCCCCACCCCCCCTTCCCCCGCAATGGTCCGGACATGTCTGCGCCCCCCCAATGGTATTCTAATGCCGTTGGCATGCCCCCTCCCGCCCCACGACCGTCTCTGCTTGTCAATCAGGCAGAGGTGATCGCACCAGTGAGATGCTTTCGCATCTAACTGGTTGCACATGCGCTGTGTGCCCGCCACACGTGTGCACTGTGTGAAGGGCTTCAGAGTGCGATCACTGTTGTAGCAGCAATCGCCTCTGAATTAGGCCCCATGTTCATCGCTGACTGCTCCAACATCTGCTGTGAAGAAATCCAGGCGTGATTCCAAGAAATGGATTTTCAAAGACGTGTTACATCCCATGGTCTTGTAAGTTTTTAAAAAATTGTCCACTTTTTCTTTGTAGTTGTCTGCCTTGTTATCCCAAAGAAGTTGAGGCAAATCTATTGTAAGACTCCCAGCTTTTTTTATTTTGACTCAACTGACCATCAAAGCTTCCAACTTGAATTGTTATCTTATTTGAGGTCCTACAAAGATCCTTCTTTGATCTTTGCATCACTGATCCTTAGGAATTTATTTGTTAAGTATGTAAATCCAAGTCCACTTTGATCCATTGCTTTAATAAAGTTCTTCATAAGACCAAGCTTTATATGGAGTGATGATAGATATACTTTTCAAGTGGTGTACTGACATTTTTCTTTCCTGGTGTTAGTGATGTTCGCTTTGGTCACTGCTTGCGAGCGTAATGATTTTTCCGGTCTCTGCTGGACCACTTACATAGAAAACAACAATACTTCATGAAACCATGTTAGAGTCCAATCAAAAGACAAATTACATTTCCTGCTCTCATATGTTTCTTTCACATCAGCAGAGTAAGCTAGTAGTACTGATGGAAACTTATTTCCATTCTGGAGAACCACAGCTGGGAGCAAATGGTTTGTTGTGCTGTCTTTTGCTCTTATCCATTACAAGATTTTCTTTCCAACCAGCCAGTTTGTTTAGTGTATTACCAGCTTAACAAACATTTTCATCAGACCAGCCGAACATCCATCTTCTTCATCATACAACTTCTCTCCAACTTGTGAGGTCACAGTGTCTGTCTGCTTCTGCATGTTTTGAATAAATGTTCTTTTTTTATAATGAATTAAGCCATGCTGGTGCTCAGAGCCGGAACTAGACACCTTTGTGTCCTGTGCCAGAAAGAAACTTGGTGCGCCCCCCCCTCAAAAAAAGTTAAAACAGGGACAATGAGCGCTTAAGGTGCGCAGCAAAAAAATAGGGGAGTGGCTTCATGGGGAAGTGTAGTGGTCACAAAGTAATACCAATTCATATTACTCCGCACAGCTGTCTCCATCTCTGGAAAAAAAAAAATTCAGCCCCCTGCGTGCGCTATTGTGTTAAGCAGATAGCCACCATGCTCCTAGCATACTCACGTACTAGAACCAAGGATCCTCTGGCCCTGCAGCCATACAACTATTGAAAGGGGAAAAACCCTGTAGACTCTTGTGGCACTTCCCTATATGCAAACAGGAGCTGTTGCATTGCCTTTTCCTAGTCCCTGCCCTCTGATTGTACATAAGCCTGCAACAGGTTTTTGAGGGTTCCATTATTTGTTTCACCCAGTATGTTAGTCTGTGAAATATAGGGGGTGATCCTTAAGGGACGTATTCCCCATTTTTCTCACAATATCTCTAACAATTCCCCCTGAAATTGGGCCCCCTGATCCATTACTACCTCTTGGGGATGGCCTATGGTTCTAAATATGTCACTCAGGGCCTTGGCTACATGCTCTGAATCTATAGATGAGAGTGCTACAGCTTCGGGATAGCGAGTTGCAAATTCTACGAGGGTCAGAATATATCTTTTTCCTGTATAACTGGGAATCTTAAGGGACACAACTATATCTATGGCTACTCGCTGAAAGGGCTCCCTGATTATAGGTAAAGGGACTTCTCGGTGTACAACTCCCAATCTTTGACAGGTATCGCAAAAGGCTTGATAATGCTTCACATCATGGGACACCTTGGGCCAAAAAAAGGTTCTCAAAACTCGAGCAAACATTTTCCTGACTCCAAAATGCCCTGCTGCTGGGATCTCATGGGCTAAGGTCAACAACTGCTGTCTATACCTCTGGGGAACCACCAATTGCTTTAAGACAGTACCGTGGTCCTGATCATCAGTATGAGGAGAAATTCTATACAACAACCCATTCACCCACTCTAACTTATACTCCTTTGAGTCAAATATCCCACTATCTGCTGCACTGCGAAGTTTGGCTAAGGTTGAATCAGTTTTTTGCAGCTTTCTGAATTCACTCCTATCCACCTCCCCCAGGTCAACTGCTGTACCGCAATTCATACACATATCATTATCAGCAATGGGGCATAACACAAACTCTAAGGGCCCTATAGCAAAAATGTTAAAGTTCCCCCCAATACCACCTCTCAGCATTAACACACGCAGACAGACACACACACACACACACACACACACACACACACACACACATACACATCACTTCTCAGTGATTCTTCATCCCCCCAACTCCTTCTCACCTCTCCACTACTGCAGTGGCTAACACGTCAGATAGGAAGTGAGAGAGAAGAGTGCAGTCTCCCTTCCCAGCAGTGAAACCAACCTCAGGATCCTGGGCAAAAGGGTTATGACCTTGTGGTAAGGAGTGTGGCTTTGCATATAGAGGGCATTACTTCATGGCATGCAGCGGATGAACAGATGCCGTGCCTATGCGCATGGCATCTATTCAGAGTATGGGGAGAGTCTGGGAGCAGCCCAGCATCTTTGAGAGTACTGGGCATGCCCCGGAGTGACAAAAATGGGGTTGGGTGAGCCATGAGGTCCCGTCCCCTAGCAACACAATGTCACACCACCTTTTCTGGTGGCATTTTCAGAACTGCTTCCCTACTGCCCAGCCCAGCATGCGCAATTTGTTAGAGGGAGGAGGCCGGGCAGTGGGTAGAGAAGGACAAGCAATGCTGGGTGTAGGGGTAAAAGCGAGTCCTGGAAGAAGTCCGGGTCCCCAAGCAACTGCACCCCCTGCACCCAAGGTAGCAATGCCCTTAGTATGGGTTCACACCAGGGTACCAAAACCAAGTCTGCCCCTTCTGCACCCATTTACCATACTTACCTTTCCATTGGCACTGCAGATATCACTGGACACATGGCGTAAGTTCCTTGTCTCCAGAGATCTGCGCATGCCATTAGGAAATTGGTGCCCTTGCCATTTTCCAGGAGATCGGAGCATGCTCAGCAGACTCTGGCCCAATGCCAGAGTTTACAGATGGCATGCACCAGTGAGGAGGGGGGGGGTGGCGTGTGCGGAGGCTGCACATGGGCCATCCCATCTTTTCATCCTGCTGTTAATAATTCTTCTTGATAAATAAGATGTAAATATATGAGTAAATGTAAATATCAAACCGTAAAGAAATGTATTAATAGAGTTATGGCAAAAAGGTTTTAGTTGGAACACAATGGCGCTGGAACCTTAAGATAAAACCCTTCAAATGAATGGGAGTTGGTGAATCCACTGATAAAAAGTGATAGTGGAATGAATTCCAAGAATAAAGTGCATTTATTAACACAATTACAAAAAACAATAACAACAGTTAAAAACACATACATTTCATACAAATCAGGATGTGGCAGGTGGAGTTGTTCAAAATAAAGTGACTTGTGCAATGAATTATAGGGAGATCTCTCACCATATATAATCCCTGCGGTGGGCTAGCTTTTTGTAAAGCAAATTGGAACCATGGCTGATTAGCCTGGCACCACCGCAGAAAGTATTAATCAGCATTCAAGTCCTTCCACTCGTGTTACTGCTCCCCGTCCAGCAAATCCTCTTTCCAAGCAACGCGTTTCGGTCATCTGAAGTGACTTTTTTCAAGATTGGATAGAGGATTCCTTAATGGATCCATATTTATACCCCTCCTATCAGGCTCAATTGATTACACATGCAGCTAGTTCGGAGCCGCCGCTTCCCGGTACATCCGACCGGAAGTGACGCTCCGTGCGTTCCATCGACTTCCGGAAATGACGTACTATGTGTTCCATTCACTAACTGGAAGTCGCACATCGTCCATCTCATGCTCCTGTATTCCATAGCTGACAGTCAATCATACTTAATAGAGTTATAAAAAAAGATTATGACACGTTACCTGAATTTGTATTAGTTAAATGTAAGTGATTTGTCATGAAGGAGAAATGGTTGCTAAGTAATGTGTCCCTATGGTTTCTCCTTACTGTTACTGCTTTATTTTCCCCATGTTCCCCTGTTTGGATATATCACAGACAAGTCACTTGTTTCCAAATGTATCTATCTATCTTCATCCGCTAAGAACCTGCACTTACAGTATATATAGGTATTATAACAGTATTGGATAGGCCAGCAACAATGTTTAATAGTACTTAATGCACCTGGAACAATATTCTGGAAATAGGCAATGAGACCTGCTGGTTATTCTTAGTATAAGTCATTCAGGCCTCAGATCTCTAAGATGGTGTATGAAAATATCAATTCATTATTAAACATTTTAAAATGAATGGTAAATCTTTAATAAATAAAGTGTACCTTTAGCTTGTCCTGTAGCTTTTACAGGACAAGCTTAATGTATGTTAGAGGTTGGCACAGGAGTGTAAGTGTGGGCAAAATTGATGCATTGTCTCTATACAGCATTTTGATTTGTGGGTGTTTTGAAAGCCCTTTAAAGAAGACCCATTATTTAATTGACAGGTGCATTGTAAGAAATATGTTTGCAAATACAGGTCTTTTGTATTTGTGCATAGGGCGTTGTTTGGAACAATAGAAGTACCCCACTCTAATGTACAGATGCCAGGCAGTAACTTGACATTTTGGCTTCTGTTGCTAGTGTAGTGACTATTAGATTAGGGTCCTCATGAATAATAGTGATTTACACCCACTCCTTAAAAGTATTAATGCAGTTAACTAAGCTAAGCGTTGGAAAACAATCTGCTCCGTCTCATTAGTGCCGCTGAAAACACCATCTGCTTTTGTTGTTTCAAAGAAAAGGATTACAGACCATATTTAAGAAAAAAAATCCTGGCAAGTCTGGCATTACTAAATGTAGGGCCTAATTCAGACCTGATTGCTGCTGTGCGTTTTCGCACAGCAGCCGTTCAGGTCTGAACTGCGCATGCCAGACAGCTGACAGCCGTTTCAGCCCTGCGATCGCCTCTGCCTGATTGACAGGCAGAGGCGGTCGTTGGGCAGGCCGACGGCATTTGTCCGCTGTTTTAGGGACGCGGTCCGGGCAATGCAGGCGTGACGTCACACGCAGCCGCTGCGATCGCCCTGACAGCGACGAATAGCTCCCTGCCAGCGCACAGGAGCTGCCCTGGTAGGGAGCTACTCTTCAAGTACAAAAGCATCACCACTGTGCGATGCTTTTGTACTTGTGCAGGGGCGGGGTAGGGCCTGACATGCGGGGCGGACTAGCCCTGTGCTGGGCGTCCCCCGCATGTCAGGGAAGCTGATCGTAGATGTACTAAATTTAGCACATCTATGATCAGGTCTGAATTAGGCTATTAGTTAGGTAGAAAACTGCCATTAAAATCAGTAAGCCAAAAGGGAACATGGTAAACACACTATCACTAATAGGGGTGCACATAATTAGAAGACACAGCATGCAGCATTTATTGCCTGATTCAGAGATATACGCATTCTCAGCTGCATCCTCACGCAGCGACTGTGCTAAAATATGCAAACGTCACAGCCGCCAGGAGTTTTATTAAGACAACATGGCCATGTGCCTGCATTTTTGACACCAGTCCCACTTTACCTCCCCCAAAAGCCTCCTGCCTGTCAATCATTATGCAAATAAATCTTCTCAGTGATCACTGTCACAAGGCCATTGTGACACATACGTGGGTGACTTAGACTTATGTGCAGACTGACAGTAATTGCGCAACTGCAAGAAAATCGGGTTAGCGCACAACTACGAATCAGGCCGTTAGACTATGAGGACAAAGGTCATTATTTTTAATAATGCATTTTCATGAGCCAGGGATTACATGTAAATGTGTTTTGATGGTGAGGTTGAAAAAACAATAAAACTGGCACATATGTGTCATTTCTCATACACATATTGTAAACAATATTTCTATAGGCATGTCTTCATTCAGACTGCCGACATGGTTGAAATGTCAATAGTGCAACTGTCAACATTCATAATATCAACATGGACGTAATGATGACATTGGGAATGTTGATAGTCACAATGTCAGCTCAGCAGTACGTGACAGTATAACTATGGGTAGACTGTGGTTAGGGATAGAGAAGGGCTAGGACTCAAACACTGTAAAAACATTATTTTGACATGCCGATTGTTGACATCATATGTCAACATAGTGCAACATTTTGAATCTTGACATTCTATAGCACCCACTTTCTATTTTATTGTAGTTACTATATTGTATTGATGATTACAGAATAACTTATATACCGAGCAGCTGGGATATAAATTTGCACATGGTGACATGATGCTCCCACTGGATAAAGCAAAATATACTGCAGTCTTCCCAATGCACTATGTGATTTTGATGGAAAGTTATGTTCAGCTATATTTATTTGATGACTTCATTAAGTGAGAGCGTTAAATGCAGCCGCTCACTGATGGTGAGTATCATTGAAGTCCAGCCAGTTTGTTGAGTAGTTGGACATACCAGCTTCTGTGCCTAATTATGTTTGGACTTTGTGGCATTCATTTGATCATTTATAAGAACTTGAGTGGTCAAGCTCTGGTTTCTGCTAATGGTTTGTTTCTCTATTTAGTGTACGGTCCGGTGCCTCACACCCTTTCTGAGGACTATATTGCAATGCAAACCAAGAGGATGCTCGACATGAGAGTGAATCCTGTCACAGGCTTTTCCTCCCACTGGGATTATGAGAAGAATGAATGGAAAAAGTAATACAACTCTGGCTCGATGTGATGCAGTATACATATGGAAATAAAATACATATATCATGCAAAAATGTTTCCTTTGTTTATTGTACACTTACAGTAAGTACATGGACATGTCTGCCATAGACAGCAGCTGCAATGGTATACACAGCTGGGAGGTACCCACCTTCCCTCTCAAAGCCAGGAAAGCCCCTATGTCTGTATGTGAGCTTTTGATTATTGGGCAGTGCATTGGTGCCCTTACACAACTATGCTATGCAACGCACAAACATGTAAGTGTGACACATGGTTTGAAAGTAACTCAAATTTTTCAGGAAGATATTGCACAAAGTAAGGTCTATATCACATGACCGGTAATGGCCGCCTTTGAATGTGGCATATGTTTGGTTCCCTAAAACTGACAAGCATAAGTAGTGATACAATAAAATCAATGGAAAATAATATTTCACTATTAAGCTCTCAGTATGCTGCATGCATTCTTGGGTTATAGTTAAGCATAATTTTCCCATTGATTATAGTGTGACTACATGATACCAAATTAACCTGCAATACATTGTAAAATAATGTGGGGATAAAATAAAGTTGTGCAGTTATTGAATAAACCAATGTTTTTATACAATATGTTTCCTTATTTTGCTTTAATTTCCTCAACATAAAATGTCTTAATATATTTTAATGCACATCTGTTAAGAAAATATGACTGCTGTTTAACTACAGTAGGCATACAGCAGAGATAGGGTTAATAAGGCTGAGTGTAAACTAGGCATACAGCAGAGAGAGGGTTAGTACTACTCCCTTCCATCAGCTATAAGTGTGTATTTGCACTTACAGTATTTGTATAATATTTTGATATATATTTTAAAAAAGCCCAAGAAATCGGTAAAAGAATAAAAGGCGAAAAAACATATCTTACTAAAGGATATTTACAGCATGCAAAACAACTAAAGCACAGTGTAAAATGTTTCCAGTGCTATGTGCCTGCTGTAGTTGAGTTTTCACCAAAGTGTTTGGCTTTGCAGAGCAATATGGCATTTGCGAACAAAAATATATTTGCAGGAGATGGCTGTGGGTGCTGGTAAAACCAGGGCATTCCTTATTAAGGACAGATTATATGCATGGGTAAACAGTGCAGAAACAAGACTTCATTTTACAAACCAGAATTAAAATAAGTGGGTGAAAAGGCCGTATTTTTAGAGACAGCTTTATGGAAGGGCACACATGCATATTCATTCACTGGCCCCAGCTCAGAGCTGGTGACTATCATTATTATTATTATTATTATTATTATTAACAGTTTGTTATATAACGCAGCAAATTTTATTGCACTTTACAGTTGAAAACAACAGAGATAAAACAAATCTGGGTAATAACAGACAGTTATAGTGGTGGGAAGGATCTGCTTGCAAGCTTACAATCTATAGGGAATAGAATATCACCCCTATAGCTACAATGACACAGCAACCTTTTGGAATTCTACACAGATACAAATTTCTAAGCAGTTTCTCATGAACTTAAATATACACTCACTATAGGCTTGTTCAGGCAGGATTGTTATATTACATGAATTTGTCAGTAAATTGCCTTTGATTATGTCTGGTGTTGGAAATGTTTTGTATATCCACAGGGCTTCAGTTGTAACATAAGGGGTAATTCAGATCTGATCGCAGCAGCAAATTTGTTAGCAGTTGGGCAAAACCATGGGGGTCATTCCGAACCGATCGCAGCGTGCTTTCGTTCGAACAGCTGCGTCCGGATCACTACTGCGCATGTGCGGGGGGCCGTAATGGGCACGCACGTCGTTGTCCGATGACGGACGTCACTGGGTAACAACGAAGGGAAAGAAGAAATCGATCGCGGCGGCAATCGCTTGAAGATTGACTTGCGGTGGGCGTTCCTGGGCAGCAACACAGCGCCCGGAGCTGTTTTCAGGGAGAGGTAAGAAAAACGCAGGTGTGTTTGAAGAAACGCAGGCGTGTCCAGGGCGGGTGTTTGACGTCAGAGCCAGGACCGAACAGGCTGAAAACGTTGCAGCTGGTAAGTATGTCTAGCCCTGCTTACAAACTGCACAAATTTATTCCCCATAGCAGGGCTGCACAAGCGAACTCAGCTTTGCTATGGGGAAAAATTCACCCCCATAGGCGGAGTATAGTTGATCGCACGGGCTGCAAAAAGCAGCTTCGTGCACTCAACTGGGAATGAGGGCCCATGTGCACTGCAGGGGAGGCAGATATAACATTTGCAGATAGAGTTAGATTTGGGTGGGTTATTTTGTTTCTGTGCAGGGTAAATACTGGCTACTTTATTTTTACACTGCAATTTAGATTTCAGATTGAACACACCACCCCCATATCTAACTCTCTCTGCACATGTTATATCTGCCCCAGCTGCAGTACACATAGGGGGTCATTCCGAGTTGATTGCACGTAGCAACTTTTTGCTGTTCGTGCGATCAACTAGACGCTGCCTATGGGGGAGTGTATTTTAGCATAGCAGGGCTGTGATCACTTGTGCAGCCCTGCTATGCTAAAAAAGTTTTGTGCAGAACAAGAACAGCCCTGCCGTTACTTAACCTGTGCGATGAATCCAGCGATGAAGGTTCCGGAATTGACGTCAGATAACCACCCTCCAAACACCTGGATATGCCTGCGTTCGGATCTCCACGCCCGTAAAACGGTGAGTATCCGCCCCGGAACGCCTCCCCGCTGTCAATCTTCTTGCGATCGCGCCAGCGATCACTTTCTTCTTTCTTCTGGTCGTTGCCTGGCGACGGCTGTCGCTGGGCAACGCCACACGTGTGCATTGCAAGTGCCGCGCATTGCAGGCACCGCGCATACGCATTTCTGACCTGTTCGCACCACAGCGATGAACCGCTGCATGCGAACGGGTCGGAATGACCCCCATGGTTTTTCCCAACTGCTAACAAATTTGCTGCCGCAATTAGATCTGAATTGATGATGACCATAATGACTTCCTTCTGAATGTTTTAGTTCTGCGGATTATGCAACAGTGAGTCAAGGAAAATACACCTAGATATGATGAGTGTAACCCCCTGGGGTTGGCAGGTACTGTATGTCTAAGTGGTTGAGAGTAGGGATGTGCGCCTGCCCAAATCTCGGGTTTTGGGTTTTTGTTTTGGATCTGTATCTTCTTCGTGTTTTGGATCTGTATTTGTTTTTGGCAAAAACTTCCTTGCAAGTGTTGGATCTGTATTTTTTTTAAATCATAAAAAAAGCTAAAATCACTGAATTTGGATCTGTTTTTGTTCCTACATTATTATTAACCTCAGTAACATTAATTTCTACTCATTCTCACTCAATTTTGCCCACCTCACAGCTTACAATATTGTTTTCATCATGTTTAGCCCAAAAGGTTGCACCAAGGTAGCTGGATGACTAAGCTGATAGACAGCAGTGGGCGGCACAAACATGTGGCACTTAAATTTCCAACATGGCACATCTAGGAAACAGAATGGCACTGCAGTGGCAGAAGGGTATCAGTTTAATCAACTATGAAACTAAAAATGTTTGTTGTCTACACAAGAAGACTGTCAGCAATGCTCCAAACAGAGCATAATGCAAAGAAAAGAGGTGCAAGATGGAATTGTCTTTGGGCCTTCCTACCCACCCTTATGTTGTATATATTAAACAGAACATGCACAGTTTAACAAACCAATCATTTCAGTGACAGGGACTGTCACTTAAGTTGTGGCTGAAATGATTGGTTTGTTTGGGCCCCCACAAAATTAGCTGACAATGGGCAGTGCACAAACTGGCTTTACATAGGCAAGATGTCATCATCAGCATCCGATTCATCATCCCCATCAGTGTGTACATCCTATTCTTCACATAATATTAATTTGTCCCCAGTGGAATCCACCATTACAGGTGCCTGTTTATTTTGTGGACACAATTGTCAGTAAAGGTCTTCCTTATGGAATTGGTAATTCATTTTGGTGAACATCATCTTTTCCACATTTTGGGGAAGTAACCTCCTACGCTGATTGCTGACAAGGTTTCCTGCTGCCCTGAAAACTCTTTCTGAGTACACACTGGAGGGTGCGCAGCTGAAGTAAAGCAAATCCAGTTTGTGCTAGGGCCTCCAAATTACCTCCTGCCAGTATTGTAACGGACTGTCTGCCATGCCTGTTTTGCTGCTATCACTGAAATAATCATCAACCATTCTTTGAATGGTGACCGTATCATATGCAGTGACAGTAGACATGTCAGTAATTGTAGGCAGCTCCTTCAGTCCTGACCAGATGTCAAAAGTTGTTCCTGACTGATCGGCATCACCACCAGCAGGTTGGAGAAATTGAAGGAGGAGATGTTGCCATGTCACGTGCCGCTTGAGCTGACAATTTGTTCAACAGCAGCTCTTTGCATCTCTTCAGTCATTTGTGTCCATCAGAAAGAAAGATACAACATAAAATTTCAACCTAGGATCAAGTACGGTCACCAAAATATAGTTATCTAAATTCAAGAGATTGACGACCCTTGGATCCTGGCATAGCCAATGAAGGGCTTGATCTACAAGTCCGACATGCTTAGCGTACTCACTTCCTTTCAGCTCCTCCTTCAATTTGTCCAGCTTGTTTTCTAAGAATCTAATAAAAGGAATGACCTGACTCAAGCTGGCAGTGTCTGAACTAACTTCACATGTTACAACTTCGAAGAGTTTGAGAACCTTGTACAACATGGAAATTATTTTCCATTGCGATTGACTAAGGTGCATTCCCGCTCCTTTCCCTATGTCATAGGTGGATGTGTAGCTTTGGTTATCCTTTTGCTGCTCCTACATCCGCTGAAGCATAAAGAGGCAGTGCAAATGTAACATTTCTTGCAAATGCTGCAATCTTCTACATGCACTTGCAGAATGGTGAAAATGTCCCGAAATTTTCCGGCCCATGGTCAGCATCTCCTGTACACCCCTGCCATTTTTAAAAACATTGTGCACAACGACATTAATTGTGTAAGCAAAACATGGGATAGCAAAACATAAAATGCCAGCGAAGAGGGGCGAGTGCAACAAAGCCCCTTGTGAGCTCGCTGCACGTGCCATGCTGCGGTCTCGGTGGTGAGCTGTGCTCACCACAGGTTCTATTCCCACTGTCCAGATGTTGAGGGGGCAGGATTTAGTCATTGGTATGGTGACCGGCGGTCACCTGACCACCAGTCACATAACTACATACCGTTCCCAGTATGTATTAATATATAATGTACAGTTAAGATTTTTCATGGAAGAAAAACTACTACATATTGGCTATCTGATAAGTTGGTGGGCTAACCGACTTTGACACATTAAGTCAACTCCATGCTCCGTTTGGATATGTGGCAACCTTAGTGGAGAAGGTCTAAACCGCTTCAGGACAAGCGGACGTAACAAGGAAACATGAAAAGAATTTGGAATTTTAAAAAGTCCAGGCAACTTAAGTCTGTAGGCCACAGGTTTAATTAATTTCTTCTCAATAAGAAATGGGCCAATAAATCATGGAGCAAATTTCATGGTTGGAAGTTTTAAGTCTCAAATACTTGGTGGACAGCCAGACCAGATCTCCTAGCTGCAATTTCGGACAACCCCCACGTCTTTTATCAGCATGGATTTTATAATTCCGGGATGCTTTTTTTCAAAGAAATATGAATGTCCTTCCAAGCTTGTGAGATAACTTGTATTCCAGACGAGACTGCTGACACCACAGAAACTGGCAGAGGACCGAATTCCGGAAACCGTGGACGATAGCCATTATTAGCGAAAAAAGGAGTTGTGTTAAATGTTGTATGATATCGAAGATTGTGCGCAAACTCGGCCCAAGGTAGAAGTTCCACCCAGTTATCTAATAAAGAAGAAATATTTAAACAAATAAAAGTCTCTAATACCTGATTGACCCTTTTCACTTGGCTATTGGATTGTGGATGATAGGCCATTGAGGAATTTAATTTGACGTGCATAGCTGTACATAAGGCCGCCTGAAATTAGCAAGGCACTGGATACCACGATCCGACACGATCCATGCAGCCTAAAGATCTCAGAAAAATAATTTGGGTGAGTTTAGCAGCAGAAGGTAGTCCAGTGAGTGCAATAAAGTGGGCCATTTTAAAAAATCTGTCTACTACCACAAGTACAGTATGGCATTGAACTCTTCTGGTAAATCTGTAATAAAATTCATTGCCATGTGAGTCTATTGACGAACTGGAATAGGAAGAGGTTGATGACCAGCCACTAAAGAATGAGAAGACTTGTGTTGAGCACATGTACAAGATTTAGTAAACTCACAAATGTATTGCTTCATAGCAGACCACCAATAATTTGATTGCAGAAATGTAAAGGTCTTAAAGACCCCAATATGTCGAACAAAATGGGAGGAATAAACCCAGGGTGTGGATCATCAAATCGTCAGTGTCTAGGTCGACAATGTTTAGGTCAACCACTATAGGTTGACAGTCACTAGGTCGACAGAGTTGGAAGGTCGACAGGGTTTCTAGGTCGACACGTGCTATGTCGACAGGTCAAAAGATAGACATGAGGTTTTTGTTTTGTGTTGTTTTCTGCATACAGTGACTGGGAAGCCGAATTAGTGCACCGTGTCCCCTCGCATGGCTCGCTTCGCTCGCCATGCTTCGGGCAAGGTGCCTCGCTCAGCTACCACTTCACTCAGTACAGATTACTGTTCCAATCATTGTCCACGTGGATCGTTAAGTATGAAAAAGTTCAAACATTTTTAAAAAAAACCTCATGTCGACTTTTTGACCTGTCAACCTAGCATATGTCGACCTAGAAACCCTGTCGACCTTCCAACCCTGTCAACCTAGTGACTGTCGACCTATAGTGGTCAACCTAACCATTGTCGACCTAGACAGTGTCGATCTTCAGACCGGATCCCATAAACCCAGGTGAGAAGACGATTCCTTAAATGTTGAGGAATGTGAGACCTCCCTGGAGGTACCAGCAACTTTGTGGCAGCAAAAGCAAGAGGATTCATGATGGGTCTTTCATGAATGTCATCTTCCTCTTCTCTAGATAAAAAAGATAAAGCATCTGCCTTGACAGTTTGGGTCCCTGGGCGTGAATTGAAACAAAAGTTAAAATGAGCAAAGAAAAGAACCCAACAAGTCTGTCTTGGGTTTAAACAGTTAGAATAGGACAAATAAAGCAGGTTCTTGTGATCGGTAAAGATGGTGACTGTATGAAGAGCTCCTTCAACCAGATACCTCCACTCCTCCAAGGCGAGTTTGATGGCAAGAAGCTCCTGATCCCGACAGAATAATTCCATTCAGTTTCAAGAGAATTTCCTTGAAAAGAATCCGCAGGGATGTAACTTCGTAATCCTCAGTATATTGAGAAAGAATGGCTGCAGTCGCCACACTAGAAGCATCAACTTCCAAAAAGAATGGTTTCTCCAATACCAGCTGTGAAAGTATGGGCACAGAAAAAACTCTTGTTTAAGCTGATGAAAAGCAGTGAGTACCTCCTGAGGTCATTTTGCTGGGTTCGCTCCTTTCTTGGTCAAGGTGATAATGGGGGTGGAAACTGTAGAGAAGTTCTTGACAAATTTCCTGTCATAATTGGTGATGCCAAGAAAACGTATAGCTTTTAGAGTCGTAGGAATGACCCACTCCTGAATAGCAGATAGCTTTTCTGGATCCATGCGAAGTTCGGATCCTGAGATTATATATCCAAGAAAAGGAATGCTTGTGACCTCAAAAGTGCATTTGGATAGCTTGCCGTAAACTTTATTCCTACGTAACCATCATAGTACCTCCTTGGCCTGCAGTCGATGACTCTGTAGATCTTGTGAAAAAAACTAAATATTGTCCAAGTATACAACCACATAACGATAGAGGACATCACAGAATATCTTGTTAATTAAATTCTGGAAGACGGGTGGGACGTTACAGTGGCTGAAAGGCATAACTAGGTATTCATAATGGCTGCCCCTGTTGAAGGTGGTTTTCCATTCATTACCTTTAAGGATCCTAATCAAGTTATACGCTCCTCTTTTATCAAGCTATGTGAATATCTTGGCTCTCCGAACCCTGTCAAATAGCTCTGTAATCAAAGGTAACTGATATCTATTTGTAAGAGTAATGTCATTCAGGTTCCGGTAATCTATACAAGGACGTAGGCCACCGTTTTTCCTGAACCCCCGGAACCGACAGGTGATTTAGAAGGCCGAATGAACCCTTTTATTTAAGATCTCTTGCACATAGGGCTTAATTCAGACTTGATCGTAGCCGTGCAAAAATTTGCATGGCTTCGATCAATTACTCAGACATACGGGAGGACGCCCAGCACAGGGCTAGTCCACCCCGCATGTCTGGCTCTGCCCCGCCGCACAGGTAGAAAAGCATCGCACAGCGGCGATGCTTTTGTACTTGACGAGTAGCTCCCTACCAGCGTAGCCCCCCAGCACGGTCCGAGCACGCCTGTGTTGACCTTCCCAGGCCCCTAAAATGGCGACCAAACGCCACTGGCCCGCCCCCTCCCACCCAGCGACCGCCTCTGCCTGTCAATCAGGCAGAGCCGATAGCAGGGCTGAGATGGCCGTCAGCTGTCTGGCATGTTCTGGCGCAGTTCCGACCTGATCGGCTGCTGTGCGAAAACGTACAGCAGCGATCAGGTCTGAATTAGGCCCATAGTCTGACATCACCTGAGTCTCAGGAATGGACAGTGGATAGGTTCGACTCCTGCTAGGTGTTTTCCTAGGGATCAAGTCAACCGGACAGACCCTCAGCCGGAAAGGAGATAATTAATCTGCAGCTTGCTCAGAGCAGACATCTGAAAAATCTTGATTTTTTGCAGGTAATGAGGAAGAAAAAAGAGAAGTCTCACAACACTTACATTCTGTATCCTACAGGTCCCCCGGCAGGAAGGACCCCAGGCTATAATTTTGGAAGTGAACCAATCAATGTGTGGATTGTGAAGACGAAGCCATGGTGAATCCAAAACAACATGATGTTTCTAGGGCAAAATGAAAAAAAAAAACCTGATTGCTCATGATTGGAAGTACCTGTAAAAAGAGATGAAGGTTCAGTAACATGACTAATAGTCCCTTCAGGGATCTGAGTTCCATTAACTGCTGTGAGAATGATTGGATGCTGATTTGGTTGCTGAAGACTCTTGAGAAGTAACTCTAGGAATTGAACCAAAGATGAAGAAATTACGTTACCAGCAGCCCCTGATTCAATGAGAGCAGGAATTTGATAAGACTGTTTAGTACCCTTGAGGTTCACAGTAATTAGTCTGTTCTAGAGGATGACTATTGACCGCTCCCAACCTGACCCCTCCCTTACAGGTCAGTGAGCCTAGTTTCCCGAATAGCTAGTACAATTCCATAGGAAATGCACAGCTGATCCGTAATATAGAGAAAGCTTTTCCTGACATCTGCATTGATGTTCTTCAGGGGTGAGTTGAGACCATCCCAACTGCATTAGTTCCTCTGTAGGAGAGGACTTGGGGCAGAAGGTGGGAGCAAACTGAGTTCTGGAACGATCACCCTGACTACGTTCTAGCCCACGCTCACGCAGGCGTAGATCAGTCTTGATACATAAAGAGATTGGGGCTTCCAGGGTGTCAGGCAAATCTTTAGTCGCTAGCTCATCCTTTATATGCTCTGATAAACCTTTGAGGAAGGTGGCTTACAAGGCATCATTATTCCAACATAGTTCATAGGCAATAGTTTGAAATTGAATTACATAATGTCCCATCAGGCAAGAGCCTTGCTTAACATGGAGTAGGTCTACTGAAGCTGCCACTGGTCTGCCTTGCTCATCAAAAATGTGTTTGAAAGAAGAAATAAATTATGAATAGTCCAAGATAATGGGATCAGAACGCTCCCACAGGAGAGACACCCACTCAAGAGCTGAACCTTCCAGGAGGGACATTAAATATGCAACCTTGGACCTCTGTGTGGAAAAGTTCTGTGGAAGTAACTCGAAATTCACTTCGCTCTGGTTAATAAAACTACAACAATTATTTGGGTTACCATTATAACAACTTGGAGTAAGTAGTTGTAACCAAGGATTAGTGCTCGTAGCAGACATGGATGCTGGTGCCGAGGAAGTTGAGGAGGAGACAGGAGTGGCAACTGGTGTTGTTAATGCAGACTGTATCCTGTCTAGGCAGACTGATAGTTCCTGTAAATACTGAATCACTTGGTGATGAGCAGCCTCTTGTGCATCCACTCAAGTTGCTAATTCTTGTAGTTCCGCTACCTCTGGTTTTGGGGCTGGACTGGGATCTATGGTATGGCCTGTGCAAACTGATATGGTTTTATGCACAATGTTACTTGCTTCAGGTGATGACTGGTGTCCAACGGTTGCGGCTCGGGCCTGGAAATGAGAAGGCTTAATATAACTCTTTGCATGGGAATTGGGTAGCAGTGAGAATTGCCTTTGGTATGTAGTGGACCACTAATTGGTACTATGCCAGACTGGTTACCGGCTGAAGAATAAAGCTGGACAGGACTGGTTACCAGCTGAAGAATAAATCTTGACCGGGCTGGTTACCGGCTGAAGAATAAAGCTGGAATGGACTGGTTATCAGCTGAAGAGTAAACCTGGACAGGACTGGTTACCAACTAAAGAATAAAGCTGGACTGGACTGGTTACCGACTGAAGAATAAAGCTGGACCAGTCTGGTTACCCGTTGAAGGGTTAAAGCTGGACTGGTCTGGTTACTGGCTGAAGGGATAAAGCTTGAGTGGACTGGTTACTTGCTGAAGGGTTAAAGCTGAACCAGACTGGTTACCAGCTGAAGGCTTAAAGCTGGAGCAGACTGGTACCGGCTGAAGGTTAAAGCTGGATCAGACTGGTTACCGGCTGAAGAGTTAACTGGACCTGGTAGAGCTGAACAAGAGACAACATGCAGGTTAACTTGTCACACTAACAATGTAACTAATTGCACAGGCCCTGATAGGAGAGGATAGTCTCTCATTGTCCTCTGCCTTCATGTGACCAGAGGAAAGATGACATCGCCCATGCAGGAGATAGAGGGGACGCCAGCCTAACACTACCAGACTCCAGACAGCATGGACCATGTAGGGAGATCACCACAGGCTGCCAGAAGCTGGAGCTCTGCTTTCACAGGACCCAATGGTTCCCCGCCAGCCCTGCAGTGTCAGTGGTAAGCGATTCAGACGCCGGCACTGGCCACGCGTGCTGACAACATGTATGAGTATGAAATAAAATATATTACTGTGGTACCAAATTCATCCACAGTGTCGCACAATCTGTGTATGAGTACGAAATAAAATATATTACTGTGGTACCATCTTCACCCACAGTGTCACACAATACGTGTATGAGTACGAATTAAAGTATATTACTGTGGTACCACCTTCACCCACAGTGTTGCACAATATGTGTATATGTACGAAATAATACAGTGTCACAGTACTTATGAAAAAAAATTGTATAGTACACTGGGGAACAGCACAAAAAATATATATATATATATTAGTCAGATTGCTTAGATTTTAAGCATGGATCTCTCCGTGAGTACCCCCCTTAAAGGAAGTTTCATAGATTGCTTTAATAAGATTGTGAGCGAAGAATTAGAGGAGATAACCACAGTCCCTAAAAGATTACCTAGGTTCAATTTAACTATGAAAGAATATGGTGAGCTTAAAAGCCTTCAGGAAGATAAAAGCCTGATTATAAAAACTGCTGATAAGGGGGGTAGTACAGTGTTAATGGATAAAGAGGCATATATGGGAGAAATATACAAACAACTAAATAGTGGGAAAACATATAAAAAATTTAAAACAGACCCTACTGAAAGGGTATTAAAAGGATTATTAGATCTTACTACGCCAGCAGTAGAAAAAGGAGTTCTAACACAGAAGGAATCTGATTTCATTAATATCAAAACTCCTTATATACCCATGATTTATGTTCTACTTAAATTACATAAGGATCCGTTACAATTTACAATTTAAAGATTTTTTGTAATGCCCTCAATCATAAAGATTATAATATTGTTTTAACATTTCAGACTAGTAGGCGTGAGATTACTTTTTTAGATTTATGTATCTACAGAATAAATGGGGAAGTTCAGACTAAGAACTACCGTAAACCAGATTGTTATAGATAGCTTGCACCATGACAGTTGGCTCAATGGGATCCCTTTTGGTCAATTTAGTCGCATTAAGAGGAATTGTTCGGAACCAGAGGTATGTAGAGAACTTATCAATGAGACTAAAACCAGATTCATAGAGAAAGGCTATATATTAGATGATTTAGATAAAGCGGAGAATCGTCTGGAAAAAGCAGAGAGATCTGAATTGTTAAAAATCAGAACCAATACCCCTGGATGAATTTATGTGGGCCTTCACCAGCATGTATAGTTCAAATTCTAAAGAGAAGGAAAAGTGTATTAGGAAAAATTGGCCCATACTTTTGAAGGACTCTGTGATTGGGAAAGAGCTTCCGGCAAAACCTACCTTCATTTATAGAAGAGCTCCTAATTTAAAAAAAACAAATTAGTGCGAAGTAGTATTGAAGAAGAAAAACAAACTAGTTTGAGGATTCAAGGTTTCCATCGATGTGGGCTTTGCCTTATGTGTAGAACAACCAAAAATAATCCATCTAAAATAAAATAATTCTCTGTGAATGGAAAAACATACCCTATTAGAGATTTCATTACCTGTTGTTCCAAGAATGTCATATATGCAATACAGTGTACATATAAGTTGGTTTATATAGGTAAAACCACAAGAAGCCTAAAAACTCGGTTGGCCGAACACGTGTACAATGTAAAAAAGGGTCTTGAGTCTCATTCCTTTTCTTCACATTTTAACGAAAAACACAATTCTAAAGAATGTTTTATTAAAACCTTTTGGGACATTCAACTGATACAGTTTAATTGGAGAACAAGGGATTTAGATGTACAGTAAGACTCTCTAAGGCGGAAATTAAATGGATTTGTCAGTTAAAAACACTTGTCCTTAAAGGTTTAAATGGGGAATTTGAGCTCAAACATTTTTTATAAACTTTTTATATTTTACTTGTTGTATAATATAACAATTTTTATTCTTTTGTGTGCTTATTTTGAGATATCCTGTGATACTGGATTGCCTCTAATTCTGGCCCCCCCTTAGCGAAAGTTCCCATGGTGATATGTAACTATACCGCTGTCCAATTGGATTGTTTTTCCAGAAGAGATAAACACGATGGAAAGCATTGGTTCTAAGGAAGTGACGTGATGGGGCTTCCTACTTTACTTCCGGAACTTTATAATGCGGTGGAACGCAAGACGTCACTTCCATTTTTACCGGAAGTAATGCAGCATTTTGATTTCTATTGCGGATTCTCTGTATGGACACGTAGGTTTGCAAATTTGGCCCCCAGGAACACAGGAAGCGGGGGAGGCACTATGCCTAATAGGCTTATTAACCTTAGTATAAATATGGGAAATGTTTGCTTGTACCACCATGCTTCTGACGAAGGACCTTGATACGCTTTAAGCAGGTGGTCTCTCAGTTGTACTCCAGGGGATTTGAATCAGACACTCCCTCTTTTTAGCATCCAAGGACAAAGATATGGGGCCTAATTCAGATTTGATCGCAGCAGCAAATTTGTTAGCAGTTGGGCAAAACCATATGTACTGCAGTGGGGGCAGATATAACATGTGCAGAGAAAGTTAGATTTGGGTGTGGTATGTTCAAACTGAAATCTAAATTGCAGTGTAAAAATAAAGCAGCCAGTATTTACCCTGCACAGAAACAAAATAACCCACCCAAATCTAACTCTCTCTGCAAATGTTATACTGTATCTGCCCCCTGCAGTGTACATGGTTTTGCTAACAAATTTGCTGCTGTGATCAACTCTGAATTACCCCCATGGACCAATGTGCTTCATGGGCTAACAGATTTTGGCTGTTATCTTCGTGAGAGCTACCCGTATGGAGGTTTTTATATGTGATTGTTGATTTATATGAAATTGGAGGAAGACGTCTTAAGAATTATCATTCATATTGGAGGATGATGAGCAAGTGTTATATTTATCAAATGTGAGTGGGACTTTTATAAGAAGATCCCTAATCCAGTTAATAAATGGTGTTGTACTAAGTCTTTTTTAATACTTTGGAGCTGATGAGGCAGGTCTTAACGTTATTTGTGCAAGCTGAAACTTTGACAATCTAATTTTTACCCCAATTGGCAACTTTTTAGACGTTCCCCTCAAAGAAATTCAGACATCGATTTCATGCGACCACCCTACTGCAATCCCATAAAAGGCTGCAATGGTTCCGGTGTCTTACTTCCTGCAGCCATGCTATGCGACCATAGGGATATTCGGAACATTGATAGTCAACTAATCTGCGACATATGCTGCATTTTTGTATGCAGCTGCAGTGAGTTGCAAAACCTCAGGTAGGTGTCTCACTACAAATCCAGACGGCAGTGACATTGGTATATTTTTGCACAGTCCCCGTGTACAAATTCGCAGCTACGAATGCATTTGCATACAACTCCGAATCAGGCAATCCATGCAGAAATAAAGGAGTCCATATTTAGTCCAGACATTGCTCTATATAAGATGATGCCTGGGCATGTACTTCTTCAGTCAAAAGATTGATTCTGAAGCTCTTCATTTTGCCATTAGTGAACCACGCATGTTTCATATGAAAATAAATGTGGCATTAATTGAGCAAACCTCTGTACAGGCAACGAGCACCACTGACCTATGAAGGCAAATTAATATTAATATGGTAGCAGTAAAAAGTTTCCTGTAAATTACAGTAGTTAATCGTCACCTGTTCTGGACACTTTACTCGGGAAGTAGGCGGTTGCGTACAAGTGGCAGGAGGATCTAGGAGACCAAGCTTTGGTGCTTATTATGGAACATCAACTTAATGTTTTTAGATATGTGGGTCATTTCAGTCCACCCCACAATGACTGCCTTTGAATTTTGCCAGAGATGACTCCTTGCTTGACTTGGAGACAAGCTATTAGTGTGAGGGCTAGCAACAGGAGTTTTGAGGAGATTAATAAAAAAAAAATTACAGAAGTACAATAGTTCTTGGATGGATTAGTGCTAAAGAATTCTCATCCAAGTGGGGTATTCACTCCTCTAAATTGAGCCCTTAACATCAAATGGTAGGTGCTAGGGCATGACATACCTAACCCTCTGGCTTATGATGTCACATTGGGGCCAAGAATTCACTTACCGGATCCGGCAACGCTGTTGTTCTGGTGTCACAGCAGGTCCATCACGGGTGGGTGGTCGGAGGCACCCACTGTGATGAGGTGTTCTGGCTGGCTGCATTCTCCCTCTTGCTCCAATTGCCTCAGTCCTGCCACCAGCAGCTGACAGGCAGTCGTGGCTCCCACTCTGTTTATAATTTAAAGGGCCAGTAGAGCCAAAACCTAAAATCCTGGTTGGTGCAATGGTGCCAATTTCAAGTTACCACCCTATAAAGGAATTCTCTGGGCACTATCCAATGCCAGTGTATAGGCTCCTATACCTTACTCCAGCATCTAACCTTGTGCTTCCTAGTACTTTCCCAGCATTATTTACGTTACCTGATTCCTTGTCCTCCTGTGTATTGATTCCTGACTGATCCCTGCCTGGTCCCTTCCTGTTTCCTACCTGTTCCTGAACCCAAGGTTCTCATCCTGTCCGAACCCAATTTGAATTATCAGTCCCTACTAAAGTGCATACCATCCCCATACTTAGAAACTCAGACAGAGGAATGTAACCTTGTGTGTCAGGCGCAATGAAGCCCAAACCTCCTTGTGAGTATCCCTGGTGAAAACCACTGGCACATTAGACTCCGTGCTTCTGCTCTGGGTCTCAGCCAATCCTAAATTATGGGTCAGTAGCCTTCATCCATCTGTGAGTTGCGACATCTGGGCTGGGCATGAGGTCTCTGGCTTTGTGCTATGTCATTTGGGCACAGCATCTATGATCACTGCTGCACTGACTTGCCCGATAAGCACTGCATCTTAAAATTTTAAACAAAACTGCGACTTTTTTCTTCCCATAATATTGTTAAGTTCAAGGGAAAGACCAAATGGGGTTGGTTTTGGCTTAAAGTGGCAATGTGCATACGCATTCTTCTTGGGTGGTTTCTTATTTCCCAACCAAAAATAACAGTACACTTCTGTATAAAGTTGCGTGTACTATATAAAAATAATTTTCAATGAGAAATTTTGAGAGTCAGCTTTAAGTCTAGACAGTAAGTGCCTAATTCAGTCCTGATCGCTCCTCTGTGTTTTTGCAGAGGTCTGCAATCAGATAACCGCCGCCCACAGAGAGTGAAAACCCGTCCTGTGCAAGTGTGCGAATGCATGTGTACGCCACGCGAAAACTGCCAGACAGCGGGCATCTGCAAATCCGTTCGCAACTCACTCACCATCAAATGATTTTGCCATTCTGTGCAGTCTGTGCTTAGCCCAGGACTTACTCCTACTGTGCTAAAGAAACAGGCTGAAAATGCTTGGGAACGCCTGCGTTTTTCCTGACACTATATGGAAAATGTGGTCTTAAGAAAGAGCAAAAGACAAAAGCAGCTATATGCCTTTTCCAGGGCACACTTAGACAAAATATAAGAAAGTGATGAATTATGAAAATATGAGTATATTAATACTTAACTTTTATTGAGATATACTTGATAAAAGGGAGAAAGCGAATATAGATAATTGCTACAAATTTTGGGCGATAAAAGTTAGAAAGGCGAAAATATGTTTACTCCCTTAGTGATCCAAAAATTACTCCAATTTTGGATTGAAAAAATCTCTCTGTGGGAGTAAACCTGCTCCATTGGGTTCAGCTATCCCATGTCAGAATATCAGAATTAGATATTAGTGAAAATTCAATGTCTGGGACTGCACAGAGAACTGGAAAGACTCAAATGATGTGAGAGTAAAATACCTACGGTACATAGTATTCCCTGGTGGTCTCCCAACCGGGTACTGACCAGGCCCTGCAGTGTATGGCTTCCAAGATCAGACGAGATTGGGCATACTCAGTGCGGTTTGACCGTAGGTGAGTAAATCTCCAGCATGTGCAATCATTTCCAGTGTGCGGTTATTCCAGGCAGATTTTATGGATATGATAGTCTGACAGGGAGTAAACCCCTGAATGAAATATAAATGATTCTGTGCAATGAAAAACCACACCGTATTCTAATGGGTGTTTGTTGCCCCCATATGAAACTCTTATTTATATCACATTTGTGCAAAGAGCAAAAAATATATTCTCTTAAAGCATATACTGAATGTTCCGGTGACTGGATATTAAACAATCATATTTTTCTAATGGTTGTGATACTGAATAAGAAAAAGAAAAAAAGAGACCAATCATATAAATATGATAATTCAACAGGGATTGATCCCCTGAGCTGGATATGTATAATAAGCAAAAAACAACAACAATGTTATACAAATGCTGAATGTTCCTATGGCCAGATATCACATAATATTAATACTAGGCATTCAGATTGCATAGGGGGAGGCCGTTTTTCCAAATAAGCAAATAGTGTTTGTTGCACTGAGAATCATAATATAAAGAAAAATGAAAAAAATTGGAAAGAAAGGGGAGAACAGACACCCTTGAGCTGGGCACCTCAGGTATTCACAGCTAATGCAGTTAATAGATCTACATAAAGGATAAATGCTACCTCCCACTGTGCCCCTGAATTGTTTGGATACAGTGGAGGAATAGTTAGGCTGTGCCTGTATAGGAGTCCCCCCTGGTGGAAGTTGAAAAGAGAGTGCCTCACTGAAGTGTCCCGCAGTTGTAGGTAGAGGTTTCCAGCCAGGGAGAGGGTGTGCTGAACTTGGAGCTGTGGGGCCGATGTCCGCGGTCCAAGCGACCGGAAGTTCGGACACCAGGACCGGAAGTTACGTACGTTTCGCTCTGGGAGCTTAATCACCTGATCGCCTGCTCCCAGAGCTCACAGCCACCTTACTTAAACTGAGGACCAGCCTACCAGACACAGAGGTGTGTGTGGAGGCGTGTGTGAAAGCGGACCAGCTGGGACTGACGTCATGATGTAAACTTTCTCCTGCTTTGTTTATACAGACATATGCAGGGGATGTTTAGAGAGGAAGTTAATTTAGGTTAGAAGTGTTTATAAATACATGTCATTTGTGAACTTTAGTTTTAAAAAAATTGTAAAAAGCGCTTGGAGAAACATAAAATAAATAGGGGTATAAGTAAATAATGATCATAATGAGGAACTGCTGGGATAGTGCTAAAATCCATTTAAATATGGAAAAAGGGGGTTTATAAAAAAAAGGGGGGGGCTCACAAAAATGATTTTTAAACACAAATAATTTTTTTTGACACTCCCTGAAAATGGCCAGTTACCACCCACAAACGCCCGCTTTCTGTCAATCCCTTTGCGTACGCCTAGTGATCAAAACTTTTTCACCATTCTGTTGCTTTTTGGGCTTGTGCATGCGCAGTCATTCGGTAATCGGCCACTGTGAGATTTTGCACAACAGTGATCAGGTCTGAATTAGGCCCTAAGTTAGAGCATCACTAGTATGTTTTTACCAACTATACCTTTGCTATCAGCACAGTAACATCAACCAAAGCTCAAAATGTCCCATTTAGAACGTATCTTTCCTCAGCCAGAGTACCCACATCCCCTTATATCTCCCTCAACAGGAAACAGTGTCACACTTCAATCCAACCTATGCTTTATTCCTTACATTCAGTCTCCCTTCTAGTTTAGTAGCCTCCACCACAGAAATAATGACATAATACAAACTCGTTCTACCAAAACAATTATCTTCTTCCTCATAATTTTCTTCTTTGATAACTGCATCCTCCTCTTATCTGGCATTCCCCTAACTCTTTTATGCGTGCTACAGCAGCAGACTGTTCTTCTTCACTTGCCTCCCCTCATCGGCAGCAGCACTCTGTAAATCCCTACGGTGGCTTTATGTGTCCCCCCCCCCCCCCCCCGGAATCCAATTCATATTACCCACCCTTACTTAAAAGCCCTCAGCAACACCAACCCTTCATATATTTCACATCTCCTCCCGAAATAGCATCCCTCTTGTCCCAGGTGCACTGTACCACTGACCTGCGTCTCTCCTTGTCTCTCCATTATTATATTTACATTTTCTAGATTAATGTTTTTATACTATCAAATAAATGACGGCTACATGTGAGAATAACAAATTGTTTTGCTATTTCCTGTACATTTTTAAATCTGCAGATATGTATTTACATCACTAAATAATTGTCTTGTATTATCAGCCACATGAATTAATCATCCTGGGCATGAATACTCCTAATCCTAAATTTTAGATGATACATTGAGGTCCATTAGTGGTTACCCGGCAAATGCCATTAATTTGATTGGGAGTTACAGATAGAACAGACACTTTGACATTAATGGACCTTGATGAATCACATCCATATTTCGCAAGCTTTACACATCCATCCGTTAAGATAATGCTGCAAAGTCTTTGCCAAGCTAATGAACATTAACTTGCAAAAACAGTAAATATTACAGTTCTAAATATAGCAAAGAAGCTTTTGCCCTTGAAATGCAGAGAATTGTCAAGTAATTTAAAGCTTGTGACAGCATGTGTTTGATGAGTTAGAGCCCAGGGACTCCTTTTCTTATTTAATTGGACCATTCAGTACAGAGTAAGCACAAACTTATCATGCTGGGCAGCTGTCTTTGTAGTAATAATGAGCTTTCTATAGTCACTACTGAGTACCTATCAGACCTCCCTTAACTTTTCTCTTCTATGCATGTCCAAGTATTGTCAAGTGATGATTCTGTGTTCTACGTTTCATAAAAACAAATTTGTTTTCTGACAATGGTATGACATTTCTTAACATGTCTACTTTAATTCAAAAAACAGAAAAGTAGCTTTATGCTGTAATGATCAGTATTAATGAGACATGAATGTAGTGAAAGCTCTGGGAGCATTAGTAGACCTGTTAGAATGAGTGACCTATGTCAAACAGACCAACATTACCGTGTTTTTGCTGGTGAATATCAGGTACGTTTATGAAGCATGCATTACTATTAACCAGAGGAGGATGTTCTGAGAGCAGAGCAACAATATATTTTCCAGATACTGTAGAAACCTGGAAGTCTTCTTCATGTGGCATATGTGCCAACTTCTAAACAACACCTTTTGGATGGGGTAACCATGTCCAAGGTGTAATGTAGAGGGGTTTTTTCCATCCAGGATTAGCAACCCTCCAGACTCTGGACAGAGTTTATGATTATCAGACTGGTCTAGGTGACAGGTTAGTTTGCAGTTCCAGGTTAGTGCAGGAGGTTTCCAGACACTTCTCATCCGGGTTTATTGACCCTCTTCTCATTACTGAACTGTCCGGGTGGTAAGCCTATTTGTGAGGCATGAGGAATCCTTCCTGGAGATATGTTTTTGTTTTCTACAAAATATTGTAACATTTCAAAATCAGATCCCTTAGGATTCTTTCAAATAATTTCTATAGAATCAACCAAAGTGGGAGCTACAGGTCTATAATTTCCTGTTTCTAGAAAATGGGTACTAATCTTGTATGATGGAGTCCATGAGTAAAATAAATAGATGTCTATTTTTAAAAAAATCTTTTTGCCTTTATAAATAAAATTGCTGCTTTAAATACCGCAGCAAACGTGTCAAAACATGGTCACTTTAGAAAAATAAGACCCTGTAAATTTATGTGAATACATAAAACACTATATAAAATAGAAACAAAAACATGCAAATCCTGGAGTATAATGAGATGAGATCTGGAATATTGTTCAAATCAACACAGTTGGTCTCACAGTTGCTATTGCTATTTCAGGGGTTGTCAAAATACAGACTGTGTGCCACATGCGCAATTTGGTCCGGTCTGTCACTTCTATGATCTAAGACACAGCATGCAACTTAAGCAGGAGTAGTGGGATGCATGCCATTGCGCTGACAGGATGAATGGTGCGTCATGTAACCTCAACCACAATGCGCATGAGGAGATCATATGACAATCTGACTCAGAGTCAGCATGCTCCAGTCTAGACAGGGCTGGAGGAAGAAAGTATATGCTGTTTTACATCTCTCCACAGGCTCCAGTGGCAAAGGAAAATGGGTAGGGGGATTCTGATGGGCATATTTGGATAATAAAGGGCATGTTGAGGAGTTTGCTATCATTTCAGTCAGCATGAAAAGGAGTTTGTTGTCACTTAAGGAACATTTTGAGGAGCCTGCTGGCATTAAACTAACATTTTGAGGAAGAGGATGCCATTTAAGCGTCATTTGGAGGGGATTATGCCATATAAGGGGCTTGTGGAGGTGACTGATGCCATATTAGGGGCACATGGAAGGGGCTGATGTCATATTAGAGGCATGTGGAGGGGGCTAATTCCATATTAGGGGCATGAGGAGGGGCCTGATGCCATATCAGGGGCTTGTTGAGGGGCTGATGCCATGTAAGGGGCATGTGGAGGGGGATGATGTCATATTAGGAGCATGTGGAGGGATCTGATGCCACATTAGGCACATGTGGAGGGCTGATGCCATATAAGGGGCATGTGGAGTGGACTGATGCCATATTAGGGGTTAAAGCTATACAAGGGGCATGTGGAGGGGGATGATGCCATATTTGGGGCATTTGGAGGGGCTAATACCATATAAGAGGCATGTGGAGGGGACTGATATCCTATTGGGGCATTTAGAGGTGGCTGATGCCATTTTAAGGGCTTGTGGGGGTAGTTGATGCCATATAAGCGGCATGTGGAGGGGCTAATGTGATATAAGGAACAAGTGGAGGGGCTGATCTCATATAAGAGGTATATGGAGGTGGCTGATGCCATATTAGGGTCATGTGGAGGGGGCTGATGCTATATAAGGGATATAGAGTATTTACATATCTCTGCTATTGACTGCACTTTTGGACCACTTTTGTATTGTTTCAAAAACATGAAAAAAATGATCACATCCGAATGGGCCATTTTGGGATTTCTTCCTGCTCATCCCTGTATCACCCCTGGTGGCAGGTGGTTACTGATGTCTGTTGGCACTGTGGCTCATAAGGCCATTCTCCAAACATGGGATCATCCTACTTCTCCCTCCCTAGTGTTGTTTAAGGCCAAGCTCTTTTCTCTCTTCCATATGAACTATGGTGGAAGTGATTCTCAACAAAGAATCCAAAACAGCATAGTTTTTCAACATGGGAGAGCAATATGGATACCCTATCCACTGAGATAAAAAGCCAAATTCACATAGGTTTACTTCATACCTCCTAGTACCTCTGATGCTAGGTGGCCAGTGAACTTCCTATTCTGCCTTGATCAGCTTGGTGTGGTAGCTCTTTGATATTTTGTGGGGGGGACCTCCCTAGAGTCGGAGGGGGATGAGATGAGATATTATGCATTCTGTTTTCTGACATACTGTAACCTTCATTTTTTCTGTATTTTGTTTAATGTTTTGTCTGTCACAATATCCAGCCTGTCCTCAGATACCACAATTTAAGACAACTGGCTCATGATGTGTGTGCACTCTGGTCACTTAGGATAAATCCAAAATTCCTCTGCCACCACCAAAGAAAATAGGATTTTAATTACCTACTGGTAAATCCTTTTCTCGCAGTCCGTAGGGGATACTGGTATCCATTTAGTACCATGGGGTATAGACGGGTCCATTAGGAGCCTTGGGCACTTTAAGAAATTAATAGTGTGTGCTGGCTCCTCCCCCTATGCCCCTCCTACCAGACTCAGTCTAGAAACTGTGCCCAAGGAGACGGACATACTTTGAGAGAAGGATTTAAAAGGACACTGGTGAGATTCAAACCAGCACACACAAACAACAGGAAAGCCATGCTAACCAAACTTGAACAGGAACAGCAACAGCTGAACCAACAACAATACTTAACCAAGTAACAGTGCAGGAAAACACGAAGCACTGGGCGGGCGCCCAGTATCCTCTACGGACTGCGAGAAAAGGATTTACCAGTAGGTAATCAAAATTCTATTTTCTCTTACGTCCTAGAGGATACTGGGGTCCATTTAGTACCATGGGGATGTACCAAAGCTCCCAAATTGGGTGGGAGAGTGCTGATGGTCTTGCAGAACTGAATGACCAAACTGAAGGTCCTCAGAGGCCAAAGTATCGAACTTCTAGAACTTAGCAAACGTGTTCAAACCTGATCAAGCAGCTGCTCGACATAGCTGTAAAGTCGAGACACCCTGGGCAGCCGCCCAGGAAGAACCCACTGACCTAGTAGAGTGGGCCTGTACAGATCTTGGAACCGGCAAACCTGCCATAGAATAAGCATGCTGGATAGTAAGCCTGATCCAGCGAGCAATGGACTGCTTTGAAACAGGACACCCAATTTTATTGGGATCATAGAGAACAAACAGCGAGTCCGATTTCCTGTGACGAGCTGTCCACTTCACATAGATCTTCAAAGCCTGCACAACATCCAAGGACTTTGAAGTAGCAGAGGTGTCGGTAACCACTGGAACCACAATAGGTTGTTTAATATGAAATGCAGACACCACCTTAGGAAGAAATTGCTGACGAGTTCTGAGTTCAGCTCTATCTTCATGAAAAATCAAATAGGGGCTTTTGTGAGATAACACCCCCAGCTCCGACACACATCTTGCTGAAGCTAAGGCCAACAGTGTGAAGGTCTTCCACGTAAGAAACTATACGCCAACCTCCTGTAAAGGCTCAAACCATTCCGATTGTAGGAACTGCAACACCACGTTGAGATCCCAAGGTGCTGTAGGAGGCACAAAGGGCGGTTGGATGTGCAGAACCCCCTTCAAAAATGTCTGAACCTCAGGGAGAGAAGCCAATTGTTTCTGGAAGAAAATGGATAAGGCCGAAATCTGGACTTTTATGGAGCCCAAACGTAGGCCCACATCTACACCTGACTGCAGAAAACGTCCCAGGTGAAATTCCACCATAGGAAATTTCCTGTTCTCACACCAAAAGATGTATTTTTTCCAAATACAGTGGTAATGTTTAGACGTTACCCCCTTTCTGGCTTGAATCAAGGTTGGAATAACCCTGTCCGGGATCCCTTTCCAGGCTAGAATTTTACGCTCAACTTCCATGCCATCAAACGTAGCCGTGGTAAGTCTTGATAGATGAATGGCCCCTGTTGTAGAAGATCCTCGCGAAGAGGTAGTGGCCACAGATCCTCTAAGAGCATCTCCAGTAGATCCGCGTACCAGGCCCTTCTTGGCCTGTCCGGAGCAATGAGAATTGCTTGAATTTTTTCCCTTTTTATTCTTTGAAGAATTCTTGGGATCAATGGAAGTGGTGGAAACACGTACACCATCTGGTAGACCCATGGAGTCACGTTGTATATGGCCCTAAGTTCCAGAATGCTGAGTGGAAGAATGGTTTCCTGACTTGACCATTTTCCTTGGAACTGTTCCCCTTGGGTGACTGCTCCCCACCCTCTGAGGCTTGCGTCTATGGTTAGCAGAATCCAATTTTGAATCCCGAACCTTCCGCCCTCGATCAAGTGAGAAGTCTGAAGCCACCGCAGAAGAGAAATCCTGGCCTTTGGTGAGAGACGTATCCTCTGGTGCATGTGAAGATGCGATACGGACCATTTGTCCAACAGATCCAGCTGGAAGGGCCTTGCGTGAAACCTTCCATACTACAGTGCCTCGTAAGAGGCTACCATCTTCCCCAGAAAGCGAATGCATATATGCACCAATATCCGGGTTGATTTTAGAACATCCCACACCATCAACTGTATTACCAATGCCTTTTCTGTGCCTCCATATCCAGTATCATCCCCAGGAACGTAAGCCCCCGTGTTGGTTCCAGGTTAGATTTTGGTAGGTTCAGAATCCACCCGTGATCCTGGAGTAGTTGGGTTGAGAGGGCAATGTTGTCCAACAACCTCTCCCTGGATGGTGCTTTTATCAGCAGATCGTCCAGGTACGGTATTATATTCACTTCTCATTTGCGGAGGAGAAACATCATCTCTGCCATTACCTTGGTGAACACCCTCGGTGACGTGGAGAGGCCATATGGCAGGGCCTGGAACTGGTAGTGACAGTCCTGTAAGCCTGATGAGGCGGCCAAATCGTAATATGAATCTATGCATCCTTGATATCCAGAGACACCAGGAATTCACCCTCCTCCAGACCTGAGATCACCGCTCTCAGAGACTCCATCTTGAACTTGAACACTCGTACGTACGGGTTCAGTGACTTGAGGTTTAAAATGGGCATTACCAAACCATCCGGTTTCGATACCACAAACAGGTTGGAATAATAACCCTTGTTTAGTCTGTACCAGTTTTTGAATTGCTTCCTGTAAAGTTATACTTGCTTCTTGAGAAGCTGGTAAGCCTGATTTGAAGAATCTGTGAGGTGGGAGTTCCTGAAACTCCAGTCTGTAGCCCTGGGCGATAAGATCTTTGACTAAGGGATCCTGGCATGATGTTGCCCATATGTGACTGAAATATTTTAATCGGGCTCCCACCGTCCTGTCTCCCAGGCAGTGCGGTCCACCGTCATGCTGTAAGCTTTGAGGAAGCAGAACCGGAGTGTTCTGTTCCAGTGAACCTGCAGTTGCTTGTTTTCTGGGTTTACCTCTATTGCCTTTGATGGCTGTTGAAGAACCTTTGGTTTTACTTTTAATTTTGGATGACCGAAAGGACTGCAGAGTTGGAGCAGAGTAGGTCTTCCTTGTCACGATCCGGGTATCTGGACGCCATTTCTTACCCATCAGATGCCTCCTAAGGCTGGCTCAGCGCTCCAGGACCGGATCCCATCTGTTATCCTGATGTGTACATTCCTGTATCCTCTCCTGTCACTCTGGGACGCTGTCACAGTAAACGCCATATTACACCTGGCATGGCGTCTCCCGCGGCCTCCGCCGCCGTCCCTGAACTTCTGCATGCAGAGTGTCTGAGTGGCGATTACGTCAGCCGCGGCCTCCGCTGTGTCCGCGTGGTTGGATGTGCATCTGTCAGCCTGGCGCCTCCTGTCTCCGGTGGCCGGCGCCGCCATTACTGTTTTCATTAGCACATGGATTACAAACCAAACTTCCCTCCAAGTGTCTGCATGGGCGCAGCCATCTTGGATTCTGTCAGCTGATCATTTCCACCAATCTGTTCTCAGTATTGATAATCTGCATAATTGCCTAGCCAATCCCTTCCTTGCTGCAGGTATAAATACACTGTGCCTGAGCAAGGAAGGCGTCAGTGCTTTGGTTGTCAAACCTAGTTCCTGTTTGTCTCTCTCCTGTGATTGTCTTCCAGGTTCCAGCTCCTGTCTCAAGACTTCCACCATAGAGACCCGCACCAGCATTCCACCTGCGGTGTAGCCTGACTCTCCAATCCATTGTGGATTCATCTGTTTCCAGCTACAACATTACCTGCTTCCAGCTCAGCTTCCAGCAGAGTACAGCTTCCCTTAAAGGGCCGGTGTCCTTTCTACACTTTACCACTCTCCACCGGTATTATTATTTCTCCGCTCTCAAGTTCTACATTTCAGTTCATATTTCATCGCTCCCAAGTTCATTTATTATTTAACTGGTTCCAGCCAGTATCCACTCCGTGCTAACAACAGTCTGGTTCCAGCCAGTATCCACAGCAGCTGTTTTATCTTCAGCAACCCAGCTTTTCCTGGAACACCAGCTGGCACAATCCTGGGTTATCTCCATTGCTACAGTCAGGCCTGGTAAGGACTTTCCATCTAGAAGATCATAAGAACTATCTCACACTACCAGTGCCCTGTGGCTCCTGCCATCCTGTAGTACCCAGAAACTGTATTTATTCTTTGCTGACTTTTATGTTTTCTTTTACTGCTGCTGTGTTGCGGAGTTGTCATAATAAACATCATTGACTTTTATCTAAGTTGTCGTGGTCACGCCTTCGGGCAGTTATTATTCATGTTACTTACATGTCCAGGGGTCTGATACAACCTCCCAGGTTCCGGTACATCTCAGCCCCTACAACTGAGGCTGCCTCCCGTCAGCTCAGGCCCTCAGTTGTGACAGTAAGCACTGACCTAATGAATCCAGCCGGAGACCAGGATCAAGCGGCCAGGCCGATGCAAGAACTGGCAGCCCGACTAGAACATCAGGAGGCTGCACAGGGCCACATCATCCGCTGTCTCCAGGATCTCTCTACTCGGCTGGATGGGATTCAGACAACTCTCCGTGGATCAGGCGCGTCTGGTGCGTCAACCACAGTGACTCCAGCTATAACCCCACCCACCTTACCCATTTCTGCTCCACGTCTTCATCTTCCAACGCCAGCAAAATTTGACGGATCTCCAAGATTCTGCAGGGGATTTCTCAACCAGTGTGAGATTCAGTTTGAGCTACAACCTGGCAATTTTCCCAGTGACCGTACAAAAATTGCCTACATTATTTCTCTTCTCAGTGGCTCAGCCCTTGATTGGGCATCACCGTTATGGGAGAGGTCCGACACCCTGCTATCTTCCTACACTGCCTTCGTGTCAACATTCAGGCGCATCTTCGACGAGCCAGGCCGGGTAACCTCAGCTTCATCCGAGATTCTCCGTTTACGCCAGGGGTCACGTACTGTAGGACAATATCTGATACAGTTCCAGATCCTGGCATCCGAACTGGCATGGAACGACGAGGCCCTGTATGCTGCATTCTGGCATGGCTTATCTGAGCGTATTAAAGATGAGTTAGCTACCAGAGACTTACCTTCTAAGTTAGATGAGCTAATCTCACTCTGCACGAAAGTTGATTTACGTTTCAGAGAGAGAGCAACTGAGCGTGGAAGATCATCTGCTCCAAAATCTTCTGCTCCTCCTCCTCGTCAACTGTCACCATCTAAAGATGAGCCCATGCAACTTGGCCGTTCCCGTTTAACTCCTGCTGAGCGCCGAAGACGTCTCTCCGAGTCTCTCTGTCTCTATTGTGCAGCTCCGTCTCACACCATCAATGCCTGTCCCAAACATCCGGGAAACTCCAAATCCTAGCTCGCCAAGGAGAGGGCCGGCTAGGAGTAATGATCTCCTCTCCATCTCCTCAAGATTGTAATCTCCCAGTCTCGCTTCAAGTTGCTCAACGTTATCGGAACGTCATTGCCCTCCTTGATTCCGGAGCAGCTGGGAACTTTATTACCGAAGCCTATGTTAAACGGTGGTCCCTACCCACCGAGAGACTTCCTTCGTCCATTTCTTTAACTGCCGTGGATGGCAGCAAAATTTTTGATGCAGTTATTTCTTTAAGGACTCTACCAGTTCGTCTGAGAGTGGGAGTTCTTCATTCCGAACTTATTTCTTTTTTAGTGATTCCAAGAGCCACACATCCTGTGGTCCTGGGCCTTCCATGGCTCCGTCTTCACAATCCTACAATTGATTGGACGACTACGCAAATCCTGGCATGGGGTTCCTCCTGTGCTGAGACATGTTTGTTTAAAGTATTGCCTGTCTGTTCTTCCTCCCCCAGGTCGTCTGATGTTCCACCTCCTCCATATCAAGATTTCACGGATGTGTTCAGTAAAGTTTCTGCTGATATCCTTCCTCCTCATAGAGAATGGGACTGTCCGATTGATCTCGTTCCAGGGAAGGTTCCACCTCGAGGCCGAACTTATCCGTTGTCTCTGCCTGAGACGCATTCTATGGAGGAATATATTAAAGAGAACCTAGCAAAGGGGTTCATTCGACCTTCTTCTTCTCCAGCCGGCGCAGGCTTCTTTTTTGTAAAAAAGAAAGATGGTGGTCTGCGGCCGTGCATCGACTACAGAGGTTTGAACGACATTACCATCAAGAACCGTTATCCTTTACCCCTGATTACTGAGCTCTTTGACAGAGTTAGCGGAGCTACCATCTTTACAAAGCTGGACTTGCGAGGTGCATACAATCTCATCCGGATCCGTGAGGGTGACGAGTGGAAGACCGCCTTTAACACCCGTGACGGACATTATGAGTACCTCGTCATGCCCTTCGGATTGAGCAATGCTCCAGCTGTCTTCCAGCATTTTGTCAATGAGATCTTCAGAGACATTCTATACCGTCATGTCGTGGTCTATCTAGACGATATCCTCATTTTTGCCAACGATTTAGAGGAACATCGTTTTTGGGTTAAAGAGGTTCTGTCCCGTCTCCGTGTCAATCATCTCTATTGCAAATTAGAAAAATGCGTCTTTGAAGTCAAGTCCATTCCGTTTCTAGGGTACATTGTGTCCGGTTCCGGACTAGAGATGGATCCTGAGAAACTACAAGCAATCCAAAATTGGCCGGTACCCTTAACCCTCAAAGGGGTCCAGAGGTTCTTAGGGTTCGCCAACTATTACCGAAAGTTTATACGAGACTTTTCCACCATTGTGGCGCCTATTACTGCTTTCACTAAGAAGGGTGCTAACCCGTCCAAGTGGTCTGAAGAAGCCATGCAAGCATTTCATCTTTTAAAACAAAGGTTCATCTCTGCGCCTGTTCTGAAACAGCCTGACATCGACTCTCCTTTCATCTTAGAGGTGGATGCCTCCTCCGTTGGAGTAGGAGCAGTGTTATCTCAGAGGGCTAAAGATGGCCATTTACACCCTTGCAGTTTCTTCTCCCGGAAGTTCTCCCCAGCTTAGCGCAACTATGCCATTGGCAACCAGGAGTTGCTAGCCATCAAGCTCGCTCTAGAAGAGTGGAGGTATCTGTTGGAGGGAGCTTCTCATTCAATCACCATACTTACAGACCACAAGAACCTTTTATACCTGAAGGGCGCACAATGTCTCAACCCTCGTCAGGCCAGATGGGCACTTTTCTTTTCCAGGTTCGACTTTAAACTCCAGTTCTGTCCGGGCTCTCAGAATCGCAAGGCCGATGCCCTTTCCCGCTCATGGGAGCAAGAAAATGAGTCAGAGTCTTCAGACAAGCATCCTATTATAAATCCGTTGGCATTCTCCACGGTAGGGATGGACTCTACGCCCCCATCAGGGAAAAGTTTTGTGAAGCCGATGCTAAGGAAGAAGCTCATGCATTGGGCCCATGCTTCCCGTTTTGCCGGACATACAGGTATCCAAAAAACCCTGGAGTTTATCTCTAGGTCCTATTGGTGGCCAACTCTAAAAAAGGACGTCTTGGAGTTTATTGCATCTTGCCCAAAGTGTGCCCAACATAAAGTATCCCGCCAGTCGCCTGCGGGGCAACTGGTTCCACTATCCGTTCCCCGTCGACCATGGACCCACTTGTCGATGGATTTCATTACAGACTTACCCATGTGCAACAAGTTCAATACCATCTGGGTGGTAGTTGACCGGTTCACCAAGATGGCACACTTCATTCCTCTCACCGGTCTTCCGTCAGCTTCCAAGTTGGCTCAAGTATTCATACAAGAGATCTTCCGACTCCACGGTCTTCCTGAAGAAATTATCTCAGATCGAGGAGTTCAATTCACAGCCAAATTCTGGCGAAGTTTATGTCAAGTCCTCCAAGTCAAGCTAAAGTTTTCCACGGCTTACCATCCTCAGACCAATGGTCAAACCGAGAGGGTGAATCAGGACTTGGAGGCCTTCCTCCGCATCTATGTGTCCTCCTCTCAAGATGACTGGGTTCAATTACTTCCCTGGGCCGAGTTCTGTCATAACAACCAGTATCATTCTTCATCTGCTTCAACACCATTCTTCACTAACTTTGGATTCCACCCTAAAGTCCCTGAGTTCCAACCGCTTCCAGCAACTTCTGTTCCCGCAGTGGATATCACCTTGCATCAGTTTGCCAATATCTGGAAGAGCGTACGATCAGCTCTGCTCAAGGCATCGTTCAGGTACAAGAAGTTTGCGGATAAGAAGCGTCGAGCAGTTCCTGCTCTCAAGGTGGGTGATCGGGTATGGTTATCCACGAAGAATTTGAGGTTAAGAGTTCCCAGTATGAAGTTTGCACCTCGCTATATCGGTCCTTTCAAGATTGAACAAGTCATCAATCCTGTTGCTTACAGACTCCAGTTGCCTCCCTTCTTAAAAATACCCAGGACATTCCATGTTTCCCTGTTGAAACCGCTGATCTTGAATCGGTTTCATTCCTCACTTCCTCCAACTCCGAAAGTCCAAACTCAACGAGGCGTTGAGTATGAAGTGGCAAAGATCCTGGACTCACGTCACCGTTACGGTCAACTACAATATCTTATTGACTGGAAGGGTTATGGTCCTGAGGAACGTTCATGGACCAATGCTTCTGATGTCCATGCTCCTGCCTTGGTCCGGAGATTCCATTCCAAGTTTCCTCAAAAGCCAAAGAAGTGTCCTGGGGCCACTCCTAAAGGGGGGGGGTGCTGTCACGATCCGGGTATCTGGACGCCATTTCTTACCCATCAGATGCCTCCAGGACCGGATCCCATCTGTTATCCTGATGTGTACATTCCTGTATCCTCTCCTGTCACTCTGGGACGCTGTCACAGTAAACGCCATATTACACCTGGCATGGCGTCTCCCGCGGCCTCCGCCGCCGTCCCTGAACTTCTGCATGCAGAGTGTCTGAGTGGCGATTACGTCAGCCGCGGCCTCCGCTGTGTCCGCGTGGTTGGATGTGCATCTGTCAGCCTGGCGCCTCCTGTCTCCGGTGGCCGGCGCCGCCATTACTGTTTTCATTACCACATGGATTACAAACCAAACTTCCCTCCAAGTGTCTGCATGGGCGCAGCCATCTTGGATTCTGTCAGCTGATCATTTCCACCAATCTGTTCTCAGTATTGATAATCTACATAATTGCCTAGCCAATCCCTTCCTTGCTGCAGGTATAAATACACTGTGCCTGAGCAAGGAAGGCGTCAGTGCTTTGGTTGTCAAACCTAGTTCCTGTTTGTCTCTCTCCTGTGATTGTCTTCCAGGTTCCAGCTCCTGTCTCAAGACTTCCACCATAGAGACCCGCACCAGCATTCCACCTGCGGTGTAGCCTGACTCTCCAATCCATTGTGGATTCATCTGTTTCCAGCTACAACATTACCTGCTTCCAGCTCAGCTTCCAGCAGAGTACAGCTTCCCTTAAAGGGCCGGTGTCCTTTCTACACTTTACCACTCTCCACCGGTATTATTATTTCTCCGCTCTCAAGTTCTACATTTCAGTTCATATTTCATCGCTCCCAAGTTCATTTATTATTTAACTGGTTCCAGCCAGTATCCACTCCGTGCTAACAACAGTCTGGTTCCAGCCAGTATCCACAGCAGCTGTTTTATCTTCAGCAACCCAGCTTTTCCTGGAACACCAGCTGGCACAATCCTGGGTTATCTCCATTGCTACAGTCAGGCCTGGTAAGGACTTTCCATCTAGAAGATCATAAGAACTATCTCACACTACCAGTGCCCTGTGGCTCCTGCCATCCTGTAGTACCCAGGAACTGTATTTATTCTTTGCTGACTTTTACGTTTTCTTTTACTGCTGCTGTGTTGCGGAGTTGTCATAATAAACATCATTGACTTTTATCTAAGTTGTCGTGGTCACGCCTTCGGGCAGTTATTATTCATGTTACTTACATGTCCAGGGGTCTGATACAACCTCCCAGGTTCCGGTACATCTCAGCCCCTACAACTGAGGCTGCCTCCCGTCAGCTCAGGCCCTCAGTTGTGACATTCCTAGCTGGGGAGGGGCTGCGGAAGGAAGGTATGTAAACTTACCCGCCGTAGCCTTGGATATACACGTATCCAGTTCAGCTCCAAACAGGGCCTCACCTGTGAATGGTAGGCTTTCCACGCCTTTCCTGGAATCCGCATCCGCAGTCCACTGGCGTAGCCACAAGCCCCTGCATGCTGACACTGCCATGGCAGTGGTGCGTGCGTTGACCAAGTCAATTTCTTTTATGGCCTCCATCATAAAATTTACAGAGTCTTGTATATGCTGTAGGAGAAAAATTATCTCCCTCCTGGATAAGCAATCTAACCCATCAATTAGATTACCTGACCATTTAGCAATGGCCCGAGTGATCCATGCACAAGCAATAGTGGGTCTCTGGGCCATCCCAGCAGCTGTGTACAGGGATTTGAGAGTGGTCTCAATTTTGCGGTCAGACGCATCCTTTAAGGAGGCTGCCCCAGGGACCGGTAAGACTATCTTATGTGAGAACCTAGATACCGATGCGTCAACAATCGGTGGGTTTTCCCATTTTTTCCTATCATCCTGAGGAAAAGGGAAGGATATGAGTAATCTCTTAAGGATCTGAAACTTCTTATCAGGATTAACCCAGGTTTCTTCAAACAGAGAATTCAACTCTTTTGATGCAGGAAAAGTGGCAGAGGATTTATTTTTTACATTAAAATAAGACTCCTCATCCTCCTCTGTCACCTTATCAGGAATTTGCAGTTAGTCTCTAATAGCTTCTGTCAGAGACTGTACCCCCTGTGATAGAGCTGCATCCCCCCACTGAGTCCACCTCACCCTCCTCTGCGTCTGACACGTCGTCATCAGTGTCAGTCTGCAGGAGGTGGACCAGTGTACGCTTATGTGGATAAATGGTAGGGGTCTGAGGCACAGGTGTGGTGGCACTGGTGTGGTGCCTGAATCTCTATTCATCAGGTCATCCACAGACTGTCTTAAGTATTGTGTCTCTTTCTCATTCTGGGATAATTTATTAGAAATATTTGAGATCATTCCTTTTAGTGAATCCAACCATGCTGGTTCGGACCCACTAGCCTGAGAATGTGTACTATCCTGAGTACACTGTAGTGATCCCCCTGGGGAAGAAAAACACTCCGCCGTGCATGAAACACACTCCTTTGACATTGTAAATGTGAAATCACACCACATACACACAGGAAAAGGTTAATCATAAGTAACCTACACAGAGCCCATCTAGGGAGACACAGAGTATGATGTAGCCAGCCACACAGCGCCCTTCTTGCTATTGCCAAGCTTAGCTGGGTCGCAGACTAAGCACCCTTAATAGGAGCTTAGTATTCTAACACCGCTCCCCCCACACCCCCTTACTATGACCCCCTGGAACCGCTGAGGAATTGTGGAGCCCTTGTGGAGGAGCTGCACTTTGATGCCAGTCTTGTCAGAGTGAGCTGCAGAGGAAAAATGGCGCTGGTGAGCTGCTGGATCTGCTCATAGTGAAGCTCTGCCCCTTAATGGCGCACGGTCTTCCCGGTTTTATTATACTGGCTGAGGTGTTTGTGATGCTTAACAGCGGGTTAGAACCCCTGTAAGCTTACTGCCAGTGTGGGTATTGTTTTTAGTGGCTAAGCTTGACCTTCACAGTGGAACACACACACAGCATGTTGTCCTGAGCCTAGAGACGCAGCCTGCATGTCAGCGCTGTGCTCTATACCCTTATGCCTCCATTACAGCCGGCGACCCACTAACCGGGCCGCCGGCCACCTACTCACCACTTTTCTTACTTCTGGCTCTGTTAGGGGTGGCGGTGTGCTGCGGAAATGTACGCTCACCATGGTGGAGCTTGCGAATGGTTACTTCAGGAGCTCAGTGTCCTGTCAGCGGGGAACGGGACCATTAAACCTATAGGAGGTTGGGCCGTCCCTCCCCCCCCACCCAAGTCCAACGAAGTGCCAAACAGCCCTGTCTGAAAATAAACAGAAAATAAATGCAGGAGCTTCAGGAGCTTCCCTAAGTGTGACCGGCTCCTCCGGGCACAATTTCTAAACTGAGTGTGGTAGGAGGGGCATAGAGGGAGGAGCCAGCCCACACTATCAATTTCTTAAAGTGCACATGGCTCCTAGTGGACCCATCTATACTCCATGGTACTAATGTGGACCCCAGTATCCTCTAGGACGTAAGAGAGAAAAATTATGGGGGTCATTCCGAGTTGTTCGCTCGGTAAATTTCTTCGCATCGCAGCAATTTTCCGCATAGTGCGCATGCACAATGTCCGCACTGCGACTGCGCCAAGTAAATTTGCTATGCAGTTAGGAATTTTACTCACGTTTTTTTCTTCGTTCTGGTGATCGTAATGTGATTGACAGGAAGTGTGTGTTTCTGGGCGGAAACTGGCCGTTTTATGGGTGTGTGTGAAAAAACGCTACCGTTTCTGGGAAAAACGCGGGAGTGGCTGGAGAAACGGAGGAGTGTCTGGGCGAACGCTGGGTGTGTTTGTGACGTCAAACCAGGAACGACAAGCACTGAACTGATCGCACTGGCAGAGTAAGTCTCGAGCTACTCAGAAACTGCACAGAGAAGTCTTTTCGCAATATTGCGAATCTTTCGTTCGCAATTTTAAAAAGCTAAGATTCACTCCCAGTAGACGGCGGCTTAGCGTGTGCAAAGCTGCTAAAAGCAGCTTGCGAGCGAACAACTCGGAATGACCACCTATATTTCTAACTCACTTACAGTACATACAGTATACAGATGTAGCCATGCTCATCATGGCTTACTGCGATCGCACCTTATTAGGAGCAACTGCTAGAGATGTGCACCGGAAATTTTTCGGGTTTTGTGTTTTGGTTTTGGGTTCGGTTCCGCGGCCGTGTTTTGGGTTCGAGCGCGTTTTGGCAAAACCTCACCGAATTTTTTTTGTCGGATTCGGGTGTGTTTTGGATTCGGGTGTTTTTTTCAAAAAACCCTAAAAAACAGCTTAAATTATAGAATTTGGGGGTCATTTTGATCCCAAAGTATTATTAACCTCAATAACCATAATTTCCACTCATTTTCAGTCTATTCTGAACACCTCACATCTCACAATATTATTTTTAGTCCTAAAATTTGCACCGAGGTCGCTGGATGACTAAGCTCAGCGACCCAAGTGGCCGACACAAACACCTGGCCCATCTAGGAGTGGCACTGCAGTGTCACGCAGGATGGCCCTTCCAAAAAACACTCCCCAAACAGCACATGACGCAAAGAAAAAAAGAGGCGCAATGAGGTAGCTGTGTGACTAAGCTCAGCGACCCAAGTGGCCGACACAAACACCTGGCCCATCTAGGAGTGGCACTGCAGTGTCAGGCAGGATGGCCCTTCCAAAAAATACTCCCCAAACAGCACATGACGCAAAGAAGAAAAAAAAGAGGCGCAATGAGGTAGCTGTGTGAGTAAGCTAAGCGACCCTAGTGGCCGACACAAACACCTGGCCCATCTAGGAGTGGCACTGCAGTGTCACGCAGGATGGCCCTTCCAAAAAACACTCCCCAAACAGCACATGACGCAAAGAAAAAAAGAGGCGCAATGAGGTAGCTGTGTGACTAAGCTCAGCGACCCAAGTGGCCGACACAAACACCTGGCCCATCTAGGAGTGGCACTGCAGTGTCAGGCAGGATGGCCCTTCCAAAAAATACTCCCCAAACAGCACATGACGCAAAGAAAAAAAGAGGCGCAATGAGGTAGCTGTGTGAGTAAGCTAAGCGACCCTAGTGGCCGACACAAACACCTGGCCCATCTAGGAGTGGCACTGAAGTGTCACGCAGGCTGGCCCTTCCAAAAAACACTCCCCAAACAGCACATGACGCAAAGAAAAATGAAAGAAAAAAGAGGTGCAAGATGGAATTGTCTTTGGGCCCTCCCACCCACCCTTATGTTGTATAAACAGGACATGCACACTTTAACCAACCCATCATTTCAGTGACAGGGTCTGCCACACGACTGTGACTGAAATGACGGGTTGGTTTGGACCCCCACCAAAAAAGAAGCAATTAATCTCTCCTTGCACAAACTGGCTCTACAGAGGCAAGATGTCCACCTCATCATCATCCTCCGATATATCACCGTGTACATCCCCCTCCTCACAGATTATCAATTCGTCCCCACTGGAATCCACCATCTCAGCTCCCTGTGTACTTTGTGGAGGCAATTGCTGCTGGTGAATGTCTCCACGGAGGAATTGATTATAATTCATTTTAATGAACATCATCTTCTCCACATTTTCTGGATGTAACCTCGTACGCCGATTGCTGACAAGGTGAGCGGCGGCACTAAACACTCTTTCGGAGTACACACTTGTGGGAGGGCAACTTAGGTAGAATAAAGCTAGTTTGTGCAAGGGCCTCCAAATTGCCTCTTTTTCCTGCCAGTATAAGTACGGACTGTCTGACGTGCCTACTTGGATGCGGTCACTCATATAATCCTCCACCATTCTTTCAATGGGGAGAGAATCATATGCAGTGACAGTAGACGACATGTCCGTAATCGTTGTCAGGTCCTTCAGTCCGGACCAGATGTCAGCATCAGCAGTCGCTCCAGACTGCCCTGCATCACCGCCAGCGGGTGGGCTCGGAATTCTGAGCCTTTTCCTCGCACCCCCAGTTGCGGGAGAATGTGAAGGAGGAGATGTTGACAGGTCGCGTTCCGCTTGACTTGACAATTTTCTCACCAGCAGTTCTTTGAACCCCTGCAGACTTGTGTCTGCCGGAAAGAGAGATCCAAGGTAGGTTTTAAATCTAGGATCGAGCACGGTGGCCAAAATGTAGTGCTCTGATTTCAACAGATTGACCACCCGTGAATCCTTGTTAAGCGAATTAAGGGCTCCATCCACAAGTCCCACATGCCTAGCGGAATCGCTCAGTGTTAGCTCCTCCTTCAATGTCTCCAGCTTCTTCTGCAAAAGCCTGATGAGGGGAATGACCTGACTCAGGCTGGCAGTGTCTGAACTGACTTCACGTGTGGCAAGTTCAAAAGGTTGCAGAACCTTGCACAACGTTGAAATCATTCTCCACTGCGCTTGAGACAGGTGCATTCCACCTCCTATATCGTGCTCAGTTGTATAGGCTTGAATGGCCTTTTGCTGCTCCTCCAACCTCTGAAGCATATAGAGGGTTGAATTCCACCTCGTTACCACTTTTTGCTTCAGATGATGGCAGGGCAGGTTCAGGCGTTTTTGGTGTTGCTCCAGTCTTCTGTACGTGGTGCCTGTACGCCGAAAGTGTCCCGCAATTCTTCTGGCCACCGACAGCATCTCTTGCACGCCCCTCTCGTTTTTTAAATAATTCTGCACCACCAAATTCAAGGTATGTGCAAAGCATGGAACGTGCTGGAATTTGCCCAGATTTAATGCACACACAATATTGCTGGCGTTGTCCGATGCCACAAATCCACAGGAGAGTCCAATTGGGGTAAGCCATTCTGCGATGATCTTCCTCAGTTGCCGTAAGAGGTTTTTAGCTGTGTGCGTATTCTGGAAAGCGGTGATACAAAGCGTAGCCTGCCTAGGAACGAGTTGGCGTTTGCGAGATGCTGCTACTGCTGCCGCCGCTGCTGTTCTTGCGGCGGGAGTCCATACATCTACCCAGTGGGCTGTCACAGTCATATAGTCCTGAGTCTGCCCTGCTCCACTTGTCCACATGTCCGTGGTTAAGTGGACATTGGGTACAACTGCATTTTTTAGGACACTGGTGAGTCTTTTTCTGAGGTCTGTGTACATTTTCGGTATCGCCTGCCTAGAGAAATGGAACCTAGATGGTATTTGGTACCGGGGACACAGTACCTCCAACAAGTCTCTAGTTGCCTCTGCAGTAATGATGGATACCGGAACCACGTTTCTCACCGCCCAGGATGCCAAGGCCTCAGTTATCCGCTTTGCAGCAGGATGACTGCTGTGATATTTCATCTTCCTCGCAAAGGACTGTTGGACAGTCAATTGCTTGGTGGAAGTAGTAAAAGTGGTCTTACGACTTCCCCTCTGGGATGACCATCGACTCCCAGCAGCAACAACAGCAGCGCCAGCAGCAGTAGGCGTTACACGCAAGGATGCATCGGAGGAATCCCAGGCAGGAGAGGACTCGTCAGAATTGCCAGTGACATGGCCTGCAGGACTATTGGCATTCCTGGGGAAGGAGGAAATTGACACTGAGGGAGTTGGTGGGGTGGTTTGCATGAGCTTGGTTACAAGAGGAAGGGATTTACTGGTCAGTGGACTGCTTCCGCTGTCGCCCAAAGTTTTTGAACTTGTCACTGACTTATGATGAATGCGCTGCAGGTGACGTATAAGGGAGGATGTTCCGAGGTAGTTAACGTCCTTACCCCTACTTATTACAGCTTGACAAAGGCAACACACGGCTTGACAAATGTTGTCCGCATTTCTGTTGAAATACTTCCACACTGAAGAGCTGATTTTTTTGGTATTTTCACCAGGCATGTCAATGGCCATATTCCTCCCACGGACAACAGGTGTCTCCCCGGGTGCCTGACTTAAACAAACCACCTCACCATCAGAATCCTCCTGGTCAATTTCCTCCCCAGCGCCAGCAACACCCATATCCTCCTCATCCTGGTGTACTTCAACACTGACATCTTCAATCTGACTATCAGGAACTGGACTGCGGGTGCTCCTTCCAGCACTTGCAGGGGGCGTGCAAATGGTGGAAGGCGCATGCTCTTCACGTCCAGTGTTGGGAAGGTCAGGCATCGCAACCGACACAATTGGACTCTCCTTGTGGATTTGTGATTTCGAAGAACGCACAGTTCTTTGCTGTGCTTTTGCCAGCTTAAGTCTTTTCATTTTTCTAGCGAGAGGCTGAGTGCTTCCATCCTCATGTGAAGCTGAACCACTAGCCATGAACATAGGCCAGGGCCTCAGCCGTTCCTTGCCACTCCGTGTGGTAAATGGCATATTGGCAAGTTTACACTTCTCCTCCGACGATTTTATTTTAGATTTTTGAGTCCTTTTTTTACTGATATTTTGTGTTTTGGATTTTACATGCTCTGTACTATGACATTGGGCATCGGCCTTGGCAGACGACGTTGATGGCATTTCATCGTCTCGGCCATGACTAGTGGCAGCAGCTTCAGCACGAAGTGGAAGTGGATCTTGATCTTTCCCTATTTTTGGAACCTCAACATTTTTGTTCTCCATATTTTAATAGGCACAACTAAAAGGCACCTCAGGTAAACAATGGAGATGGATGGATACTAGTATACTTATGGATGACGAGCGACTGCCGACACAGAGGTAGCTACAGCCGTGGACTACCGTACTGCGTCTGCTAGTATAGACTGGATGATAATGATATTAAAAAAAAATATATATCACTACTGCAGGACAGGTATATATTGTATAATGACGGACCTGCTGGACACTGTCAGCACTGCAGACTCCTAAACTACTAGTATGAAGAAGATAGAAAAAAAAACCCACCACGGGTAGGTATACAATTATGGACGAGCGACTGCCGACACAGAGGTAGCTACAGCCGTGGACTACCGTACTGCGTCTGCTAGTATAGACTGGATGATAATGATATAAAAGATATATATATATCACTACTGCAGGACAGGTATATATTGTATAATGACGGACCTGCTGGACACTGTCAGCACTGCAGACTCCTAAACTACTAGTATGAAGAAGATAGAAAAAAAAAACCCACCACAGGTAGGTATACAATTATGGACGAGCGACTGCCGACACAGAGGTAGCTACAGCCGTGGACTACCGTACTGCGTCTGCTAGTATAGACTGGATGATAATGATATAAAAAATATATATATATCACTACTGCAGGACAGGTATATATTGTATAATGACGGACCTGCTGGACACTGTCAGCACTGCAGACTCCTAAACTACTAGTATGAAGAAGATGGAAAAAAAAACCCACCACAGGTAGGTATACAATTATGGACGAGCGACTGCCGACACAGAGGTAGCTACAGCCGTGGACTACCGTACTGCGTCTGCTAGTATAGACTGGATGATAATGATATAAAAAAAATATATATATCACTACTGCAGGACAGGTATATATTGTATAATGACGGACCTGCTGGACACTGTCAGCACTGCAGACTCCTAAACTACTAGTATGAAGAAGATGAAAAAAAAAAAAAAACCACCACAGGTAGGTATACAATTATGGACGAGCGACTGCCGACACAGAGGTAGCTACAGCCGTGGACTACCGTACTGCGTCTGCTAGTATAGACTGGATGATAATGATATAAAAAATATATATATCACTACTGCAGGACAGGTATATATTGTATAATGACGGACCTGCTGGACACTGTCAGCACTGCAGACTCCTAAACTACTAGTATGAAGAAGATAGAAAAAAAAAACCCACCACAGGTAGGTATACAATTATGGACGAGCGACTGCCAACACAGAGGTAGCTACAGCCGTGGACTACCGTACTGCGTCTGCTAGTATAGACTGGATGATAATGATATAAAAAATATATATATATCACTACTGCAGGACAGGTATATATTGTATAATGACGGACCTGCTGGACACTGTCAGCACTGCAGACTCCTTAACTACTAGTATGAAGAAGATAGAAATATAATGAATGACGGACCTGCTGGACACTGTCAGCAGAATGCGTTTATAGAATTAAAAAAAAAAACACCACACGAGGGTTTAACTTTTTCAGGCAGACAATATACTGGTGGTCACTGCTGGTCAGTCACACTGGCACTCTGGCAGCAAAAGTGTGCACTGTTAAATATGTACTCCTGCTATAACTGCTCCCCAGTCTCCCCCACAATTAAGCTGTGTGAGCAGTGAGCACTACTCAGCACAGTCAGATATACATAGATGATATTATCATGCAGCACACTGAGGCTGAGCACAGATATGGTATGTGACTGTGTATCGTTTTTTTTCAGGCAGAGAACGGATTATATTAAATAATAAATAAAACTGGTGGTCACCACTAGTATAACTATCAGCAAAACTCTGCACTCTCTGAGTACTCCTAATGCTCCAGTAAATCAAGTGTCTCACTCTCTATCTAAACGGAGAGGACGCCAGCCACGTCCTCTCCCTATCAATCTCAATGCACGTGTGAAAATGGCGGCGACGCGCGGCTCCTTATATAGAATCCGAGTCTCGCGATAGAATACGAGCCTCGCGAGAATCCGACAGCGGGATGATGACGTTCGGGCGCGCTCGGGTTAGCCGAGCAAGGCGGGAAGATCCGAGTCTGCCTCGGACCCGTGTAAAAAGCGTGAAGTTCGGGGGGGTTCGGATTCCGAGGAACCGAACCCGCTCATCTCTAGCAACTGCGTGCACGTCTTAGACGTGCACACACCCCATTCGCATGAATGGGAGTGGAAAATGCTGCAGCTCGGCACAGCTAGGTGCAGGCTTGCCTAGCCACACTAAGAGTGCTTGTTTATCACATATGTAGCCACAATTAGGTAATAGCTTTTAACCTCACAGGCTCGCGAGTTCGACAAGAGACACAGAGAATATGCTAGATTAAAGAATATTTTAATCCAAAAAATATTTCCAAGGTTTTTGATTACAAAAAAAGAATATAATAAAATATGGACAACAGTTTATAATGCATTGGTTTTAGAAATAAAAGAGAGAAAACAAGGAAACAAAAATCAAGACTGCTTACGTAAAGAGTCCTAGTTTCTTGCTGTGGGAGAGAACACTGAACATATGGGGTGTAGTATGTTATGCCGGCGGTCAGGCTCCCGGTGGCCAGCATACCTGTGCCGGAATCCCGAATGCCGGCATACCGACAGCTGGGCGAGCGCAAATGAGCCCCTTGCAGGCTCTCTGCACTCGCCACACTGCATACGACACGCTACGTGCGCCACTCTATCTATTCTCCCTCCAGGGGGGTCGTGGAGCTCCAAGAGGGAGAAAAGCTGTCGGTATGCCGGCGGTCGGGATTCCAGCGCCGGTATGCTGGTCGTTGGGAGCCCGGCCGCCGGCAAACTGAAGACCACCCAACATATGGGTACACGCCTCAGTCATATTTGATTTCCCTTCAGGTAGTGTACATTTGATGCTGCTTTCAGCTCCTTCTTATTCCCTGGCAACCACTCCAAGAAATAGCCCCCACCCTTGGGTTTTAATTCTCATTTTGCTGGACATTAATGAATCAGTCACTCACTTCCATGTAACTGTCTCCCAGGAGCTACGGGTGTTGGGACAGCACAGATAGATACAAAAGTCCTATTATGGGATGTTCCCATAAACTTTTCATGATTTACACCTCTTGGCCTAGTCTGAAAGATCTGGTTACTTGAGGAGTAAAGCATGAAGCTTTAACGATTGGTACGAGATTGTTATCTGTTCCCCGACTCCAAAGAAGAGCATAAACTATCCAGGTCACATGCAGACCAGAGCATAGCAGCCATTTTGATACACAAAATTAAGTCATACCTAGACCAATAGAATATGATTATCTTATATATATATATATATATATATATATATATAACTTACATAAAATATAATTTTGGGTAATTAGTTTGGAGTTTAATCACTACACTGTCAAAATCACATTTCTGCTGACATTTGGGATAATTTAGACCTGATCGCTATGCTGCGTTTTCTGATAGCCTGCGACAGAGGCGGATTGGCCATAGGATAGGATCTACAGGGAAGATTCCCGATGGGCCGGCGTACCCGTGGGGCCTGTTTTGTTTGAGGACATGTGGTCCTATTTATAGACATAATGAATAAGATGCCAAACTATTTGCATATATGAAAATGACTTTGCCACTTTGCCTGTGATTGCAGATGATCTAGTGTATGCTCTGTCTGCCTGCTTGGCTGACATATAAGATTGAGTGAATAGTGATTGGGATACGGTTGGTGTAATAAGCAAGAAAATATATCTTTCTAAAGGATTATATAGTTTCCTAAATTCTGAAGGTGTATCATATAATGTGCTCATAACATTTAATTTTATTTCCTTTTAACTTCCCCTTGATGCTGGACATCCCGACTATCTGGAAAGTCTTGGGGGGAGGGTGCTGCTGACATGGCCCATGGCTAGACCGTACACCTCTGGTGCTGCCCAAGTGAGGCCACTAGTACAAATTTTTCCAGGGCCACTTTTTGTTCCCAATCCGCCCCTGGCCTGCGATCAGGTTCCGAACTGCGCATGCGTATGCATCGCAATACACAGTCGCATCGGACGACTGCACCGGGCATCAGTGCATAGCGACAGGATGGTGCGAAAAAAGCAATTGCACGGGCGATCGCAAGGAGATTGACAGGCAGAGGGCATTTTTTGGGTGGCAACTGACCATTTTCTGGGAGGGTCTGGAAAACCGCTGGCGTGTCCAAGCATTTTCAGGGAGGGTGTCTGACGTCAATTCCGATACCGAACAGGCTGAAGTGATCGCAGCGGCTGAGTAAGTCCTGGCCTGTGCAGAGACTGCACAAAATCAGTTTCTGCAGCTCTGCTACACATGCGTTCGCACACTTGCACAACTCAAATACCCTCCTCCTGTAGACAGAGACTATCTGATCGCAGGACAGCAAAAATCGCTGCCCAGCGATCAGGTCTGAATGCCTGCTCTGTTTGTTGATTATTAGACAGATGTTTCTTTCTGTTTATTATGCTGCTGAACTCTTGCTATACATGTGATGCTTTAATAAAAACAGTAAAAAAAAGTTATAGTGCTCTTTTGATTTGATATTTGACTCTGTCAGACAGTCAATTTGCAGATATCCTTAATTTTTTAACTGTATAGTAATTACCGCTGGTCTGGGGACAATTCAAGCTTCAAACACTCAGACCATCATACCATTTATCAATCATCTGAAAAAAACTCAAGTGTATGACCAGCTTAGCTTTGTCTCATCTGCATACAGTCTGGTTGCCAACTTGACTCTGGACAATGGACCCTACTGTATTGGCCCCTGAATCTAAAGACCATCCACTCAGATGGTTCCCAACTTCTAGAGGTCCATGATGGTGCCCTGAAAACTTTGTATGCCCAGGTTACTGAAATTAGCAAATGCTTTCCTGTCAGGTCCAAAAACATTTGTCTATTTTGTATAAAAAAAAATTTTTTTAAATACACTTTAAATTCTGGTGGCCTTGCAGTTAAACATGATATTCCTCCTCACAAGTAGTTGCGGATACTGCAGAGTTGGCTCATCGAGAAAGGGTATTGCCAGATCACTTTGTTTGTGAGGTTGCCTCTAGGTGGGAGCACTTTTATAAACTGAACCTGCAAGCTAACATTCGACCAGTAGGTGGAGACAGACTTTGAATTTCAGCATCTTCTAACTGACGCTAATTACTCTAATTCCATGTACATGTTTCCTAGTTTATACTGTTCATTGATTTTCTCCATGGCACTTAGTGCCTTGCATCATCTTCTTCTGCTTAGACTTCTTAACCATATCTTAAACTTCCTGATTTCATGAAATCTGGTACTCCTAATATCTTGCATCCTAAGAGGTAACATCCAGTTATTATTACTTTTGTCTGGATCATTGTACTTGGACTTTACCCCAGTTTCTTGTCTAATGTGATGAGTCTGGCCTCTTATACTGTCTGGTAACCTGTTCTACACCATGGGCATGATCAGATATGGATGGGCATGCTATCAATGCTGCTTACAGCAGCAGCAATAGCAATAATATGTTAATGGGGCAGGAGACGTCTTGTATAAGTAAATGCCTTGTGCTTGCATTAGTGATTCGTGTTCCATCCTAGGACGCAGCATTGTATCAAATGTGACACCATTGGCCGGCTGCATTATCCAATGGGTCGCACAACCCTGCTGCCACAGATCCAACAAAGAGGTCAAGAAACTCCCCCAAAATATTAGAGACACAACTTTTTAAGGGGGAAACCGCTAATGTCACCAACCCCTCTTTAACCGCCATACAGCAGCATACTGTCAATCACTGACTGGACCAAATGCAAAGTGATTACTAAGATATATAGCAAATTAAAGTAGGCTGAATGCAGCAAGGGCATGTTCCTGTAATTGTGCCCATATGGAGACTTGGAAACAGAAGCATATAGACCAGACAGAGCCACATAATGTGTGGGTGGTCAAGAGCAGGTGAAAACAAATGTGTGATGATGATGATGATGATGATGATGATGATGATGATGATGATTTCCAGCACTAGAGAACTACTTGTGATTGGCTCTAGGCGAATTTACTCTAGATGCCAGTTGGTACTTTCTTCATTGCTGGTGCATATATTATGCTTTTTATGTGTGCATTGTAGGATACTTTTTCTCTGATGTTATAGAGAAGTGTTTGAAGTTTTATTCCCAAATGTGAATGCATAATTTGCAAACAAAATAAATGACATTAATATAAACATGGGTGGAAATGTATGGGCATATGCCTGACATAAATCAAACGCAAATGCTTCCTTAGCCAACCCACACAGGTCTTGTGATACTCGTAGTTTTGCATATACTGTATACATAATTTGAACTTTTTTATTGAATGCAAATTGCACGGATGTTTTGGGGCGATAATTACGTCCATCTCCACTTTAGCCCCAGTGTGGCCAACTATTAGAAATCAAGTAAATACAGTACACTTGAAATATAAGTATGGCCAAAATATTGTTTCACCTGCTAGTTAACTACTAGCAATATAACATGCAGCCAATATTTTTGAATACCAAATACACAACATAATCAAATTGTTTATATCTGTTAATATTGTTGTTTTGCAATCATTTAATATAAAGAAAAAAATATATTTTGTGAAGTTTGTTAGAAATGCAGATGTGCATTATTTCCTTCAATAGAACCATATTATTATATTGTTAATCTACCATTTCCTCTGGTTTATCTTTCATTATTCTCTATTTTATTCTGTATACGTTGTTGTTCAGTCACTTTAACCATGAGTGGATTGGATGATGGTTGGTTTGGGGTAGGTAGGCTGCTTGGACTAACCTCCCAGTTGGTTGTTACTGCCGCTTTTACTTTCTCTGGCATTGGTCTTGCTTTCTGGAGCTTGTTGAAAGTGTGGGTTAACTACCCTTTACTGTTTACTCTAGTTATATGTTGGGTTGAACCGGACTGGATCTTGGCTGTGACTGGACCAGCCTGGATTCTTGGCTGTGAGTGGACTGGACTGGACGTGGTCTGTGGCTGAACCAGACTGGATCTTGGCTGAACCAGGCTGGATATGGGGTTGGTCTGAACCTGAGTGGATCCAGGCTGTGGCTGAACTAGACTGAACCCGGGCTGTGGCTGAACCGGACTTGTTCTGGGCTGTGGCTGAACTGGACTAGATCCAGGGTGTGACTGGACCAGCCTTGATCCAGGTTGTGACTGAAATGGACTGGATATAGGCTGTGTATGAACCAGACTGGATCTGGGCTGTAGCTGAACCGGACTGGATCTGGACTGTGGATGAGCCAGACTGAATCTGGTGTGGAACTGGTAGTGCTGATAGTGGAATGCTGGGTTATGATCAGCAACACAAGAAACTGCACAGGGATACTGAGTTATGACCAGCTACACATGGAGTGCATAGAAATGCTGGGTTGTGACTAACTATCACAGGAAGGACACAGGGATGCTGAGCATAGCAGTGACGTGCGGTGAGGTCACTGGTTGGGGAGGCACTGGCAGCTAACAAGCCCTCCCCCCCCCCCCCCCCCCCGAAAAAATAAAAGTGTGGTCCCCCAACACATCAGTAAAACCAGCACTAGGCAGAACCAGCCAGGGGGAGTAATCCCATAGCAGGGGAGACACTCAGTGTGGTGTCCCCCTGCCATAACATTAATCTGCCCCCCCAGCCAGTCAGCCCAGGGTTGGAATTCCTCGGAAAGTGGGAACCCCAAAAAATAAAAATGGGGTCCCCCCTCCCGAGCAATAACCAGCACTGGGCTGATAGCCCAGTGCTATGCCCCGCACCCCTGGTGGCGGTGGGTGCGGGGTTCATTGTGTGTTAATATTGTTCTTTACAGGTAGCCTACAGGTCCCAGCAAGCCTGCCCCAGCATGCTGGCACTTGGAGAACCACAAGTGCCAGCATGCCCGGACATAAAGGGCCCGCTGGCACCTGTAGTCCACCTGTAAAGAAAATATTAAAATAAAACACCACACGTCTTGAAAATAAGCTTTATTAAACTGGGTCTTCACCTGGGGGCGGCGGCCTTTAAGCTCTTTTGCGTGGCCGCCGCCTTCCCAGGGCTTCCGGCGTCTTTACCTGGGGGCGCCACCCCCCCAGGGCTTCCAGCGTCTTCACCTGGTGGGCGGCGGCTGCTAAGCTCTTTTGCATAGCCGCCGCCCAGCCAGGACTTCCGGCGTCTTCTTTCTTCAGGAGCTCTTCACTGCTCCTCCTCCGCCGTCGGACTGACTCTCCTCCGCCTCGCGCTGACTTATATAAGTCAGCCGGAGGGGGCGGGGCGATGACGCGGCGAGCCGTGATTGGCTCGCTGCGGCCATCTTGAATTTCAAAAATGACGCTGAGGAGCCATTTTTGAAACTGGAACCGCTCTGCTGCCAAACTCTGCAGTACAAAGGTAAATTTCCGCCGCCGCACTGCCGCCGCAACCCGCCACCCGCACCGCCGCCGCCCGCACCACCGCCGCATCCCGCCGCCCGCACCATCGCCGCATCTAGCCGCCCGCACCTCCTCCGCCAGCGTCACCCACACAGTGATTGACAGCGGATCCAGTGACGGATCCGCTGGCCAATCACTGTGGCCTCACTGACAGGGACGTGCTTTCATAGGTTGAAAGCACGTCCCTGTATGAAAGCGGCACCACTAATGCTGCCGCTTTCCCATATATTTTCAATGGGCTTTTACAGCCCATGGCTAGTCCCCGCCCGTGCCCGCCCCCCGCTCCCCATACTTTCCCCAGTGACAACGGGAGGCACCACGATCGGTGCCTCCCAAACACAAAAAAGAAAACAGCAATGCAAAGAATAATATTAAGAAGATACATATGACACAGAATATGTGTCATATGCATCTTCCTTGTATTATCTTAATCATTAATGACAGGGGAGGCACTGCCTCCCCTGCCTCCCCTGACTGCACGTCTGTGGGGCATAGGAACGCTAAAATGTAATTAGCTATCACAGGAAGTACAGAGAAATGCTGGTTTGTGACCATCTATGCCTCAGGTACAGCAGGAATGGATCTGTGGTACATGTAAGGAAGAACTGGGGTGCACTTTGGGCAATCGCAGGCTCAAAGAGACTTAGGGCCTAATTCAGACCTGATCGTAGATGTGCTAAATTTATCAGTTTCACAGACACGCGGGGGGACGCTCAGCACAGGGCTAGTCCACCCCGCATGTCTGGCCCTGCCCCCTCCCCCACCCCGCACAGGTACAAAATTATCGCAAGGCGGCGATGCTTTTGTACCTGAGGAGTAGCTCCCTACCAGTGCAGCTCCTGCACGCTGGCAGGGAGCTACTCATCGCTTCCTGGGTCACAACGCCTGCGTTGTCCGGACTACACCCCCAAAACGGCGGGCAAACACCGCCAGCCCGCCCTGTACCACCCAGTGAACGCCTCTGCCTGTCAATCAGGTAGAGGCGATCACTGGGCAAAGATGCCGATCGCATACCTAGCATGCGTCGGCCCATGCGCAGTTCAGACCTGATCGCCCGCTGTGCAGCAGCAATCAGGTCTAAATTAGGCCCTTAGAGCAAATGCAGCCACATGATCTCTGCAGTTCAAGTCCAGCACTTCTAATTGATCTGATATCACTGCTGCAATCAGGAATCTGCTGACACAAAGTAGAACTCACAGGTGGATAATCAGCCTGAAAGGGGATTCAGCAGTTTAGGGGGGTACAGAGATCTGTGCTTAATTTCTAACTAATCTGACTAGATTGCTCAGAAATTAAGCACGGATCTCTCCGCGTGTATCCCCCATAGCGTTAGCGATGCACGGTCCCGCGCGTCACTATCATTGGTACTGCATGCAGGCACAATCTAGTGTCATCGCTCATTTCACCGCTGGGTGAAATGAGCGTTCCCCCATTCCCCCCCTCCCCCCCACCCACCCCCTCATTCAGCACACAATCGCGCTGTGTGCTGAGTGGAGGAGAGATGTGTGTTGGGCGTTCATGCTAGATTGCTTAGATTGCTTAGATTTTAAGCAGTGATCTCTCCGTGTGTACCCCTCACAGCGATAGCGTTGCGCTGCCCCGTGCATCGCTATCGCTGGTGCTAGATTGGCCTGCATGCAGGCCAATCTAACGGGTCGCTCACTTCACCCGCTGGGTGAAATGAGCGCCCCCCGCATGCTCAGCACACATCGCTCTGTGCTGAGCGGCGGGAGAGATGTGTGCTGAGCTCAGCACACATCTCTCCCCACATCTGCCAGTGAGTACTGGCCTTTAGGCTGATACTGTATGTACACTGGTTTTGAACTTATATGCGTTTAAAGCCAGAATTTTTTAACAAAAGATTTAGTAATAATGTTTTTTTATAATTGCATTTGCAGCTCACCTAACTGAGCTAAAGAGTTGGACAAGGCCTCATTTTAAACCACTTTTTAGGGGCTTTCATATGATATATAAAATAGCGGTATGTTTCAATAAAAATAAAAAAAATTAACTTTTGAGATAATTTTATGTCTTTCACATATTTTAAGAAAGCTTACTACAGATCATTACCCACTTGGTGCTGCTGCTCTGGATGGATGGTGCTACTTGATGGGTTGAAGGCTTTTATTCATTTTTAGTAATTCCATTTCATAAAGGGTGTACATTCGACCTGTTGGAGTTAACGGATTCACCTTATACAGAACATAGGAATCCATAAAATATCCGGCTAATTTGGGTATGAAAAAATGGTGATGTTCCAGCTTGATGGATGAATGTCACTTTTACTTCATCAATGTTTTCATCTGTCTCTAGAATAAATGCCAGCCAACATTTGTTGCCATAGACAGCAGATACATACAGATGCGTCCTCATACATGTAGCCTCAATACACCATGCAGCGCAAGATGCCTGGCATGAATAAGCTGCCTGGTCAAATGCAACTCTGTTAACGTCGGGTGTCTTTTTTTTTTTGCCAAAAATGCATCTTAGTCGCAACACAATGTGACTAGGATGCACTAGGAGTCTGCGCTGATTAATTTGATATATGAGACTTTTATATTGTAGGTGAACAAGTCTCTATATATGGAGCAAAACAGAACTTGTATTGGAAAAAAAGTTGCCGCTTCTACATTGTAGCATTTTGTGTACAGATTCAGATACTCAGTCACACACAAATATACAAGTGTCACATATTAAATTAATCAACACAGTCTCCTTGTGCGTCCTAATCACATTGCGTTGTGATTAAGACACAAAAAAAGATTAAAAAAAGATGTCCTACACTAGAAGATTCTCACACGACCTGGCGTGCCATGAGAGGCTACTTGGTGTGACTGCAGCAAAGATATATGAGGACATAGCTATACCCTCTGATGTCTTCACAAAGATTTTTGTTTCCGATGCTGCAAGTATGAAAGCATGGAATTGATGGGTCCCAGGAATTGTTACTTTGTTTTTGAAGCGATCATCCAGAAATACTGCTATCCCAATACGTTCCTCTTGTGCTGAAGTTGTTGTAGTGTACAAATCTGATTATCATATGTATGTTACAGGCTTGCTTGGAATGCTAACCTCTTCACTGTGCCATCTACACCATCACAAGGTCCTTTGCCATGAGCAGTCACTGAAAAACACCAGTCTGCTTCTATACCAAAATCATCTTTATTAGAGGATAGGTTGGCAAAAGATTTTCTTGTTTTTACATTGTGCAGCTGACCCAACAGAGAAGTAGAAAATCTTTTTTGTTGGTTTCTCTAATGTTGTCCTCAAGAAGTTTATGAGTTTCCTCTGGAAGCAGTAGACACTTTTTGTTTCTCCCTTGTAATACACCACAGATGGGAGAATTGTAGCTTGAGCACTGATGCAATGATAGCCCTGGGCCTCATCCTGTGAGTAGTTCTCTGCAAAATCAAAATCTGAAATGGAAATACTAAAAACAAATGAAGCCTTCTGCCAGTTCCAACCCATCAAGTAGCAACATCCATCCAGAGCAGCAGTACCAAATGGTAATGATCTGTAGTAAGGTTTCTTAAAATATGACATAAAATTACTTTATCTCAAAAAGTTTTAAAAATGTTAGTATTAACATACTGTGTCATTCTATATAATAAAAGGCTAACGCTGCTCCTCACCTTATGGGGGGATGTGGTATTGCCATGGGTTATGGCGATTCCTCAAAGTTATGTGTCATGACTGTATGCATTCTGTGTGCCCTGGGTAAACTGTGCTCATGGTCCTATGAGTAATGACCCAGCTGTGACCATGAGGAGAATTATTAGAGTGCTCCCAAAATGTATATTCTATAAATGTCTGTTGGGAATGAATAGCCAGTCTCAGCACTGTACTGTATCTGCATTGTTTCAGCTACTTGAACCAAGTAGCAGGATGTTAACTAAGGATCTTTTGAAGGTTAACACTTCCTTGGAAATAATTTTGCTTTATTGACAGTAGGGGATCCTTGTTCAAGCTTTGTACAGAAAGGCAGGCTGTGACAGTGTCAGCTTCTGTCTTTCATTCAGCCTTAAACCACAAGTGGGTGGGGAATCCAATATACTGCCAAAAGGCATGTCACTTTGAGGTTCAATGCCCAACTTCCTGGGTAGTAAAAATACTTTTCTTGAAGCAAGAGACCTATATGACAGTGTTCCTGGAGACATCTAATTTGTATCTACACATGTCTGCAAGAACAGAAAAAAACAGTCTTTCTCAACCTGGAAAGGGTGGGGCTACTGGGAGGAGTGTGGAACTATAAGGATCAGAAGAACACAGTACTGAGTGTTCACTCTACAAGGGAGTAGCTTTGTGCTAGGAGTGGTCACATCTTCTGCTTTATGTGGTCTCCCCCACTCAGATCAGCTAAAACTTCAGAGTAAGGTTTATGACTTTTTATTCCTTTATATTTACTTGAAGTCAATCTGTGCATCTCATAATTGTATATCTTATTATTTACCTTTGTTTTTCTTTGTAACTAAACTGGAGATATCTCCTCAATAAATCTTAAAAATGTGTCAGTGTTATCTCTGTGCTCTATGAATTAACGTGACTGGAGAGGTCCGTGCTACATATGGGTAATAACTGTGGATTTTTAAGTGTGATGTAACTGTCTGGTGATTGCATATGCGCTATTCTAATACTCTTCATGGTGGCAGCTTGAGTAAAACCCACATCACAACCGCTCACCTATGTCAGGTTGGCGTATCTGAGCACAGGCTGGGGTGTGTTGCTGTGACAGGGGAATTCAAGTGTTTTGCATGCCAGCAGCCACTAGATGGCGCCCAATGGAGCAATTCAAGTGTTGCTCCATTTGGGCATGCAAAGCTGCTGGCACTGACTTTACTGTTTTGTTGTTCCATAATTTTCATGGGTTGGGAACTACTTGTATGTAATATACATCAAATGGATTGTTTAAGGAGATACATTAAAAGTAATACACAGGCTTAGATAGTTCTCATTTTTATTATTTTAACAAAAAATCCAAAGTGAAACCTCTTGTAGCAGATGATCCCATCAATATTACAAAATATTTTTTTATTTATTAACAACAATATGTAGAATTTTTTTAGGTTTGTTTAAAATTTTTTAAAATATAGCCTTTTGAGTAAATCATTTTTTTTATTTTTAACGTTTTTAATTTTACATTTTTATTGAAACATTTTGCTGTGCTCATATGCTGATATCATATGAAATCCCATAAAGAGTTTTAAAAACCGATCTTGCCCAACTCTTCAGCTCAATAAAGTGAGCTGCAAATGCAATTTAATTTTTTTTTTAATAAATTGCAACTTTAAAGACATAACTTCAAAACCAATGTATTTATAAGCCTAATATTTGGGGGAATTCTTTACATCCATGACAGCATTTATTAAACGAAATTTAATTGAAATTAGAGAATGTAAAATAGAATTTTTTTGAAAACTGTGTTGATTTGATGTGGAATAAATCCTCCAGGACTTGAATTGCGTTCCACTTTCAATGAATTTACTGCCAAGAATATCACCTCTGAGGTTTATCAGAACTCCATAGGAGCAAGTTTATTGAACTTGGGTCCATATTTAAAAAAAAAAAAATTTCCCAATGCAGCCAAAATTAGATCCTTAGAATCCAACACAAGGATACCTTGTTAAAAGTGTCCATGTTGATCTATCAGAGGCTCTATCATCCCTTAATAAGCTCCTTAATGATAAGGGCAAGCTGGTCTATCGGAAATGCAAGTATAGGTATGGGTAACAAACCAAGTAAATTGTTTTGCTCAAGGCCTGCGGAAACAACGCAGTGCCTAATACATACACAAAATGAAATCTGATAGAGATGCATTGCCCATTCTACAGAAGGGATAGCCTCTCTTTTACATCAGTATTACAGTCAGTTATTTAATTTGGACTCACCCACCATGACACCCACTTGGCCTTGACTCTCTCATAAGCTACCCGAAGATGCTTCTACTTTACTAGATAATCCCTTTACAGAAATTGAAGTTGAGGAAGTAGTTCCCCACTGTGGAAACGTCCGGTGCTGATAGGTTTACAGTTTCTTAATATAAATGTTTTTGGAATAAGTTGGTCTCACTCCCGGTCCTGGCTTTTAATGAGATTTCTGACACACACCATTTTCACCCTTAAGCCTTAGAGGCTCCTATATTTATTCTCACAAATGATGGAAAAAACATGACCTTCTGCCCCAGCTACCAACCTAGTTCACTCCTTAATGTAGGTACAGTATGTAGGTATACAGCTTTTTATGAAATTGATAGTGAACCGATTCAAGCCTTAACTACCTGACCTGGAGCCTAATTCAGACCTGATCGCTCCTCTGCGACCCTTTGCAGAGGTCTGTGATCAGATAGCCGCCACCCATACAGAGTGAAAACCCGCCCCATGCAAGTGTGCGAATGCATGCGTATGCCGTGCGAAAACTGCCAGACAGCGGACATCTGCAAATCCATTCACAACTCACTCACTATCGAATGATTTTTCCATTCTTACTCCTAAAGTGTGATACAAAGAGGCTGATCGGGGGCCGGAGCTGATGTCACACACCCTCCCGGAAAATGGTTGGGCACGACTGCGTTTTTCTTGACACTCCCAGAAAATGGCCAGTCACAACCCGCAACTGTCCTTTCAATCAATTTGCGTACACCTAGCAATCTAAATTTCACACCATTCTTTTGCAGTTTGACCTTGCGTCTGTGCATTGTGATCCATACGCATGTGCAGACGTTCGATATTCACCAATCATGCGAAATCGCACAACAGTGCTCAGGACTGAATTAGGCCCCTGGTCCACTCAGATTACAAAAAAATTGTCTTGAGTAGGGGAGCCAAAGATAATACCACAAAAGTCACAGATGTGATTATTAAGATTTCAAATTCCAAGATACAGGTTTTGCTTCTATCAACGGATGCTGAAAAGGCATTTGTTCGGTTAAGTTGGAGCTTTATGTCAGGGTGCTGAAGCATTTGGGTCTGGGCGTGATATGTACAACACTGACCTTTGTTTTATATTACCCCCCTTCAGCTAGAGTTCAGGTCAATGGGACTGTCTGTTTCCTTAAGAATTTCAAGCGGTACCAGGCAAGGCTGCCCTTTATCTCCCATCATATTCAGCCATAGTTGCAGCCATTAGGGTTAATTGGTTTTATCTTTAAAAGTGATCTGTGTCCATCAGGTTGGTAATGTTAGTCTGGGAGTGGAGGAGATGATATTTAAACAAGAGGTGGATCCAAAGTATGCTGAGAATCAGTAGACTGAATCCATGATTATACACTTTTCTGCACCTCTATCTACTTGCTTGTAAAAGCAGCTGTTATCACTATCAGAGCACATTTGCAACAGGACTATACCTGGTGCAAGCGATCATCTGAAATGATATAGATTTCTGTGTACACTCAATGCTAAATAGACCACAATTATGCCTATACACCCACAACATGCCGTCAGAACTTTCAGTTTCCACCAAGTAATCTGCACAGTGTGATAAATCTCAAGATCCCTTTGCAAAACAAACTTGCATGCAGCTCCCATTGTGTGAAACTCAAAAACTTGCATTTGAAAAAGCTCTTATTTGAAAGGTCTGCAAACTGTCTTTATTAGAACCATTGTATTACAATACCACTATAGAAAACAGTGAAGTATACATTGAGATTTGATCTTGGGACTTCTTACACTGTAAATCTGTGTTCCTTTTGGTTGAACCACAGCAGTGGCTGTTTGTTCAGACTTCTGTTTTGCACATACTTGAAGTTTCCCTGCTCTCCGCCCACTTACTGGCCACATCCAATCTTCTGCAAGCTGTGGGTATATAAGGCAGGAAGTGTACCAATCAATTCTGAAGATATTGTCTGTCTTCTACCTCTACTTAAATTGATGTTACCTGATCTGAACTGATGATAGAATTCTTTGAATACTCCAACCTTGACCTCATCTTGATTACTGGCTTAGTTTTTGGCATCTGGCTACCCAGAACCAGGATTGTTTCTTGTTTATTCTGTCTTCTTCTTACCCTAGCCTAAACTTTGACCTTTCTTGCCTGCTTAGACCAAGCCTGTTTATTATTGTCCTTGTTTTTTACTTCCCTAGAACTTTGGTGTCCAGCACCTCACTTCCTCATTACAACATCTACATATCCAAGGCTACAACCTGCGTAACACTGCAGCAAAGAATAATATATATATACCCCTTTGGGGGTCACTGGTAAAACTATGCATTTTGTTTAGACTCCAAGTCCTCAGGATATGTGGTGTCAAACTGGAATTGTGAAATATAAGAACATCTGACTAAGGTTAGTGGTTTATAACATTATCATCAGCCACTACATCATGAGCCTGACAACATAGAATATGGAAACCATCTCCAGCACAAGTGTTTTGCAAATCATATATAGATGCTCCCTGAGGTAGTGCAAGATCTCTCACAGCATGTGGCTGCTCAGGAACAGGTTGGCCCCTGCTACAGCAGATGAATGCAAGTCTGCCAGGTAGATTTTCTGATGACAGTAGAACTTTCTGGAACTTCAGGGAAAGCTGTTAGTTGTACTTCATGCTCAGGTCCCATTCTATGGGATCTGACGGCCAGCGGCTCGGAATCATCATCTGCCTCCTTCAAGGATATACTCATTCTCATACGTGCTTTTGGGTTAGGACCCAATCATCCTGCTCACCAGTCATTTAAGGCCTTTTTTCCACCCAGGGTCTTCCTTATGATAACTGTGCATTCTCTAGGGCAGGGCCACAGGTGGGCAACAGAATGTGACTGGAACAGCCCAGATGTTTGGTGTCAGTTCAGATTAGGTTTATTCAAACTGATCAAGGAAGCTTTAGACCAGTTGTTCCCAAATGTTTTTGAATCACAGGGCCCTAGAGTAACATAATTTTTTCACAGCACCCCCAAAAGTTTCTTATTGAGAAAGTTAGAAATAAATATTATATTATGTAAATTGTGTTTATATGTCATCCCTAGGTTCAATTGTGTGGTGAGGGTCAAGATTGGCTTTCAGCAACAGCTTCCAGCACTGGTTTTGCTTATTACATTGACCATAAATAATTTGAATTGGTCCTGGACCACCAATCCAAGGCACCCCTGCAAGTGTCCCAGGATGCCGAGACACACAGTTTGAGAGTCACTGTTTTAGACCAATACCCGATACCAGTATTTATAAAAGAATGGATGTAACTGGATTGATAAATGCTACTAGTAAATCTACTGACATGGTGCATCCCTGTGCATTCTTTTACAAAATGTTTTCTGCAGTCAAGAGCAATTCTGTGTTAGAAATTAAGATTTGCTAGTCATAAAATGGGCATTTGAATAATGGAGTCTTTGGTTAGAAGGAGACAGACACACTATCACAGTTTTTACAGATCATAAGAATTTATTATATATTGAACCTGCAAAAAAAGTTGAACCCCAGACAGTCCAGGTGACCACTCTTTATCTTACATTTTGATTTCAGAATCATTTAGAGACTTGGCTCCAAAAATCTCAAGGTAATTGGCCTTTCTGGGAATTTCTTTGAACTTTTCATCTGCTTAGTATACCCAGTATAACGGTTAAATGGAAAGAGATAAGATGGGTACACACTGGCCGATATATCAGCCGTTCAAGAGAACAGCCGATATATCGCGGGTCCGTCGGCCAGTGTGTACAGCCGATATATCTGTGAACTCCGTCGTTCACAGACATATAGTGCCAGCCCCGCAGCACAGCCGACGCACAATATATCTACTGATATATTGGCACGTCGCTGTGTGTGTACGGATGGTCAGTCGACCACCCGTACACATGCTGCGGCGGCCAGCGGTGATTGACAGCTGAACTGGGCGGCCCAGTTCATGACGTCAGTCCCCGATGGATCGGCCAGTGTGTTTGCTCAACACACTACCCATCCATATCCATCCATATCCATCCATAGATATATCTGCCGATCAATTGATCAGCAGATATATCTGTCAGTGTGTACCCAGCCTTAGTCAAAGCCTAAAACAGTATTTGAGGTGTTACAGATCTTATCCCCATGACAATTGGGTGGTCACTCCCATGAACAGAATTCACTTACATTAACATCCCTCCTAAATCAGTAATTTTTTTGCATAAAATTAAAAGTTTAGGAATTTTAAAGTAGGAGCTAGAGCGTGGCTGTTAACTTATTATCTGACTGAAGCAACCTTCAAATGAGTTTGGACATAAATACATAGGCCTTTTTAAAACTATCAAAAAGTGCTGTTAGTTTTAACATGATCTTTTGGTTTCCTTAAAAATAGCTAGAACATTCCATTGTTATCTGTTCAAATTGACTTCTAAACAAAAAAGACAAGTCACAAGATTCCGTCTGTTTCACCCACTATTCTGGATTGGTTACCCAGAATATATAACAGAAAGAATCCTTGATTCTAGAAAGACTCATTTAAATTAAGTAGCTGGTCCACTGGAAGCAGTATGAGAAGACAGTAAGTTCCAGCCAGAACTTTCCTTGTGAACAGGTTGAAGAAAGTCTTTTTTATAAAGATCATCCATCCAAACCTCAGTGATCTTCTGAAGGGTGTAGCTATATATAGATGGTGGTCAAGCTATTCAGTACTGGTGATAATGCCTGAACCTCTGCTTGAATTGCTTCTAGACATCTCTGATGTCTCCAGCCCTTACCACATCTTGATTACTGGACTTTTCTTTGATATTTGCATGCCCTGAACAAGGATTGTCTCTTGTTTACTCTATATTCCCTAAACCTCTGAATAAATGTTGACCATTTATGTTTATGCCTAGACAAAGCTTGCTTGACTACGTCCTTGCTGATTACTTCCTTAGAACTCTGATGTACTGCTCATCACTCCCCTGCCATGTCTGGTACTTATTCGGGGGGCAGCGACTATGGGGTGTAACAACAAAGACCATAACTCTTTGCAGAGGCTCACATGTGAAAACTTCAGGATAAGTAATGCCAAACTGGACTGGTGAATCCTATAAACTCCTGACTCAGGTTAGTGGTTCATAGCACTTTCTAATTTTTCTCAGTTTTGCAGATTCCATTGCAACTATTGCACTAGAAAAACGTTATACTTCACACTTAAGGCATTTTATGTTTTTATATACAGGTGGAGTGTTTTAATCTTAGATCTTTATGAGCAATTTGGTACAGAATATTTTAGTACCACAACATTGTAAAATTAATGAGAATGGGGGTTGTCATAAATGAAAAAATACTCAGATTGGGCTAAAGTTGCAGGTGGGCACCCCGGGGTTAAGTATTGGACACTATGGGGCAGATGTATTAACCTGGTGAAGGCATATAAACCAGTGATAAGTGCAAGGAGATAAACGCACCAGCCAATAAGCTCCTAAGTGTCAATTTACATATTGGAGCCGATTGGCTGGTGCGTTTATCACCTTGCACTTATCACTGGTTTATCACTTCTTTATGCCTTCTCCAGGTCAATACATCTGCCCCTATGCTTTTTAAAAATGTATTACTGACATTATAGAGTATGTCTTGAGTAGGGTTGAAGTTTCAGGCACAGGTCTACAATAGACTTAAAATCACTTGAGTGTGTTCAGAAGTGGTCCCATTGGTTGACAAAGCTAATTAGGGGATGGGGTAACATTAAAACAAACTACTAATGTTTAGTAATTATTTACTTTACCAAAGGCTCTACGATTTGAATAATTCATATATTCAAGGTAAATACAAACATTTGACTAACACATTTTCTAATCTAGAACTACAGGACTTCAATGCAACAAAGTAATTTTTCATAATTTAAAAAGAACCCCAGGCTATAATACATTGTTGCCAACAAGACCCATGGTCTCCCACTTTTAAAACAAAGAGTTAAGTATTGATATCCTTCCTTAAATCAATAGAAGGCATTACAATTCTCTGTGATGTGCTGTGGAGTGCCTCTGTAGTTAAAGTATTCCGTGGCTATTTAGTGTTGCCCAGTTTTCCTTCCACAACACAGAGTTTCTCTCTGGAGAGTTATTGCAGATTCCTTTGAATATGTGTGAAACATACAGACCATAACAGTTTATTAATCCTACAAAGTTTTCACCCAAGACCCCTCAAATTGAGTCTCCCTTATTCACAAATGCTACGTGTCAGGTGCATCAATAGCAACATTGTTATAGCAAACTCCCAAATGAATGAATTGCCAGAGGGCATGATCCAAATAAACTTGTCCTTACTAAACAGAAAGTGTTAGCATAGAAATCAGCTTCTTGATGAGTGACAACAAGAATGCTGGTTTTCTTACATGGGTCAATAAATTCAATCATGCCAGTTATGTTATCAACAAAACATCCCAAAAAATGATGGCCTATGATATAACCCATACAGACCTCACGTTAAAATATACCCACCTATCAACCTTTGATCATATCTGCCGTATGACATCATATCTGCCGTCACCAACTTAGGAAACCTCATACTAAACGTTTTTGTCAACTAAAAAAAGCTGGATGTTTTAGTTGCACTTCCACAACCTGCTACTATATAGTTATTGGTAACACATTTCATTATCTCGGGTCTGGCAAAAAAAAAATCTATCTTGGGACTTCCTGTTTGGTGCTGCATGGAGTAGCAGCTCCCTGAGCCAGCTCCAGTGCCAGCCACCTATCTACCCTGCTACACGCCGTTTCCAGGCGTATAAACACCCCCTTACAGCACCCCATACCTGCCTCAGGTTGCCCCCCCCTGTGTTTGGATCGCATCCTGGCCGGGATGCCGAGGAAAGCAGCCCCTTCACGGCCCGATCCTGATCGCGGGTCCACATCCAAAATGGCACCTGCCACTCAGCCTGATGCCGGGGACCCTGCCTCTGGACCACAGGCTGACGGACCTGCTTTAAAAAGGTCAGGTAAACAGCCTCCCAACGCTGAGCAGCCCTCTGACCTCCCTCTGTCCTACGAAGATATAGTTAAAGCAGTGAGAGAGACAGTGCAGCCCCTGCTCCAGGAACAAGCACAAACACATGCTGCAGCTTTGCAACAAGCAGTTACTGATATAAAGAGTCAGTGTAAACAACTTACTAAACGTATCTCTCATGTTGAACACACTGCTGGGGAAAATTTCCAAGCTATAGCTGACATGAAGGAGGGAATGATCAAGTTACATGATTCTGATGCAATGGTGAGGGCCAAGTTGGACGATCTCGAGAACAGATCAAGGCGAACAACCTCCATCTGATTGGCCTTCCGGAGGCCATCAAAGGACCTGCGTTGTATGACTTTCTGCGTAATACCCTGCCTGATTTATTGAGGATACCTGACATTTGTTCCGATTTAGTTGTGGAAAGGGCCCACAGGATGGGTCCTGCGCGTATGTCTTCCTCTGCCTCTGCTAGACCCAGACCGGTGCTGTTTCGATGCCTCAACTTCTTACACAAAGAAGCCCTGTGGTCTGCATCACGCAAGAAGAAGGATCTCATTTGGGAAGAATCTCGGCTCTTAGTGTTCCAAGACTATTCCCCTGAGCTTACCAGGCTGCGTAAAGCTTTTTCCCCCACCTGTTCTAAATTGGCCCAAGCGGGGCGTAAGTTCGCCTTGCTATACCCGGCGAGATCGCGGGTATTTGAAGGTGCCTTATTTAAAGATTTCACAGTTCCTGAGGATGCAGAGGCATATATCTCCGAAGCAAATCGTTCCGAAAATGAGGCTGACTGACTATGTTGACCCTGGAATTTCATGGATAATGTGTAATTTTCCAATTTACACGTGATAGCTGTTCGTTTCTGCAGTGCCTTTGTCATTTTATTTTTCCCTAATGTTTTGGATGTGGTCTTGCAGTCATGTACACCTTGTCTGACTCTGGACATGTCTTCAGACAGGGGCAGTTTCCGTACTGTTCTCTCCTTTCCTGTGGTCATATATTTATGTTTGGGTAACCAGTACTCCCTTTTTGATTATGATAGGTGGTGGTGGCTAGGAGTGAGTACCTCCATGCTGCATAGTGCAAGTCCTTCCTTGCCTGCAGTGAAGTCTCTTGAAGAGAGAATTCAGAGGTTTCCAAGCAAGGAATTCTCTGAAACTGTGATTTTTGTTTTACTGTTAATATGTTTATATGTTGTTTTGGTGTGGCTGGGTATGTCTGGTTGTCTTGTGTGTCGTCGTCCCCGCCCCTCCCCCTTTCTCAGATTCCCCCCAGTATTTCCTTACTTTTCTGTTCACAAATTGATATTATTATTACACTGTTTTATATATTTGTCTGTCTATCTTTCTCAATATAAGACGCATTTATGGCTACTCTTAAAGTAGCGACCTGGAACGTCGGTGGTATACACTCACCGATCAAAAGAAAAAAATGTCTTATGTACCTGAATAAATTGAAGCTAGAGTTTGTACTCTTGCAGGAAACACATCTCCTCTCCCCCGTAGCCCAAAAATTGGGTACTTTAGGCTGGCGTGTTCTTTCTGATGCCCCCTATTCCACAAAAGCTAGAGGTGTTATGATTCTAGCCAGATCCCGACTCCCGATCCAGATAATAACAGCTGTGCCAGACCCAGAAGGACGGTTTATAGTACTGGAAATTGATGTTTATAATATGAGATATGTTTTCTGTGCCGTTTATGCCCCCAATAAGTACTGTAAACAATTTATCCGCCTACTCATTTCAAAACTTCTCCCGTATTCATCTATGCCGTTAATTATAGGCGGGATTTCAATATGATATCCTCGAAAATACTGGATACTAATTCTTCCACACACTCGAGATCCCCCCCCCCCCCCAAGCTTAGTATTCCATATATAACGCAACAATTGAAGACTACTGATGTGTGGAGATTCTTTCACCCTACGGAGAAGGAATTTACATGTCTCCCTGCCGCTCATCATACATTGTCACGTATAGACTTCCTCCTATTGTCTGATTCTTTAATCCCCAGTTCGGTGCAGACTAGTATAGAACCTATGGCCATCTCTGATCATTCTTTGGTTTGGGTGGAATTTTCTACTTCTCTGGATGTGGGTGCTTTTAGGAGGTGGCGATTTCCTACTGATTTTGCCTCCTCTGTTTCCTTTAGGGAACAATTGATAGTGTTTTGGGAGGACTTTCAAAAGGAAAATGCTGACATGGCTCTAACAAACCCTCAACTTTTTTGGCAGGCCGCAAAAGCTGTTCTTCGAGGTCGTATAATAGAATTTGTATCTCGCCGCAAAAAGCAGTTTGCTACCACTTTTAAATTAGCCCAACAGACATTGACTGAGACTTATACTACTTTTAAGACGAAAACCCACATTATCTTCCAGACGTCTCTACCTTGCAGCTAAAACCCACTTTGAAGCCACTTTAAAAACCTTAGGAGATAGACATGCCTTTCATAAAAATCATAGGTTTCACCATTTTGGAAATAAAACAGGACGACTGTTATCAAATTTATTAAAGGGAGTTTCTCCAGACTCGCTTATACAGGCGCTTAAACGCCCTGATGCTTCCCTTGCTACAGAATCTAGATATATAGCGGCTGTGCTTTCCGTTTTTTACTCGGATATATATGCAACACCCCAGATTGATTTGGATTCTAAATCTTCATTTTGGCAGTCTCTGCAGTTACCGGTTCTTGATTCTTCTCTGGCTAATGGCATCTGTGCTCCAATTACTCTTCCAGAAGTTGAGAAAGCAATAAGGTCTCTGAAGCCAGTTAAGACTCCAGGTCCCAATGGTTTTTCAGGGGAATTTTATAAAATCCTACATTCTCGCATAGTGACAGCCCTGACGGACATGTTCAACGTTATTTTGTGTTCCCATAAAATCCCACGATACTTTAATGACGCCATGATTCGTCTTCTCCCTAAACTGGGGAAAGGCCTTAATCTCCCGGGCAGCTATAGGCCCATCTCACTACTTAATGTAGATTAAAAATTATTTACAAAAATTTTAGCAGACAGATTAAAACCCCTTTTACCCGCTTTAATTCATATAGACCAGACTGGATTTATCACTGGGCGGCACTCCTCTAACAATATTCGAAAAGTCCTGGCTGCGGCGCACTGGGTGGGGCTCAGTGGGGACCAGAACCCACACTTTATATTGTCTATAGATGCTGAGAAAGCTTTTGATTTAGTCAGTTGGGATTATCTGTTTACTACGTTATCATACTTTGGGTTTCCGCTGGGCCTCTCCAGTGTGCTGCAGACCCTGTATGCCTCCTCGAGCTCACGTATACTCTGCAATGGCTATCTCTCTGAACCAGTGCAATTGCATAGAGGTACCCGACAGGGCTGTCCCCTATCCCCCTTACTGTTCGCCCTAGCTATAGAGCCTCTGGCTGTAGCTTTGAGAGAACTCTCGCAGTTTTCTGGAATTTCTATCGGTCATCAAGAATTGAAATTAAGCCTTTTTGCTGACGACATGTTATTGTTTATTACAGACCCCCAAAAATCGATACCAGCCATAATGTCCTTGCTATTTAAGTTCGGCTCCTTTGCTGGATATAGAATTAACATGTCTAAATCCGAACTTTTACCATTTAATCCCCTCGCATTACACATGGCCTCCTCTCCTGTCCTGTCGCAATTTATATTTAACACTTCCACACTTAAATACTTGGGCATTCTTATCCCTATAGAGCTTTCAAATCTTTATTCAGTTAATTTTTCTCCTATCCTGATTAAGGTGTCGCAATCTTTATTTTCTTGGTCTGCGCTCCCTATCTCCTTACTAGGTAGAGTAGTCGTACTAAAAAGCATCATATTCCCTAAGATTTCTTATGCTCTTCAATTATTACCTCTTCAACTTAACAAGGCTGATCTTCTTGCTTATGACAGACTATTCACAAAATTTTTATGGAGTGGAAAACCATCCCGCATAGCCCTATCCAAACTCAAGCTTAAGAAACCCAATGGTGGTCTAGCGGTACCGGATTTAGCAGCGTTCTCCAGGGCAGTTTCTTTTAGATACCTTTCAGATTGGCTATTAGAGTCTTCCACCTATGCTAACTATGATATTGAACAAGCCCTTGTGGCACCGTATGATCTGCGTGCACTGATACATACCCCCACAAATCTGTTACCCTTAAGTGTCAAGAACAATATACTATTTTGGGATACTTACCAAGCTTGGGGGACCATACATTTTGCCTTAGATAGACATCCAGGGCAATCTAGATTTATTCCATGTTTGGGCAACCCTTGTTTTACACCGGCTTTGGAAAACATCAGGTTTCAAAATTGGAAACAGAAAGGTATAGTGGTGGTGAGAGATTTTTTGATCCAGGAGGTGTTCTGTACTCCTTTCAGGACCTAGTGGAGAAGTTTGGACTTCATTGCTCAGACTTTTTTATGTATCTCCAACTTCGCCACTATGTCCAGTCCTTACCGACTGTGTGGCGGTCCGAGGATGGGCCTGATCCCCTGGTAGCTTTGCTCACTAGGACGAACAAACAAGGTTTTAAGACCCAATGGATTTACTGGGACCTACTACCTACGGGTAATAAGTTCAATGAGATGTGGTTACTTTGGTCACAGAGGTGGAGTGTTGATTTTTCCTGGGATGTAGCTTGGGCAGATACCTTCAAAGTTGTACCAAATGTATTTAAAGTGTTACACTCTTCCCAACTGCAGGAAACTCATTACAAGTTTTTACACAGAGCCTATATATCGCCGCGAAGGCGGAAACAGATGGTTCCTGCAGAATCAGGCAGGTGCCCCAAGTGTAAGGCACCAGATGCCTTCTTTATGCATAATTTCTGGCATTGCCCCAAGATAATGAAGTTTTGGCACAAGGTACAATGGTACATAAGCCACACTTTTGGTATTAACATCCCCCTGACTCCCGATTCCTTTCTGGGCATGTTTGTTTAGACCTGGAACTTACCTCGCTCTCACTCAAATTTTATTCCCCTATTATGGGTGATTCTTACAGTTGGGAATAAAAAGATTTTAATTCAATGGATCTGTGTGTCCCCCCCAAGGTTGGAAGTTTTGGAATCCTCTTTGATAACACTATTATACTTTGAGAGGCAATCCACCTTGCCAGATTTAGGTACCAAAGTAACCCACTTTTATAAGAAATGGGGCCCCCTGGTGGAATCCTTAGCTCGTTTGCAGCGCACTCATATATTACAACTGTTTGATGGCCTTTCGTTGACATCTTACAAAACTTTGTCTGATGACTGATCATTTTGTCTATTTGTTCTGTTATTGCCCCAATATATGTTTTTAAAAAACAAATAATAATTTATTCTCTTTTTGACCACTAGTAGGGGAGTCCTGAACACCCCCCCCCCCCCCCTTCCCTTTTTCTGGTCTGCGTGTTTTGTGGTATGAATGTGAGGTTGAAAGTTCTTTACAAATCTGTTTATGTCGGTTATGTATATTGCCATTCTTTATATCTCTGGGGAGTTGTTTGAAGAATACGTTTTTGAGATGACGGTTTATGATCCCCTCCATCTTAACACATTCTGATTTGTACAATTCTAATGCTACATGGCTTTTTGATACCGATTGTCTGTTTGTATTCATTATTGAAAAATTCTCAATAAAAACATTTTTTTTTTAAATCTATCTTAAGCAACATCTGACTTTCAACACAAATAATTTGCCCTTGCGGCCTTACAGATATTGTCAAAACAGAACGCATGTTTATTAAAATATGGCCTTCTGATCTGGGTTAATAAATGGGGGCTTTAGTGAGCAGCCAGTAACTCAGCATTTTTACCATAGCTTGGCTTCTATATAATAATACATTATTGAACAAAATCTCAAATCCATACAGGATGGCAACCACTGCAAAAACAATGTGAGTCACGACTCACGATGGATTCATTGGATTAATGCTTGGCCCCATTTGGGCTTAATGATAGCCTAGGCTTCAACTTTCATTATTTCTATAAACCATCTCTTAGCTCATTGCGGGCAGCATTTCATTATGATATTTTATTAATCTTTTATTGCAAAAACATTTTTTATAGCATATATTTCTTACTTTAGAGATCCTTATATACCTATATTGTCTATTTTGGCTTTTTTTTTATAAATTTGTGAATGATGCTTTATGAACACTTGTAAAGTGTAGTTATATGCTTGTATGCATCATATTCGTATACCATTGACCTAGTAGCATCCAATATGTAATTTGCAGCCTTTTTATTTTTTTGATCAGTGCTTTATATATGTCATGCCTGCCGATAGCTGTGGCATGATGATGTAACTCTTCTACGCCGCCAGCAGGGTGGGAAGTCCTGATAACAGTGCACATGTTGATTTTCATACTATGTAAGGTAAGTGCTTATACTTGTCAGTTGTATCCCCGATGACAGGACATATTCAATAACGCACTGACAAGGGTGGACAGTTGCTGTTGCTTACAGTGCATTTTTATATCCTGAGGGTTTACGGTCATTATGTCGACACAACGTAGGTCGACACTCATTAGGTCGACCACTGAAGGTCGACAATGCCATTAGGTCGACATGCATTAGGTCGACATGTACTAGGTCGACAGGTCAAAAGGTTGACATAAGCTTTTCACATTTTTTTCACTTTTTGGGATTTTTTCATACTTAACGATCCACGTGGACTACGATTGGCAAGCGAAGCGAGCCATGCGAGGTGATACGGTGCACTAATATGGGTTCCCCGTCACTTTACGGAGAAAATGACACCAAAAACAGTCAGAAACCTCATGTTGACTTTTTAACCTGTTGACCTAGTACATGTCGACCTAATGCCCATGTTGACCTAATGCATGTCAACCTAATGGCAATGTCGACATTCAGTGGTCGACCTAACGAGTGTCGACCTAAGTTGGGTCAACCCAATGACCCATACCCATCCTGAGTGCCAAACTTCCAGCAGTTCCTTGTAGTTCATCTTCTGAAGGCACCGAGTTCAGGCAATTAGTGAAGTACAGTAGCTGATTACATAGATAGATAGATAGATAGATAGATAGATAGATAGATAGATAGATAGATAGATAGATAGATAGATAGATAGATATGCAGGATTTTCCCCACAGCCAACATTCCTTGCAGCTGCAGTAAGGAAAAATTATATAAAAGGCTTTTCAATAGCTTCATTTCATAATGAAACCTATGGATATAGAATTGTACAGTAGCAACAGGACTGAAATTGTACCAAGAAGAATAAAGAATTAACAAACTATGTGAGCAAACACAATTTTAATGAAACCTTTTTTTTTTTCATCTTAAAACCAACAGTGTACTCAAAGCAAAAATCTACATATTGCTACTTTAAAAAGTCACAAGGCGCATAATGTCAGACAGTTTCAAAATCTGCCTTTACAGTTAAAATGCAAATGAAAGCTGCACTGCACATACATTACATAAAAATATATAAATATACACACACACACAAGTGATATATTAGTGAGGTTACAGGATGTTAGTGACGACAATACAACATTTACTACTGATCTGTTTACAATGCATACACTTGAACCTGCATATTCTTTCCCCTGTAAAGGTTGACAAGGTAATTCCTCTCTTTAAGACTGTTCATGTAAGGCACACAACCTAATAAAGGCACTGGCTTTGAAAGGGGAGTGGGATAGTTATTGTGTCATTTCTCATACAACCTGGTTTTTACTTTGCATTGCAAATGTTATCCTATTACTTGAAATAGTCATGGTCAAATGTAAATGTGATGACTTTGTCTCCCCTTACAAACATACAGCCAGTTTTGGTGTCATAAACATGTTGAAGAGGGGGTATTAAAGACTGAAAGAGACACTGAAGCAGAAATGTAATACAAACCATTGAGGACAAACTTCAAATCAAAACAATCACTTCATCTTTTACACAGACAATAAAAATAAGAGGTAACAATTTTCTGTGTAGCCTGATGTAGATCCTAGGAAGTGAATCACCTGGACAGGTGATCACATGCCTTTGTGACAGAGACCATATTATAAATATAAACACTTAAACAGGCAAGGAAACCAGGATCGGCCACACAACATTTATTACATATTTCAACACTTGGGATATATCTATATAAAACATCTTCATTCTACTCGCTATACTTACTGAACAGAAATTCATGCATACCGAGCATTATTCGTAGCTATAAGGCGAGTTCCAAATATTTGTCCACTTCCACACCAAGAACTTATACTAGTCTAATTTACAAAGTTTTAATGATGGTAAAAATGTGTTATCAGAGCCGCCGAGAATGGGCAGGGCATAGGTACTGAAGGGGGTGTGTCTAAATTAGGGTAGGCATGGCCACACCCCAAAAATTGATAAATAGCCTTCCTGGTGCAACGCAGCACTGCAAAGCGGTACAATGTCCCCCTTAGCAGCTGACCCAGGCCGGGGCCCTCCAGCAAGTCTGGGCCTGGGGGAATTAGTACCTCCACCACTGGTTACTATCTTGACTACTGTGTACATCATTTAACTGTTATACTGATTTTGGGCCACTAAACCTAAAATACAAGTTGCTTTATATAAAGGAGTATGAAGCAGGAGTATGTCGCAGTTAACCAGAAAACATAATAGTCCAAGTACCTGTATCAGGTGTCGGATCCTTACTGTATAACAGGGAAATTCAACATGAGGCCCGCCAGCTGCTGTGCTACTACAGATCCCAGCATGTACTGCCACAGTTTTAGCATGATCTAAGAGCAAAACTGTGGCAGGGCATGATGACGTGTAGTTCCATAGCAACTGGAGGGCCACATGTTGAAAAAAGGGGAAGTATTTCTTATCTGCTGTCTAAGCAATGTACTATACAGCATGGATCCTGCACTTTATGTTTGGATTATCTGATTTTCTGGATTACCTGCAGTCACAAGATTATCCTTGCTCCATATTGTTATATAAGGGGAGTCTGGCTTTCCTTTTTTTCTATGTGGTAGCAACACTAGCCAAGAAACTCTAATCATAGGATTGGTGCAGATATCACACCCAACATGTTTTATAAAAGAGTGATTAAAGGGGTCTACTTACAAAGGGGTCTATTTACTAAACCTTGGATAGAGATAAAGTGGATGGTGATAAAGTACCAACCACCCAGCTCCTAACTGTCATTTTTTAAACCCAGGAGAAGATGTATTAACCTGGAGAAGGCATAAGGAAGTGATAAACCAGTGATATGTGCAAGGTGATAAACACACCAGCCAATCAGCTCCCATATGTAAATTAACAGTTAGGAGCTGATTGGCTGGTGCATTATCACCTTGCACTTAACACTGCTTTTTCACTGGTTTATCACTTCCTTATGCTCTCTCCAGGTTAATACATCTACCTGCCATCCTGTGACCGTGGCAGAGCTGATTGGCTGGCACTTTATCTCCATCCACTTTATCTCCATCTAAGTCTTGGTAAATAGACTCCTAAATTGCTTAAATAGGTTTAATTGATCTTTCAGAGGTTGCTGATGCTTCAATTCCATTTTGTATATTTGTGCCTCTAATGTGAATGTAACCACCTCTAAGTATATTGCTAGTATGTGTATATAGCTATACATTTTGTTACTTTGCCCTGTCCAGCTTTTCTGTATTAAATACTGAGTTATAACCCTCCACTTCATATTGCAGTGTGTCCTCTTAATTGACTAATTATGGTTATACCATGATGTAAATCTCTTCCTATGTATACTTATATGATAGGAATAGAAGAGGAGTACCACACCTACATTAAGATGACATATATCAAAGGTAAGGACACAAAAGATCACACATTTGAAAATGGTGTTAATGCTTCTGCAAAGTATAATTAAAATTGCATGTTTTCGAAAAACATGACCATGCTGTACTTAAAACGGGATCCGGTCTCTAGGTCGACAGTAACTAGGTCGACAGCAACTAAGTCGACAGTAACTAGGTCGACACTATCTAGGTCGACCACTATTGGTCAACAGTAACTAGGTCGACAGGGTTTCTATGTCGACAGGGTCTCTAGGTTGACATGTTCTAGGTCGACAGGTCAAAAGGTCGACATGAGTTTTTCACAATTTTTTTTATTTATTTTTACTTTTTCATACTTAATGATCCATGTGGACTACAATTGGGAACGGTAACCTTGCCCGAAGTGCGAGCCATGCAAGGGGACACAGTGCACTAATTGGGGTTCCCAGTCACTGTACAAAGAAAACATCATGTCGACCTTTTGACCTGTCGACCTAGAACATGACGACCTAGAGACCCTGTCAACCTAGAAACCCTGTCGACCTAGCTACTGTCGACCAATAGTGGTCGACTTAGACACTGTAGACCTAGTTACTATCTACCTTCCATACCACACCCACTTAAAACATGTTCATAAGACTGTGCAGCCCATTCAGTTAGAATCAGAGGCATCACAAGGAGGGTGCGGACCACACCCATTTGTCACCCTTCCACCAGTGACATGCAGTGAGGTCAATGGCTGGGGAGGTATCAGAGCCAGATTTACACACATATATATGAACCCAAGGGTTCATATGAGCATTATACAAAGGTGCAGCAGTAAATACTTTGTTATCCTATATGTATATGTATGTGTGTGTTATAAATATCTTTATTATTGTATCTGTATTGTATCTTTATTATATATCTGTATTATTCTAATCATTTTTATAGTAAAAAAACTGGACTATTTTGGAGTATGACAGGTGAGGCTTTGCCTCCCCTGCCTACATTGACCGCATGTCGCTGCCTTCCTGCAGGCTGACACCAAAATTCGAGCTCCAACGTAGTGAGAAGGATGCCCCCAGAGTGAAGAAACGGGGGAGGCTCCCCGCAAGGCCACACCCCCATAGTGATGTAAATGGGGGACTTCTGTGAGGCCATGCCCCCTTCTGTGAAGTCATGCCCCATTTTTGGTGCACACGAGTAAGGAGGGCTATTGGCTGCACCGTGTGTCACTAAACCTGCCACTGGTGCCACCACTGGTTAGGATGCTAAATTAAATTTGCCCAATTATCATCACCTATAGTCATTCATTTATATATTTTAATCACTATTTTCTTAGATTGTCCATACATTTCTGCCTCATTGTCTATGAAATTTCCCCACCTCTCAGATTGACAGCCAGTGTTGGGTGCTGAGCAGATGGTAAGGTTGACATGTTGTAATGTAGATACCTTCTAAATCAACGCTAAGTCAGGCTACTACCATTGTCAGTAAAAAGCTCAATAACACGTTTCTGTGAATGAAATATGTAATAAGCAGGTAGTCTGTGATGTGTAAATGAAGTTTAAGTGGAAAGCAATTTATAACACAGTATAAAATAAACATATTTTACAGCAACAATGGACAATATGATACATCACACAGCTGAGTTTGTTAGCTCAAAGACAGGAAAAGCAATATAGTAACTATTTAAAACAGTCAGTATTTGTGTCAAAATAGACGTACATAAACCTGTAATTTAGCCTTCAGTAGACATAGATAATATCATTATGTAATAATTATGTTGTATGGACAAAGAAAAAAACCTATCATCTTAATATATGTGATCTGCCAATGCAGGGAGGCTTATACTGTAGCTGCAGGGAAATCATCTATTGTTCAGGCATAACAGCACACCTGGAAGTCATTATCTCATTCTCCAGTACAGATGCTGAAAGTGTGTGATCAGAGAATGTGACTGGTGATAGACTGCAGAGAGCCCAACAATGAATACATTAGTACTATGATATTATGTCCTGGTAACAGAAACAAAGAGTTAGGTCTGTGGTAAATATAAAACATTAATACAGGTTGAGTATCCCTTATCCAAAATGCTTGGGACCAGAAGTATTTTGGATATGGGATTTTTCCGTATTTTGGAATAATTGCATACCATAATGAGATATCATGGCAATGGGACCCTAGTCTAAGCACAGAATGCATTTATGTTACATAAACACCTTGTACACACAGCCTGAAGGTCATTTTAGCCAATATATTTAATAATTTTGTGCATTAAACAAAGTGTGTGTACATTCACACAATTTATTTATGTTTCATATACAGGTTGAGTATCCCTTATCCAAAATGCTTGGGACCAGAGGTATTTTGGATATGGGATTTTTCCGTATTTTGGAATAATTGCATACCATAATGAGATATCATGGTGATGGAACCCAAGTCTAAGCACAGAATGTATTTATGTTACATATACACCTTATACACACAGCCTGAATGTCATTTTAGCCAATATTTTTTATAACTTTGTGCATTAAACAAAGTGTGTGTACATTCACACAATTCATTTATGTTTCTTATACACCTTATACACACAACCTGAAGGTCATTTAATACAATATTTTTAATAACTTTGTGTGTTAAACAAGGTTTGTGTACATTGAGCCATCAAAAAACAAACGTTTCACTATCTCACTCTCACTCAAAAAAGTCCGTATTTCGGAATATTCCGTATTTCGGATATTTGGATATGGGATACTCAACCTGTACAACTTATACACACAGCCTGAAGGTCATTTAATACAATATTTTTAATAACCTTGTGTATTAAACAAAGTTTGTGTACATTGAGCCATCAGAAAACAAAGGTTTCACTATTTCACTCTCGCTCAAAATTTCGGAATATTCCGTATTTTGGAATATTTGGATATGGGATACTCAACCTGTAATACTAATTATAAAAATAATAAACCTCCTAAAAACACATGAAGCACAAATATGGCTATATAGAAAATAGTGAGGTCACTCACAAATATGTTCACAAAAAAGATTTCATCAACTCACTTCTTATTAAATCATATGACCATTTGTCAAGATCTCCAGGCAGGTGTACAATATAGGTTTGCTGTCACTGTATTGTACAAGTTTAATGATCTTAACAAAGATCCAGTATGGGACTGAAACAATAATTTAATATATGTGAGTTGTTCAAAGCTTTTTTGTGAAGAGTTTGATGAGTGCTCTCTGTTTGGTCTATATTACTGGACTATTGAGAGAGCGAGAGAGAGAGAGAGAACCTGAATATAAAAGTCCACGCACTTACTTATGGGTTTTGAGGTGTAAAGCCTGAATTCAAGACAAGTCCTGTCAGACTTTTTTCACCTTTAATATGACCTTGATATCATCAGTCTGCGTGTGAAAACCAAGTAGCCAAGATTTAGAAAGAAGTGAAATACAAAACCTACAATGTTTGCGTAAAGGTGTACACAATTCCATAATGAGGCCGTAGTTGTGTTCTCAATAAGCCAGCCATATTCCACATCATGTTCACAGGAAATTTGTATATACAGTAGCAGCCAGCATTGAAAGTGATTTGAGATCATCTTAAATTAAGATCAGCTGTTCCTGTAGAACTTCTTTGACATTTTCTTGGTTGTATCTTACTGGCATAGCCATGGTCTAGTAAGAAACTTCTAAAACACCTAAAGGCATTCATTACCAATCAGGAGAGAGGTATAGAAGAATATCAAAGGTATTACATGTACTAAGATTATCTTTAATAAGTGGAAAAAATGAGGCACGGAGACTACCAAAAATTGATAGGGTAGGCCTGGCCAACCTTTGGCTCTCCAGCTAATGTGAAACTACACACACCAACATGCTCTGCCACTGTTTTAGCGTTCCCTAACAGTACAATTGTGGCAGGGCATGCTGGGACTGGTAGTTTCACAACAGCTGGAGAGCCACAGGTTCCTGGAATAGGACAACAGGAAAAGAACTGCAGGAGTTTGGTGCAGGAACTGGTCAGTCCCTTTATGACTGACCAAATTCTCATGTATTCTACACATCTAGTCACGTCATCTAATTTTGTGTTTAATTAAGGTGACACAATTCCACTTTATTTCCTTACATGTCCATAATTATGGTTGCCACTATTATTACCTCTTCATAGTAAGCAATACACGTGGGTCTTTCAGGTATGGATTCTCAACCAGCAATATCTTAGTAATAGGCCCTACACACTGGGCGATAAAAGTCAAAGATATGAACGATCTCGTTCATTAATGAATGAGATACCATTCATATCTTTGAGTGTGAAGGCTCCAGCGATGAACGATGCGCGGCCCCGCGCTCGTTCATCGCTGGTGCTCCGTCAGCTGTGCATGCAGGCCAATATGCACGATCTCGTCCATATTTGCCTGCACTTCTATGGAACCGTGTGACGGGGGAGTGAAGAAACTTCACTCCCCCGTCACTGCCCCCCTGCTGCTGGGTCGCCCGTTGGCCGTGTCCGACATCGGGCAGCTCAGCGGCGGATCGTTAAATGTGTAGGGCCCTTAAGGTGTATATCGCTGCCTGTTTCGTGTCTGCTAGTTGGTGTATAGTCTCCCCATTCCCTTTGGTCTCACCTCAGTTCTTCAGCTCTCTAACTTCCCTGTGTGTTCCCTTGGACCTACTGTATATTGTGTTATGCTGTTTGCTGAACTTTGTCATTTGCACACAAAAAATAATAAAGTGTTGTTTATTAAAAAAAAAAAACATGAAAAGGAAGGAAGAACTTATTCACTGACTTCCTCTGGAGTGACCCAAATAGTGTTGTACTGTGCTCAAGAGATCCCCTCGTAACTTCGAACTTTTTTTTAGAGAACAGCGGGATGCAAAGGTGTGCAACGTCCACAGACTCAAAAATACACCCTGTTATAATAATAGCGAAAGGTGTTTCCACAAGGTATTATATTTGCATTTCACTTTATTTCTTAAAAGGCTTTGTTTTCACGTGCATTTTATTGTGGTCAAGATCACACTAAAAGGAGGTAAAAGATTTATACTGTACTGATTTCTGGATTTCCATCACATAAACATGCAATTGCAACAACAGTGTGTACAACAACATAATATAATCCTACTAGAAATTTGCTTTAATACTGTCTGTTAATTATTCATCAGGAATTAAATATTTTCCAGTCAGATAGCAATATACTGTATTTCTCCTACCAGGAAGATAATGAACCTGATTTATCTATGTAATTATCTGGCATGGGACCTAACACCAGACAGGTATAGAAGTGGCAAGGAGTTAACAGCGCTCATATTTAACACTTAGGGGGAGATTTGTAAAACCTTATAGCTAACATTTATTAAGTACATTCTATAAAATGATAGCTAGAACTTGATTGGATGCTGTGGCCAACACCTCCACTTGTCCCACTAATAGACCTTTTCCTAGTGACAGTGGGGCAGATGTACTATAGCGGAACTTATTGTACAACTATAGCTCTTACTGCTTTGCCTCTTAGAGAGGTGAAGGAAGAAGCTGTACCGCCAAGATGTATTAATATCTTGGCTGCTATAGTGGGAGAGAGAAAACTAACCCCTCAGATGAACCCTGCAAAAGACACATCACACCAGCTGTGTCTTGCCTCCCGTCCGACCCCAATGCGAATGCACAATATCTAGCAAATGTTGCGAGTTCTTCCATGTGCAGGCGGCCCACAAGCAGACGCCACAGGTTAGTACAAACACTGGCAGGTAATCCCTACCAATATGTGAAAAAATTATAAGAAAAAAAGGGCACTTATTGTTTTTTAATACATCTGAATGTATTGGCGACAGCGAACCGTTAGATGTTTGCAGACTCCATAGAGCAGTGGATCCTAAACCTTTTTGAGTTAAGGAACCCTAGCGCAGGCATGTCCAAACTGCGGCCCTCCAGCTGTTGTGAAACTACATATCCCAGCATGCCCTGACACAGTTTTACTGTCAGAGAATGCTAAAGCAACCGCTGGAGGGCCGAAGTTTGGACATGCCTGCCCTAGTGTATAAGAATTCTTTTCACGGCACCCCGAGGCCAAAAGTTTTTTATTGAGAGATTTTACATTGTGTTTATATGTCACCCTTAGGTTCAATTGTGTGTTGAGGGACAAGATTTGTCCACGTAGTTTATGATTGGCAGCCACTAGCACTGGTTTTGCCTATTACATTGACCATAACTATTTTGAATTCGTCCTAGACCCCCAACCGAGGGCACCCTTGCATGTGTCCCAAGGCACCCCAGGGTGCCTAGGCACACAGTTTGAGATCCACTGCCGTAGAGAAAAAGTGACTTTTTTCTATATTATCTGCTTTCATACATGCTGAAATTGGTTGTTTCAAATAGCGCTGGTTATAGTGCATTTGTCTCTTACCACCTCTTCTTTCATCTCCCCCAATGTTCTTTGGCAAAACAATGACTTTCTCAGTGGACAATAAACAATCTTGCTATTGGTGTTTTATTCATGTTTAATGTCCTATTTTATTTCTTCTTTTCATTTTGAAATCATTAAAGTTAGACTAGAAATATATAATTCCTTATTATATTAAAAGCATACAAAAATTTTCTGAAAAATATAAATAAATGAAATGTTACCATGAACATGTGATCTACTGAAGAATTTTACTAAGCTTTGCATTCAGCTGTTACTTCCATTAGGCGTATCATTTGCAGTGGAGAATAAGATGGAAAGAAAACTTTACATGTATTTTTCATTCCCTGGAGATAATATTAATGAGATAATACCCAGGGTGTTTCCTGAACAAGATGGCTGCCTTGCATTTGCACAACAAAGTCATGCACTTCATATATTCATAATTGTATGCAGCTTTTCCCAGCTGTACATAGAAAATATATATCAATATAAATTCAAATTATATTGGCAGTTTAGCAGCATAATTTACAAATCTTTAGCTGTATAAAATGTAACAAAATAAAGAATACTCTGATATGGAAATCATTGAAGGATAAATAACTCTTGCAAGTTATCATACACTGATATGAGCAAGCCACCAAGATCCCAGTCCCTCACAAATGTCGTAAACATGGGCTACAGCCTTGGACAGAGAGAGCAGGGCAAGTGAGAGACTGTTAAACATCTGCTAATGGCAAGTATGCACTGCAACGTCAGTAAAAGTACTGAAACATAGAGAGACTAATAATCCTCTTCCCAGAGTATTTATTACATATTAATATCATCTGCAACATAATGTGAATGAGCTACATATATAGAAACTAGTAGGATAACTATGACCTTTATGTTACCACAACATGACTCCAATAATCAAAGGCAGACCCTGCTTACACACAGGTTTATCATTCCGCCTGAACCATCTATACAAATTTAATCATGATATTTTCTGGGGAGCTAAATATAAGTTATGCAGTTTCGCTTTGCATGGAGTATAGCTATATTTAACCCAACAGCTTGACCTCCAACCTATGACAAGTAATGCAGATGGTGGTACATTTTTTAGGCCTGATTCAGTGTTAGCATAAATGCATTTGCACGCCATAAATAAGCATATATTGCGCCCTTGGCTTCTTGTGCTTGGCCAGGTGGCTCTGGAGAGACAACTTGCAGATGCAGTACAAGAAGAACGTTGGGATGCGTCTATTTTGAGTCACATAGATCTTGATATATATTAGTTACAAGACATAAAATATTCCAAGGACTACACAAACAAGCTGCTGCTAGTTCTGGAAAAGATGATGATGATGAATGTCCCAACAATGGGATGGACACACCTATATGCTAAATTTAAGGGTGCACACATTTTATGATGCATGCAACTCAAACTATGGATATGGAAATGCAAGTGTGCAGATGCATCTTTGCCATATACAATACATCCAGGCATCTTTATATACAAAGCTAAACCAGGCCCATAGTGTTGCTATGGCAGAGCTGTGGTGCCACTTATCTGTGTTGTGGTTACATTTCAGGTACATACTTACATCTGAACACAGTATGTGAGATCTATAGAAAAATGCAATCAAAATGATTACCAACCATACCAAGCTTTCTACATTTACCATAGCAAACAAATAAAACTAGAACACATTGATCTGAGTTTAGAACAGTGTTTCCATATCTTCTAAACTCAACACTCTTTTCACAATATTGAAAATAATTAAACAAAAGTTACAATAAAACACAAATGTAATACACATAATGAATTCTTGGGACAATCAAAAGCAACATAAACATTGAGATGCACACTGGTAGGAACTGGAAGCAGCATTTCTTCTACACAGCTAAAACAAGGTCCATTACATTTCTAGTTTGTTATGCTTACAATGCCAACACCATGACAACATTAGTACATGCATGGTAGGGGCTGTGTGGTACGTATAGATATAGTGCTGTCTTCACTACTGCATGCCACTGGTTATCTGTTACCAGGACCTCAGAAACAATGCAACCTTTGGCTACTACAGTATATTGTACATAGATAGCATGCACATATATTGAATCCACAGCCCCTGATTTACCTGTGGTTACCATTAGTAAAAAAAAGATACAAGAACATTTTAAGTGGTGATCAGTCGTGCACCAACTCATCGGTGTTGTTTCATTATTTCTTCAACCAAATGGATCTTATAACAGGTTACAGAATAAAAGGTTGGTCGTTAACATGTTGTTCTTAAAATTTTCTATAGCTAAGAACAGAAAATATATAATCAGTATACTCCATAAACTACTGATTTCCTAGTATTATGCCTAGCAATAATTTTAATGTAGAAGATTAATTCACCCAAGTACATGGACTTAATGATTTAGTTCCTCTTCCAAGACCTTATTGCTTTTTTACATTTTTGGTTAATTTTCTACCATACGTGACTACATTCCATGTGTGTTAAAGATGGAGTTAGGCTGAAATATAGTTACCGAGGGCTAAAGTCATCTTTAGTAAGACCTTAGTCTTTCATAAATGAAAGCTATTTAGACCCTAAGACTAAGAAGAGCATAACTAAAGACTTAACAAAAATATGTTTCTTTTTCTTAAAAAAATATATATGTACACTAGTTTTGGAAATAAAAATAGTATGCTTCAGAGTAAAATAAGTAAGGGCTTCTATTAGGATAAGACTCTAACAGGGGCTCCATATTAGTGGAATCAGTAGTTATTGTCCAATTTGTAACCATTGCAGTACAAAGAGGACAACCATTATCCACATGAATATATCCCTTGAGCTCATCCAGTCTGTCCCATTGCACAATTGTTTTTCTACATGCTACAAATATGAGAACAGAAGACATTGGGGTTTTTTTTTTATTAACAATTAAGATTTAACAAATTTCCGTTCTAGTGCAGAATGTCTCTGTCCCAATCCTTGGAAATTACATACAGTCTGCTTTCAGAATCCGTATACTGTATGGGAACTGTGGAGCAAATATATAATTTATTTTAAGATATCTATAATGTTCAAGGCTTACATACTTCAGGATCTACAGACATAATGCCTTGTATAAGCCCATTAATGTACTGCAGTGTACCATAGTATATAGGAAACACACAAATTTCACTACTGGAAACATCATTAAAGGGACACGATCATGTAAATATATGGTACTTAACATTAAAGAAATTACATTTCTTTGTTTCTTTGATTTGAAAACATTGCAGTTTCCATTATCTGCAAAAAAACATGCTTAGAAGCTAGTTCTCATCTTTTACACCCATTCCCTCATCCAGCCTACGCCTACCTGAGCTATAAACAACACTGCAACTTAATTAGCGATAACTTAGTACCTACTGTTTGCAGCTCAGTAAAAAGTGACAAGCCACATTGAGAACATCTGGAGTGAAAGTGTGGGGATAGTTTTTGCAGTACAAATTTTGACTTTTGCAAAATATTTTCTAACATAAAACAACTAAGAGCAATTTGTACTTATTTAAACTATATACAAATATAAATCATGCACATTTGTATGATCGTGCCCCTATAACAAATAAAGTGCACTACTCTACGTGTAGCTAACCACTTAATGTCAGAGCTCCTTTTTTAGAATAGAAACTACACTTATTATAGGTCTGTATTAGTATATATTGCATTTCAATTACAACATTCAGTTAATCAGCAACCCAAAACTTTATGTAACTGTGGATACTGCTCATGTAACCAAGCAGTTACAAAGCAAAATGTACTGACTCTTAAAATATAATTTTCAGTGAGCAATGCAGCCATAGCTTTGTTTTGCTGCCAGATCAGTTTTGCTTGGCTAAAAAAGGACATAACCTAGCTACTTTCACAGCAATTCTGCAGCTCAGCCAGTAGATGCTGGGGCCTGTTAGTTTGGAAGGCACACACAGTGCAATAGTGCATACTTGGTGAGTTCTGAGACCACCCCTCCGGGAGTCTGCCACGGTGCCATAATGATGCGCAAAGCCTTCTGGGATAGTAGGCAAGTACACAAAAGTGGCTATCTTCTAACTGTAATTATCAACTTTATACCTCCCAAACATGCTGATTTCAGCTACACAGTCCTGATGTTAGGACTGTTCCACCATTGGAACGTTCATCCTGATATGTGGGGGTGATTGGAAGGTATTCCCCTGACGCATGCAGTGAAGACAGGTGTCTCCACTACAGTATGTGCAACAATAAAGTGGGGTTTCTGTAGTTAGGGCGACTGCCAACACCTCAGAAGTGCTAAGGACACTCTCCGGTGGTGTAATAACGTTCACTAATACACAGACATGTCCCTTGCATGCCACAGCTTCACCCCTTTGTCCCAATGTAGGGTCACTAATGTTGGGACGTTTGCCAACTTGCCCAATAATGATCCTAGTGATTTAGATGGGAGATTCCTACTCATGTTCCCACCATATTGAAATTACTAAAAGCAATTGGAAATTCTAATCACACAGGCAGCATAATGCCGCAAAAAGATGACAGTAGTGGCAGGAAAAAAAAAGGTTGCAGAACTAATTAAGAAAACAAATGTTTTAAAATGATTTTTTTAAGTAATCCTGGTTCTATTCATGGCTGCCATAATCCATGCTGTAGAAAGCAATATTCCTTTAAGATATGTCTGATGCCATTTTTACCTTGTTATGTGAATTAAAAATCAATTGTAAACAATTTTAGAGTTCAAAGTAGCCTTAATTTAGATCCTTTCATATAGTAATAATACACTGACATTAGTTAAATAAAATGACAATTTAAAAATATATGGCATTTTTATGTTATTCCCAAAATAATGCGGCAACCAAACATACTGTAGATGGCGGTGATGAGCAAATTGGGGGAAATAAAAGAGCTAAAGGACTAAAGCAATGACATATTTAACGCTACATGTAAATTGTTTGGATGGTGAGGCTTAACTTGAAATGCAAATAACTTTAATAAATAAATCTTCCATAAAAAGAAAACATTTCTAGAGGAAAGAAACAAAACCTCCTTTGGCAGTAATAGCTGATTTGACAGTTGGTCCATTGGTCATACACACCACGCTGTCCTTTTATGTTTTAATTGAGTGACTATGTCATATAACACAAAAAGAATCACTTGTGTCCCAAATAGGCTCCTAAAGTGATGCATGCTCCAACGACGGCAATACTTAGGATGGTCTTGATGGAGAACCACGTGGGGTCAAATGGTGGCTGGACACTGCTACCATAGAGCTCGACAAAAGCCTCCTGAAAAAGAAACATCAGACAAGGAATTTACAACAAGCACAAGAAAAGTACAGTATGAATAAATGAAAGCATTCACAAAGAACACGCTTAAATCAGCATGTTAGAGAAATTTTACCCAAAATATTTCAGCCTAGTGCAAATGTAATAGGTTGCACAGTGACTCAAATGACACCAAGTGTAAGTAAAACTACATACAATAATGTTATAGTGATCTTTACGGGTGGTCTTCAGTTTGCTGGCTGTCTGGATTCCGCCGCACAGTATACCGAAGCCGGAATCCCGACAGCCGGCATACCGACACCTTTTCTCCCTCTTGGGGTCCACCACCCCCCTGGAGGGAGAATAGATAGCGTGGCGCGTGTAGCGCGCCACCGTGCCCGCAGCATGGCGAGTGCATTGAGCCCGCAAGGGGCTCATTTGCGCTCGCCCAGCTGTCGGTATGCCGGCGGTCGGTATGCCGGCGCCGGTATGCTGGCCGCCGGGAGCCCGGCCACCCTACTACACCCATCTTTACAGCATTCTAAATATACTGTCGTAAAATCAAACTCATGGGAAAGATTATTTGGGCAAAATTGACCAGAATACCTATAGATACAACATACAATAACCATTGGGACATTGTAGCACTCTATAGTCTGTAACTGTTTTCAAGAAAATAAAGAAACTAAAAAAGAACTGTAATCTAGGTTATTTTGTCAACTGTTGACATGTTGAATCATGTTGACATGATTGTTGACATGGTTACTGTTGACCATCTAACCGGATAGCGTTTGAATACCCCTGCTGTTTGTAGTGCCTCTAGGACGCCATGATTCAAGAAAGTTTGGGAACCACTTGTTTAGACTATGAGATTACTGGTCTGGCATCATAGTACGATGCACCAAAAATGTGACTAATTACTCCTGTGTTGGCAAGTTCTTCTTTGATAAAATCATGAAACTGTACACATGTATTTAGATTTTCATTCTAAATTAGGTTCATGCAACTAGTATGTATATGTAGAAGAACACTAACAGAATTCATAATTGAAAGTAAAATGTTTTAAGCCATACATATAGTTTCTTGCACACAGGAAAGCAAATATAGTTTATATTTGGGTTATAACTTACAATTGTAATATATCTACCTAAAGAATCTCAGGAAAAAATAAAACTACTGTAGTGTATCAACTCATGTTTATATGAAAACATTTTAATCAGTGTTGGTTAGCGTTAAACATTAGCCTCTGTTACAGTTTCAGAATTTGGTTAATGAACATGTGTGTTCTGCTTTGAGGATTTTAGCACTCTATTCATTTATTTTTCCAATTTAGCTTTTCATTCATTAGTACTGAATATTTTGGGAAATCAGGTCATGAACGCATGACATGAATGCAGTGCCCCATCTACTGTGGGATTGGTAGGTTCTATGTAGACCGTAGTTAGGGCCCACAAACTGACATTTAGGGGGTCAATCCAATTAGACACAATTTATTCATGGGTGCGAATAAGTGCAGCTATATGCTGCAATTATGGTACTGCTGGATTTATGGATTTTCGTTCGCAACCCCATATGCATCTGAAAATCCATGAATCAGGGGCGAGGGGGGTGAGTTCCAATGCTGTTGCTGGCATTTACACACACCCTCACGTACAGGGGTGAGTTACTTAGATTGAGCCCATAGTGACATTGAACAGAACATTTGGCAGTGACTTGCTACTGGAAAATCACTACATAGGTCCAGACTATGAACTTTAGACCTCATTTAGGTCCGGTTGTTGCTGTAGTGCATGCCGCAAATAAGTACCGATGTTCGTTACTTTGCGCATGCGCAGGATTCATTCTGCATGTGTGCGAATGGGTGCTGCAATGTAGAACGCAGTCTGGCATCAGACTGTCAGTGATTGACAGCATGATGCCATTTTGCGGTCGGAGAGGGGGTGGCGATGGCCTCCATTTGTGAAAACGGAGGCGTGTATCCACCGTTTTAGGGGAAGGAAAGAGATCAGTGATCTCTGTTGTTGGAAACAGATTTCATGACTTCTGCAACCGGTGGCTTGCACTTCAACATGTGTGCCACAAGCCGCCCAATGGTGTTGCAGTGATTTCATGTTGCGTCCTAGGATGCAGGTCAGATCACTACTGCAGCAGAAGGTGTCTACTTGTAATAGATGCTTCCTGCTGCATTAACATACAGGGCTATCAGGAAGCTGCAGCCACTCCAACCACATCTGAATGAAGCCCTATATTCTAAGGAGACAGGAAGAGATATGCTGCTTTCTCAGGAGGTGCAATGCTCTTAGTTTGATGTGTGTGGACCCCCATGGGGTTTTTTTTATATCGTTTTGGTTCTAATTTATCATTGTGTTTTGGTTTTGCAAAACCACCCTCAAGTGTTTTAGTTCAGATTCAGTATTTGACTTGGTTTAAACTCAATAAAAAAATCGATATTCTTTGATAAGATCGATAAAAATGTATAAAAACGGCTAAAACCATGACCTGTTTACATGCAATGCAAACCCAGAGTTCGGTTTCTAAATCTGAGTTCCAAACTGACAACAGACCCAAGCCGGGACTCGGTTCCACTCAGAACCCCAAAGCTATCCCAAACTGGGACTCAATTTGACTTGAAACCCCTAAGTTCAGGTTGTTTGTATTTCAGGAAAACCGCACCACACATCTCTAGCTCCAAGCTATACTTTGGGGTACAATACGCACCTATTACATAACAAATACACAGTTTTCTTCAAAGTGAACGTGAGCTTTGTAGAATATTTAGCTGTACATAAATATAATATATGTATATTAAATAAAATGTAATATATATGTGTGGAAACCTGTAGATATGTGTGTATAAAGGGAAAACAAATAAGAGTGCTTTTGTTAACATTAAGTGTCCATGTCTTGTGAATGAAAATGTTGGGAGTAAAAGTGCTAAAGATGGCTCTGGTTAGACATCTGTGCTCCAAGTCATCCCACACAAGGGTCAGTGAAACAGATGACTGAGCACAGTGCATCGACAGTGCCAACAGCACACATGACTACGATGCCTGTTTACTGGCACCAAAGACAGAATCAAGAAAACCGCTGCTATATTACTAAAATAGGATTCTATGGCCTGTCCTTCATAATAAATTGTATTTAACAATTAACTTGCACTTACATACATCTAATTAAAAGCAGTGCCGGATTATGCCTTGGGGGGGGGGGGGGGGGGGCGGGGCACTGAAGACAGGGGGGCCCTATTGCTGTGCTCGCTGCGAGGCCAGGTACGGGCATATGTGTGACCACGCCCTTTATGCAAATAACATGTTGTTTTTCCAGAACTGGAGGGCTTGACTGTGAACTTCAGCCAGGGGCTAATCCAGAGGAAGGGGGGGGGGGGGGGGGCAGTGATCAGCCTCCCTGCACCACTACAGGCACAGACCAGCCGGCACACAGTTGCGTGTGCTGGCTGGAGCACAATGCTGCTTCTGTTCTGACAGGAAACGGGGAAGAGGTGGTGCGGGAGTCAGTGACGGACTCGGGCATGGGTAACTAGTACCCGCTCTCGTCAGCATCTCCCTCCCCCCTAATCTCAGGCAGCACAGGGACTGATTCTGTAATCTCCAGCCTCCGCTGCTGCTAGGAGAGCTGGTGGTGGAGGATGGAGAGGGGAGACAACCGCATCAGAGCTGGAGCAGAGCTGCTCTGGCCGGGGGCCCCCTAAAACTGGGGGGGGGGGGGGGGCCTGGGGTACTTACAACCTGGCCCCCCCCCCCCCCCCTTAATCCAGCTCTGATTAAGAGTGACATTTGCAACTGTATGTGGCCAATGAAAAATGTTTGTCCTTCATAAATTGCAAAATACTGGACATGCACCAAATATCAAAAGTCTGACAAATGTGTTACATCAAATACAGTTTCAGTCTCCAATGTGCAAAATGCTTGGGATCAAAAGTACAGTATTTGGGATTTTTCCATATCTTGAAATATTCACATACTATTATGAGATATGGTGAAGTTGGTATAATAAATTGTGGCAATAGATTTTCTATCACTGCTTTACAGAATCAGTGCCTATGTATGTTTAACACTTGCACTTTCACACCCTCTACTGGTAATGCTGGAACTCTGTATTGCCAAAGCTGGGTGGCTGGTGCTGAAAATGGGTGGAATCCTGGTGCTCTATTTAACAAGAGCTGTCTGCAATATCGCACCCTTCTATTGGCACAATTTATAATTATATACAATGTGGACAAAATTAAAGTTTCCCTATTATAGGCTGTCTTAAGGTCTAACAAATAGGTGTACCTAGTTTTCTAGGTATGGGGAGAAGAAGTTTTTGAAAATATACCTAATTTCAGCTTGCTGTCTAATATATCCCTGACCTTGACTTGTGGCACTGTTATGATAGTCAGCGTCATTCACTTCATATGGGAGTAGTCAAAATGTTTATGCTCATGGGTGTATACTGTATATGTACAGTATATACAGTATGTGCACATATACTGTATACAGTGTAGGTACAGTGTAAATTATAGTGTCCCCGCAAGGGCGTTTCATATACACACACATACACAGTATATGCATACACAGGTAAAGTACATGGAATCACTCGGGTAAAGTTGCTACATCAAATGTGATCCATTTTAGTGCTTAGTGTACATTGATCTAATCTTATTTTTTTGAGTATTTCTGTTGAATGTGCTTCAATAATAGAAAAAAAACAAAAAGACATACAACATTCTATAACAAGCATCATTCTATTAAGGTGTGTACACACCTTAACAAGTAACTGTCAAAATGTTGAAAACATCGGGCAAAAATAAATGACTAAAATAAGCAATATAAAAGGATGAAATAAACAGGACTGTTATAGAGCATGGGAAATAAGAAAGCATTATATAGAAAGTACTTAGGAATACAATAATAAATTAAAATACAACAGAATCTACATTAAATAGGTGAAATGAAGAAGTGCAGAAATATAATAAAAAGAGGAGGCAGTAGAGTCACCCATTAAATGTATCAGGAGGAGACTATGGACCCTATTCAGGATGGATTGCAACTCACAATCCAACTGCAACAAATCCGAAGATGCTGCAGGTGCATGCACACTTGCACAGGGCCGTGATGTGTCCGCAATTTCAGCATGGTCGCACAGGAGGGGTGGGGGGGGGGGGGGGTAGCATGCTGGGCGGCCTTGCCCTGCTATGCGCAAGGCCGCCCAGCAGTGCCGTAACTAGGCATTTTAGCGCTGTGTGCAAGAAACGACATTGGCGCCCCCCCCCCCCCCCGCCATGTAAGACAGGGGCAGTGCGCGTCGTAGGCGCGTGAAAAATATATAGGGGCGTGGCTTTATCGGGAAGGGACGTGGCCACAAAATAATAGCAATTCATACTACAGTGCACAGTAGTCTCCATTATTCAAATTACGCTGCACAGTAGCGCCACTACACCAGGTAGAGCCCCTTTTATACATTACAGCAGACAGCGTCCCCCTTTTTACACATTACAGCAGACAGTCCCCCTTTTTACACATTACAGCAGACAGTCCCCCTTTTTACACATTGCGGCAGCCAGTCCCCTTTTTACACATTGCGGCAGCCAGGCCCCCTTTTTACATATTACGGCAGATGGTGTACCCCTTTTTACACATTACGGCAGACAGCGTCCCCTTTTTTACACATTACGGCAGATGGTGTCCCCCTTTATACACATTGCAGCAGCCAGCGTCCCCCTATTTACATATTGCGACAGCCAGTCCGCCTTTTTACACATTGCGGCAGCCAGTCCCCCTTTTTACACATTGCGGTAGCCAGTCCCCTTTTTACACATTGCGGTAGACAGAGTCCCCTTTTTACACATTGCGGCAGCCAGGCCCCCTTTTTACACATTACGGTAGCCAGTCCCCTTTTCACACATTGCGGCAGCCAGGCCCCCTTTTTACATATTACAGTAGATGGTGTACCCCTTTTTACACATTGCGGCAGCCGGTCCCCCATTTTACACATTACGGTAGCCAGGCCCCCTTTTTACACATTATGGCAGACGGTGTCCCCCTGAGAGAGAGAGAAAGAGAGAGAGAGAGAGAGATACTTACCATCTCCCCGCTGGCAGTCAGGCTCCTCGTGCAGCTCCCTCGGTGCAGGCAGGTGAGAAGGAGAAGGAGGGAGGGGGACTGGAGCTGCAGCAGCGCTATTTCATTGGTAGTAAGCGCCGCTGCAGCTGTCCCCTCTTCTTCCGTATTTGCTGCCTGGCGCTGCTGTGGATGCTGGGATGGAGAAACCACATCCCAGCATCCACAGCAGCGCCGGGCAGGCAATACGGGAGAGGAGGCTGCTGCAGCAGCGCTTACTACCACTGAAATAGCGCTGCTGCGGCTCCAGTCCCCCTCCCTCCCTCTTCTCCGCTGCCCGGCGCTGCTCTCTTCTCCCTCCACAGCGCGGCGCACAGCACAGAACAGGCGGCATGTAATGAGTCAATTTGACTCATTACATGCCGCTGGCCGTGCGCCCTCTGGGCAACTGCGCTGTGTGCCAAGCCCACTTGGCACACACGTAGTTACGACCCTGCCGCCCAGCATGTAGCCATTATCTGCACAGAGAAAATACAGATTTATTTTTCATAAGATTCCTCACATATCCTGTGCTCTTCCAATATAGGGCCTGATTCAGAGTTGTACGCTACTGCACAGCCACAGAGGCTCAGAAATGGGGCTCCGGCCAGTATTAATATCACTAATACTGCCACTGGGCTCCGTTACCGTGCCTCTGCAAAACATTCCCATAGGAGCACTGCTCAAACACTGTGTGATGTCATGAGGTCACACAGACTTGCCCCGCACTCCCAGAGTCCCACTGTCTGCAGTGCATCAGAGGGCCACACCTCAGGGCTTCCCTGGATTGATGCTGTCAAAATGCTGGTGCTGAGGAGAATAATAAGCCTCCTTCTCTGCCCCGTCCCACCTCTGATGCTGCCCTTCTCAGTGCTGTAAATGCCGGGACGACAGGCCAATCTCCGTCCGCTGTTTGTTAAATATGTAAGGTTTGCAGGCTGAAACTATTTCAAAGGGCCCTAGGTCTCCTTGCTTAGATTCTCGCCCTCCTTAGGGCTCCTTCTTTGAGGTACAAAGGTAAAGATTTTTGCACAACACTTAAGGTCACAGGGAGAGCTGTTGGTACCCTTTATACCGCAGCTTTGCCCGCGTGGAAATCTTAACATATTTTTATTGTGCCCATCTTCAAGTTTAAGTTCATTAGACCTTCTCACCCCCAGCTGATGGGGGCTGAACTTGGACTGAAACGGCATTGGGAGTGTCTCTATTCATCTCAGCGACCCCGAAAACTATGGATTTTTACATGTCGCCCGCTTCCTACCTCCACTCCTAGGGGTGCTAAGGGTGTCTTACCCCCATAGTATTTTTTCCACATTGTAAATCATATGTGTACCTATATATATATATATATATATATATATACTGTGTGGAAATCTTAACGCAATAAGACTATTTTCATTGCACCCATCTTCAAGTTTAAGTTCACTACCCCTTCTCACCGCCCATGCTGATGGGGGCTGAACTTGATTCTATGACCATAATGTTTATTCCTCAATGTAAAGTGGCTGAAAAAAATGTCTTGTAATGTATTAGAATTCGGAATACAAAAAAATCAATTCCCTAGACAAGAGAACATTTTGTATCCTCCTGTTTAACAGACTATCCCCTAAAGACATTTGTTTATGTAAAGACCAGAATGTATGGAATAAAGAATTTCATTTTTATGTTAGAATTTAAATATAATTAGTAGAATAATATAGTGTAATCAATGTATAGTCGTTTTATCAAAAACTATTGTAAGAAAATTTTCAGATTCTGTCACTTACATATTACAAACAAACAACAATCTCTAATTTTCAGGGGAATCACCAAGTGATGAAGTCTGGATCATGGCAGTCAGACTACCGAAAGCGTAATCCTGACTATCAGAATCTCAAAGGATCCCAATGGCAAGTACTGGGGTTAGGTTACGGGTATACACTAGGGGGAGGGGTAGGGTTAGTCTGCAGACAGGGGGAAGGTTAGAATTAGGCTGCAATGGTGGGGGATTAGGGTTAGGGTGCAGGGGCGGAGGGGTCAGGGTTAGACTGCAGAAAAGATGGTTACAGTTAGGCTGCGGGAGGGGACGGTTAAGGCTAGGCTGCGGGTGGGATGGGTTAGGGGTAGGGCTAAAATACTTATCCGTCTGTATATAGTACATACTATGGCCTATATTTACTAATAATTCGAGTTTGACCGATTTGTGTTTTTTTTTCTAAGTCCCAACACGGGAATTCACTAAGCACAAATCTCAGCAGTGTTTGGGCTATTCGTAATGGTTTTCAAGGCTAAGTTCAGAAATACGAATGAATAGACCATCGGTCAAATGCGGCTGTTATTTCATACAACACGGGTATTCACTATTAATTCGTATTTGGGTGTTAGTCTCTGAATGCTCAAGTGCGGGTCTGTTTTTTTTTGCGATGCGTTAAAAAAAGCAGCAAAAAAATAGACCTGCTTTTTCCTGGCGAGTTTGGATAAGCATGCATGGATCAGTGAGATCTGTGCATGGTTATCTATGGGAAAGGGTCGTTTAGTGTAAAAACTTTAAAAAAAAATTGAGTGGGGTCCCCCCTCCTAAGCACAACCAGCCTCAGGCTCTTTGAGCCGGTCCTGGTTGCAAAAATATGGGGGAAAAATTGACTGGGTATCCCCCATATTTTAACAACCAGCACCGGGCTCTGCGCCTGGTCCTGGTGCCAAAAATACAGGGGACAAAAAGCGTAGGGGTCCCCCGTATTTTTAACACCAACACCGGGCTCCACTAGTCAGAGAGATAATGCCACAGCCGGGGGACACTTTTATATAGGTCCCTGCGGCCCTGGCATTAAATCACTAACTAGTCACCCCTGGCCGGGGTACCCTGGAGGAGTGGGGACCCCTTAAATCAAGGGGTCCCCCCTCCAGCCACCCAAGGGCCAGGGGTGAAGCCCGAAGCTGTTCCCCCCATCCAAGGGCTGCGGATGGGGGGCTGATAGCCATGTGTAAAAATAAGAATATTGTTTTTTGTAGCAGTACTACAAGTCCCAGCAAGCCTCCCCCGCAAGCTGTCACTTGGAGAACCACAAGTACCAGCATGCGGTGGAAAAACGGGCCCGCTGGTACCTGTAGTACTACTACAAAAAAAATACCCCAAAAAAACAGAACTCACACACCTTGAAAGTAAAACTTTATTACATACATGCACACCTACATTCACACATACTTACCTATGTTCACACGTGGCTCGGTCCACTTCTCCAAGTAGAATCCATGGGGTACCTGAAAATAAAATTATACTCACATAATCCAGTGTAGATCGGTCCTCTTCTGAGCTTGTAATCCACGTACTTGGCAAAAAAACAAACCGAAAAACCCGAACCCGTTTACACATGGGACCCCTTTCCCCGACTGCCGAGACCCCCGTGACTCCTGTCACAGAGGGTCCCTTCTGCCAATGAGGGAGCGCTACGTCGTGGCACTCTCCTGATTGTCTGTGCGCTAAATGACCGTATCAGGATTCAAAAAGTTGCAGTAAAATGTACCCGATACCATTCGAGTTCAAACACCCTTAAAAACGGCTAAAACACGAATATTAGTAAATATACCCCTATGTGTGTATTAACTGGTTAGAAACCACTAGAGGATGCAACATTCTAAACCGCTGAATGTAATGAACAGATTTGTTATTTTACACGGTGGAAAAGGCACTAGCAAGGCCAGCCAGTGCAACGGCAGAACAGGAAGCCAGTGAAAAGCTCTGAGAAACAGGCACTGATGTTAAAGTCACACAGTATATGTTGAAGCATGGCTGTGTACACAGATGATTTCATTAATACAATGTGCTGAGCATATGGATATCATTTAGCATACTAACAAAAGGGAAAGGAAACACAAGAATGACTAAAGGCCCATACACACTGGGTGATTTTGAGCTCAAAGTAGCTCACTTTTGGCATTTTGAGCTACTTTGAGCTCAAACTCGTCCAGTGTGTTTGGCCGGGCGATAAGCGGTGAGCTGTATGCTGGGCTCTGCTCTGTGGTATCCATCCAAGTGGCTGTGCGGAAGTGCTATCACTGTGTCCATAAGAGGCCATGCTGCTGTCACTGTGTCCACCTGAGGGGCTGTGCTGCTGTCACTGTCCATCCATAAGCTGTGTCCCATCCCCTTAGTCTAATTCCAGCACAGTGATGCTGCACTGACTCCGCAAGCTTCACCCACTTATTTGTCAGCAATAAAGTTGTATTTGTTTGTACTACACCCCAGTATGCTGTACTCCAGTTTGCATGCATAAAGGCAGTCTCACTCCACACAGTGTGAGCTTAGCTGCCAGTTAAAAAATGGATAAGATCAGTTTAGAGAACAGCAGGAGCAGCAATCAAATACTATTGCTGCAGCTGCTGCAACCAGTCAAGATGACGATACTAGTCATTCAACGTCATCTAAAGCTGATGCTCAAGTGCATAGATTGTTTAAAATATCAGGGCATCTGAAATAAAAAAAATCTATATTTTATAGGGGTAAAGACAAAAAATAAAACACCTTTATTAAAGGGAAAATTTAGTGCAGAAAAAGAAAAACAAAATTGGCAACAAGCCATTCACCACATGCAGTGGCAAGGAAATGCCCAGGCCTTGGCCTTTGTTTATGAGTGGTGGTTCTGAAACTGTCAGTGAGGCATCGTCTTCTGTCTCTCATGATGGTGAAAGACCTTTTCCCTCAGTGTCTAGAAGAGGTGTAAAAAAATAAAAAACCACTGAGGTAGTAGAACAAACTGTGTGTTCAGAACCGTCACACATCCACAAGTAAAGTCTAGGGGTGCCCACGTTAGCTATATGTGAGTCTGACATTTCTCACGCGGTCCTCAAAGAGAACCTCTTTTGTCTTCTTCCACCATTTCTGCACCATCTGCACATGTGGGGAGCAGTACAAGTAAAGATGGTGATGATCACATAATAGACATTGAGGATGCTTGTGTGGAAGCAGAACAGGATGAGGGGGATATGTGTGTACTACTATCTGACACTGAGGATGTTGATGATGTTGTTTGTGTAAGTCAGACAACAGTCACTGCAGTTCTTGCCCATAAATAAAAAGAAAGCCATTGTGATGCCTGTGCATAAGACCAAAAAGCCACCTCTTGGGTGTTGAATTATTTTTACCCAAATCCTGACAACATTTGTAAAGGCATTTGCTCCATTTGTGAAGTTAGTAAAGGTAGGGACTTTAGCCATCTAGGCACCTCCTCCATGTTACGTCATTTGTGGTGAGTTCATGAAATTTATTGTATAAGATTATAATGTAATTAACAACCTTATCATCAACCTCCTCCTTAGTGATCAGAGGTAGTCCTTCAAAAAAACTGTTTTTTGGGGGCCCAAACAAACCAAGCACTTCAGCCACAAAAGTGTCAGTCCTTATCGCTGAAGTGCTTGGTCTCTTAAACTGTGCATGTCCTTTTTAATATCCAACATAAGCGTGGATGGGAGAGCCCAAAGACAGTTCTGTCTTGCACAACTTTTCATTTCTGCCACTACTGTGTGGCAATGGGGGTCATTCCGCCCCGTTCGCACGCTGCTGGTTGTCGCAGCGGTGCGAATGGGTCGGGACTGCACCTGTGCAATGTGCACGCGCATCGTTGCCCAGCAACAGCCGTCGCCGGGCAACGACCAGAAGCGGATACTCACCATTTTCTGGGAGTGGTGAGTCCAACGCAAGCGTGTGATCAACTCGGAATGACCCCCAATGTGTTATAGATGTGCTATAAACTGCTGTGTGTTTATGCCACTGCTCTGTCACTTAATAACCAGCCAGCTCCGTGCAGCCTTTGGCCTAAAGCAGATGAAAACATTATTGTGAGCTGTGAGGTAGTTAAAATTGACTGGAAATGAGTGGAAATTAATGCTATTGAGGTTAATAATACTGTAGGACCAAAAAAAAGGCCGAAATTATGGCCCTCATTCCGAGTTGTTCGCTCGGTATTTTTCATCGCATCGCAGTGAAAATCCGCTTAGTACGCATGCGCAATGTTCGCACTGCGACTGCGCCAAGTAACTTTACTATGAAGAAAGTATTTTTACTCACGGCTTTTTCTTCGCTCCGGCGATCGTAATGTGATTGACAGGAAATGGGTGTTACTGGGCGGAAACACGGCGTTTCAGGGGCGTGTGGCTGAAAACGCTACCGTTTCCGGAAAAAACGCAGGAGTGGCCGGAGAAACGGTGGGAGTGCCTGGGCGAACGCTGGGTGTGTTTGTGACGTCAACCAGGAACGACAAGCACTGAAATGATCGCACAGGCAGAGTAAGTCTGGAGCTACTCTGAAACTGCTAAGTAGTTAGTAATCGCAATATTGCGAATACATCGGTCGCAATTTTAAGAAGCTAAGATTCACTCCCAGTAGGCGGCGGCTTAGCGTGTGTAACTCTGCTAAATTCGCCTTGCGACCGATCAACTCGGAATGAGGGCCAATGTGATTTTACCTTTTTTTTGTAAAGTTTTGGAGAAAATCCAAAACCAAAGCCAGACGAAGAGTTAGAACCAAAACCAAAATTAGCAAAAATGGTCCAGCGCACATCTCTAACAATAATGTGGTAACGCTGTGGTTGTCTGGTGGACACACAGTATAATTGATAAGTTGAGCATTCAACTACTGTAAGTTTACATTCTTAGAACCAGGTATGTTTACATTTGTAAGCACACAGTACTGTTTTGAGCTGACATTGTGTTAAATAGATGTGGTTAGCTCTATGCACTGTTAGTGAAAAGAATGGTATTCATTGATTATTAAAAAAAGGGGAAATGTGTCTTCCTGCACTTGTGAAAGTTGTGTGTGGGTGGTAGGCTGGGCTAGGATGAGGAAGTTAGGGCTTCCTTTCTATACCTGAGTAGTACAGCTGGTAAGAAGAGTCATTACTTCCCCTCTGACACTGGACAGGATATCCTCGTGGTAAGAATGTGCTGACTGCAGCAATGCAAGGACTTTGCACACAATATGGGAATTCCTCACTATATACTAACTAAACTGTGCAGTAACTGATACTCATCTCAGGTGACAGAGGTGGACACTGCTATGACTAAGTAATAATAAGCATGACTACCACTAAATATAAAGATGGATTACGTAATATTTCTGTGAGCTGTAATCCAGGTGTACAGTATCTTATTACAAGGTATGAACATATTACTCACTTTGAAAACTATATATAATAAATTATCATTCAGAGTATGTTCACAATATCATTAAGTTTTATTAACAAAAAATAGTTATAGAAACTTTTGGTGTGGTCATTTCTTCATAACCACAAAAGGCATATACGCAAATTCTAAATCATAACAGACAATGGGGGTCATTCCGAGTTGATAGCTCGCTAGCAGTTTTTAGCAGCCGTGCAAACACTATGCCGCCGCCCACTGGGAGTGTATTTTAGCTTAGCAGAAGTGCGAACGTTTTTATCGAAGAGCGCCTGCAAAAAAAATTTGTGTAGCTTCAGAGTAGCTCCAAACCTACTCAGCGCTTGCGATCACTTCAGACTATTTAGTTCGGGATTTGACGTCACACACCCGCCCAGCCACGCCTGCGTTTTCCCTGGCACGCCTGCATTTTTCCGAACACTCCCTGAAAACGGTCAGTTGCCACCCAGAAACGCCCACTTCATGTCAATCACTCTGCGGCAACCAGTGCGACTGAAATGCATCGCTAGACCCTGTGCAAAACTGCATCGTTCGTTGTGCCCGTACGTCGCACGTGCGCATTGTGCCGCATACGCATGCGCAGAACTGCCGTTTTTTAGCCTGATCGCTGCGCTGTGAACAAATGCAGCTAGCGATCCACTCGGAATGACCACCAATATCATATAATCACTGAAGCATCATATGAACAAGACATATCAAAATCATTCAACTTCACAATCTATCTATCTATCTATCTATCTATCTATCTATCTATCTATCTATCTATCTATCTATCTATCTATCTATCAAGGAGACTAATAGATAGATAGATAGATAGATAGATAGATAGATAGATAGATAGATAGATAGATAGATAGATAGATAAATAGATAGGCAGGCCATTCCAGGGATCGGGATCAGTGGATTTTGTGCCTCCAATCTTGCAGAAAACATCTGCCGGGCGGTTGCTTACTTCTGGCGCTTCCGCGCATGTCCATAGCCCCTCTCTTATGTATTAAGTGTCTGCCACACCTCTTAGAGTGTAATCTCATGTGGGCATGGCCAGCCATACTGTCTGTTTCATGTCAGTGGGCCTAATTCAGAGTTGTACACTACTGCAATTGCAGTTACAATTTTCTTACTCTACGCAACCGCTAATGTTAGCAAGTGAAGCTGCCGCCCAGAAATGAAAAGACGCCCACCAGAGCAAACACAACTCATTCGCAGTTTGCACCCACATACGCAGCCCATACACAAGAACGTTAAACATCAACTAATAGAGTAGGTGTATGGCTCCGTAGACTAGACATGGCAGTAGTTAGTTGCCATATTTTTGTATGCAGGAGCTTGCAACTAACATTACACACACGCCTCGTAAAAGACCATGACACGCCTGCGTTTAAACAACTGCTCCCCGCTAACACCATGTTACCACCCCCAAACGGTCACATCCTGTCAATCACTTTTCAACTGGATCCTCATTGAGAATGCAATCGCAAAGATACCTAAGCACGTGAGCAGCGCGATCGCATTGCGTGTTCAGTCTGCTGATAATCGCTCAATTGCGAAAACATTGGCATAGCATACAAATCTGAATTAGGCGGTATGTTTGTCATTATTGTCATGATCAGCTACATATTCAGTGATGCGTAATATGTCAGTGCGTTATAAATAAAGGATCATAATAACAATAACCTCTGTTTCTGAGAGTGTGGTACTGAAGGTTGACCACACTTAGGTCGACAGTGTCTAGTTCGACCACTATTGGTCGACAGTAACTAGGTCGACAGGGATTCTAGGTCGACAGGGTCTCTAGGTCAGCATGGTCTAGGTCGACAGGTCAAAAGGTCAACATGAGTTTTTTCATCTTTTTTGGTGTCATTTTTGCCATACAGTGACCGGGAACCCCAATTAGTGCACTGCGTCCCCTCGCTCCAGAAAAGGTTACCGTTCCCTATCATAGTCCACATGGATCGTAAAGTTCAAAAGTTAAAAAAAAAGAAAAAAATGTCGACCTTTTGACTGTCGACCTAGAAACCCTGTCGACCTAGTTACTGTTGACCAATAGTGGTTGACCTTGTCGACATAGAGACCGGATACTGTTTGTGAAATGGGGAAAATGCTGATGCCAAATGCTCACTAAAGCAAACATTTCAATTGCCAGTTTTGAAAACCTTGGTCATCTCTGCTCAGGAGCTGCAAATTATATATATAAATATTTCACTTTTACAATTGTGATATTGTCTGCCTACATAGAAACTATTAAAATACTTTACAACTGAATTCATCGCCCGCACATAATATTTATTTTAAAATTAGAAAAGAGATGACATTTATAATAAAACAATTGGTACTTATTGACTGCAGCTTCTACATATGTGTCCTCTCTCTTCGTTGCTGCCAGTGGCGCAACTACCGTGGGTGCAGCTGCTATGGGGCCCAGGCTGCTTTGAGGGTCCTCTGCTCCAAGACATGGAATGCCTCCAAGGCCCCAGTATCTCCCTTTCACACCCCACTAAGAACGACCACCAATAGCATAAAAAGGTGGCGTGTCCTTGCCAAAATGGGTGTGGCCTTGCAGTAAAAGACTACCTTACACCCCAGTTTTTGACACCCCCAGACCTCGGCCACCACAGGAAAGAAAAAGGTCACCATATAATTCCGCACACAGTAATGCCCCTTGCACCATATTATGCCCCAGACCGTAATGGCCCTTGCATCATATTATGCCCTGCACAGTAATGCCTCTGCACCATAATAAGCCATACACAATAATGCCCCTGACACTTTATTATGCCCCACACAGTACTGCCCACAGTACTGCTCAGGACAACTTATTATGCCCCACAGTATTGGTACCTTTCAGCTCATTGTCAAGGGGTATAACGCTGTGGGCTACCTCCCGTTTGCCTCACTGCAGCATCTTCCCGGTGGCTCCTGCACTTCTGGGTATCGGAGTTTTTTCCCTGACAGATGTTAAAGGTCCAGTAGAACTTTCCAAGAAAACACCCCCTCTCTCTCCCTCTCTCTCTTCTTGCTCCTCTCTTTTGCTCTCTCTCCCCTCCCCCCCCCCCCAAACCCATTTTGTCTCTCACTCCCCTCCCTCACTCATTCTCTCTCTCCTGCTCTCCTAAAGGCCATTGTAATGACAATGACAAAATCAGGGGGGTGCGGGGGGGCTTTCAAGATTTTGCTATTTGGCCCACGAAGTTCTAGTTATACCCATGGTCGCTGCAGTCATGTTAAACAGTCCTTCTAGTCGTGCCTAGTCCACGTTGCAGTTCTGCCATAGTATGACAATAGTATTCTCAAGGAGAGTGACACACAAGAAAACAGACAATGAGGGGTTGGGCTGAAAAGGAAAACACTGCCTAGTTTCCACTATATATATGTCTTCCTGTGCCTGTAGGGATGCTGGCTGCTCTGCCTTGAATGTATTATTAGGCACAGTTCTTCTCCCTCTTGGGGGTCCACGACCCTCCTGGAGGGAGAATAGATAGCGTGGCTCATTTCCGCTCGCCCAGCTGTCGGTATGCCGGCGGTCGGGATTCCGGCACCGGTATCCTGGTCGCCGGGAGCCTGACCGCCGGCATAACATACTACACCCGTTTTAAGGACTAGTCACAGAGCATTGAAATGATTTTAAGAGCGCTCATTTACTAGGTAATCCTGTCACTTTACTTGATTTCATTCAATTCAGTATGCAAATGCACGACTGTGTGGAAGAGCACTTCATTCCCCATATTTTGTTGGGCAGATGGTGACACAGTAGGAGCCAAACTACAGGTTTTAAAGTAATTTTAACACAATCCCTGTTTTTCCGGTGTATAATTTTGTCTCCACAACTGTCTGCTTGACAAGTTCATAGGCAAACAGAGCATGTCATAATAAACATTGGACTCACCATTTGCATTACAATACTCTATGACACAAAATTGTGCTGACATGCAATATTACATACTTTTCAGATATAGCACAAACAGGCATTACAGTAAATGTGGAGCCTTATTCAGTATGGATCATCAGCCCAGTGCGCACGCGCAGGAGCTATATTGCGCATGCACACACATGGAACGCCTTATGCAAACGCCTCTGCCTGCCTGACGTTGGAAACGGGGGGGGGGGGGTGTTTGGAGTGGCCACGTGACATCACATGCACCGCTGCGACACAAACAATAGCCAATCTGAGCCAGTCTTTGCAGCCAGGCTGCAGAGGCAAGGGGGCATCCACAATTCGCATACTGAGAGGCCTCCAGCATGTGATCACAAACAGTTGCAGTTTTGCTATAAGGTCCATTGGACGGATTATGCATTGGCATGGCATTTTACATGTGGTGACTACCAAGTGCTTGCATATGTGGTTGGGGAGGGAGTAAATAGAGACTCACGATTTATCCCAATGTATTAAAGAAAAATGCAAGTGGCACCATAGAAAACTGATACGTCTTTTAACAGCAAGTACAATTCTACTGGGCATGGGGTTATTGTTTCAAGTGGTTCCACGCTATCATCACATCCTCTGTTTTTCAACATCTGACCATTAGGACATTGCAGCTGAAAGGGGAAATGGCAGGTCTGTTACCTGAAATCACGACTGTCTCCCACGTAAACTGATACAAGTGGAGGTATGTTTATACAAACGTTACAAATACCGCTAGAAGCTCTGTATATTATTGGTGTAATGTGACAAGATGACCAATATTATACAACACTGCCTAATGAAAGTATTTACAAATATCATACAATAAAAGTTGTCATTTTAAAAACTGAGAACTATTTAGTAAGTACTGCACATACTGCTGCAGTTTTAAAATGGGCTTTCCCAAATAAAGCAGGCAGACATTACTGCTAGTAGGGTTGCCACCAGTGATAACAATATTATCAGCAGGCATTTAGGGGTCTACTTATTAAAATGATTTTTACTAAAATAATGTGAAAAGGGTGTAAAACCACCCTTTTTCACATTATTTTAGTACATACTTGCCTACTCTCCCGGAATGGCCGGGAGGCTCCCGAAAATCGGGTGACCCTCCCGGCCCCACGGAAGAGCAGACAAGTCTCCCGGTTTTTAAGTTACCCCCTGCCCGGCCGCCCACTTTGAGAGTAAAGTGGGCGGTCCGGACAGTAGATGACGCGATTCTTGTTGAATCGCGTCATCATAGTCACGCCCCCTGCTGTAAAATGCCGGTTATAGCGGCATTACAGAGCGGGGGGCGTGGTTTAACGGTGTAACTCTGTAACCTGTCCGATGGACACACAAGCTGATCACAGTGTAAAAAACAAAACAAAAACCCATACTCACCTGTCCAGGGAGCCGATGTCCGCTGCTCCGGTGAGCACTGCCGGGCGCCGGGTCCCCCATGTGCTGCAAAGTGACCCCGGTGCAGTAAAGTGACGCTGCAAAGCGGCAGCACACTTTACAGCACCAGGGGTCACAGCGCACAGGATCCGGCGCTGGGCAGCCCAGCAGGAACAACGCCAACCGGCTCCCAGGACTGGTGAGTATATTGATCTTCTGGGGGGGGGGGGTTCTGCAGCACATGGGGTAGTCGCGACGGGGGGGTCGACCGGGCGGCGGCGGTAGCGGCGATGTCGGCGGGGGCGGCGCATGCGCAGCAGGACATCGGGGTATTTTTTCAGAAAAATACCCCGATGATGCTGCGGAGTATCATCGCAGGGGCAGAGCTTGACCGCAAGCTCTGTCCCTGCATGCGATAATTGATACATCCCTGTGATGTAGTCAATTATCGCAGTGCGAGTTGGGGCGATTTTATCACCTGTCATCCGCATCCTGGATGCGGATGGTGATAAATAGGCCCCTTAGCCTTTCTGACGATCTGTGTGATAACATCCTTTTCTGCGTTTTGATGAATATGCCCCATGGAGTCAAATGTAATTCTGTTTGAGGCTGCATTTGGGCAAAGGCCTCCAGTTAGAAAGCCTTGTTTCAGAATATAACCACGTTGCAGTTCTGCCATATTATGACAATAGTATTCTCAAGGAAAGTGACACACAAGAAAACAGACAATGAGGGGTTGGGCTGAAAAGGAAAACACTGCCTAGTTTCCACTATATATATGTCTTCCTGTGCCTGTAGGGATGCTGGCTGCTCTGCCTTGAATGTATTATTGTTAGGTATTACTGTATAACAAGAGTAATATCGTAGTGCTATGCCAGATAACAAAGAATAGTAACCCAAGACTTGAAGCATAGATGTGCCATATAAATCACATATCTCGAGCAAGAATAGGAAATAATCTTATATATAACGCTCAAGATTACCATTTGTAAAATTAGAAACCAGCATACAATGGATGATAGAACAAAGAGATTTATATATTATTACTATCAAAATAAATATGACATTGTGTTAACAATGGCAGTGACACATTCTTCTTAATGAAACTTGTATCCTGGGGACTTAAAAAAAAAAAAGGTAAATGGTTGTGAGAAGCAGACATAGAAAATGCAACAATGAACTCCTTAAATTAATAAAGCAAAAACAAACAAACAAATAAACAAGAAAAAACTGGAACGAAAAACTCCTAGAGCTAAATCTAGGGAAAAAGGAGATCACAACTGCAAATGCATTTTTATAATCTGACCTTAATCTTTATTTATATATAATCAGGATAATCCTAATGCATTTTAGCTTACAGCAAAATACCCTGGCACATGATTTATTTGAAAACAGTAAATTTAAGGGAATGCAGTGTTTACAATAATATATTTATTAGGCAGTGAGATAGCAATGGCGATTCAGAATGTGCTTTTCATTTAGTTTTACTGGAGATGCAGTGGAACATTCATTTGGCAACGTAAGAAGTGCCTTTCCCGACATACTACAAAACCTGACTGCGACATCTATTTCCAAAAAGAACCTGCTTAAAGTGGCTGTGTAACCAGCCAAAGTGAGTTTGTGCAGCCATCATCTGAGAGGCACAAGGTTTCAGTCATGCATTCTGTTGAGATTTATTTTTAATACACATTAAGGTCATGAGTTGAACGCAAGTCAACCATATATGCAGCCAAGTTGCTTGCTCAGAAATAAAGGCCTAATTCAGAGATTTATGTCAATCCGATGTTTGCACACATCGCCGATGTTTTTACATCTGCACATGCACCAAAGCCACACTGTGTATGGGCAGATATGGGGCTGCAATGTTGCTTGCTGTACCACAAACTTCACACCATGGACAGGATGTAATAACATCGAGATCAGAGGGTGTCCAGGATGCCGGCCGACCTCAGATTTTTTTTTAAAGGGGCAATCACTTACAAGGCATGGTTGTGCCTTGTAAGTGACTGCCCTATTGGCATTTCTGTAAAGGGTATAAATGTGTGCAGTACACACGGCCCCTGGGTCCAGGGGGGCCCACACCACACTCACTGCACCCATTTTTAAATACTTACCTTTCCAGAGTCCAGCATTGGGCCCTGCCGCTGCTGCAAAAATCGCAGCCAAAATGGCCACGGTGCATGCACAGTAGTTAAATTGGTCTCAGGAACATGGTGGGTGCCGGACCCTACTGCACCGTGGAGAGGTGTGGGCCCATCCGGAGTCTGCCCACTGGCCTCCTCCTCTGTTAAAACGCCCCTGGATTGCCCCTTTAAAAAACCATCATAGTTCGGCCAGCATCCCACACGGCCGATGAACTAGGGCGTCATTACATCCGGCCCTATGATTGACAAGCTCATGGCATTTGGAGGTAGCGACGGGCAACGTTTCAGAAAATATAGGCGTGTCTGCCCCATTTTCTGGGCTTGCTGAAGCCAGTGACCGCATCCTCCGACGCAGCTTCAGTGGCTCTTGCAGTGTCATTTAACCAGACATCCTGAGTAACGTGAGGAATGCTCACTTGTCCGATGGTCACCCAGATGGATCCTAATTCATATTTGTATGCAGACCCGATGTTTGTGTACAAATACTGAGCTTGGTGGTATGCGCAAGCAGAAGACCTGCTCAGTGCATGTGCAGAACGGGTCTTGCGATGTTGCCCGCAGCCCCCTGTTAGCAGCACCTGACACCGTTCTTCAAAACTGGACCCATTTAGAAGGTATGAAAGGTCCAGGATCTGTGTCGTCAGACGCAGACATACAAGACCCAGGTATCCTCAGATGCGGCACTTGGATCCTCGCAACTGCAAACATGAGGCGTCTATCTCCTACAGACGCCTCCTGCTGCATTAGAAATGTAATGACATGGAATTGTACAGCCGCTTCTTTGTGAAATGCCTTACAAACATGAATCAGGCACATGATACAGATGCAGCAGCGGATCACAGAAGGTGGCAGTGGGCAACAAATAAAAATAATAATAAGAATTTTATTTATGTAGCACTCTTTCTCCAATAGGATTCATGGCGCGTTACAGACATCAGAAACATAGCACAAAGTACATATGATTTAGTATTACACTAAGCAGAAAAATGCCACAGAAATAATAATAATAAAATAATAATAATAATAATAAAAACTAGATAGTAGGCATAATGCAGGGTTCTCACAGTCATTTTGGGTAATAAATTCCACGGGTTATATATTCCACCCACAACAGGTACCAGGTGAGGCAGCCGTGTTGGGCACAATCTATCAGCTGCTATTTGGACCTATCCATGATCATCAGCATATTGGGGGTAATTCAAACTGCATCGCTGCAGCGGCAGCGATCACTGTCTGAATTGCTTTGTGGAGTGCGCCCGCATAGTGGTAGATGTGCTAAATTTAGCACATCTACGATCAATCCTGAATTACCACCATAGTACCTAATTCATATTTGTACACAGATGCATTTACAATTTTCTAGGCTTCGGAGCTGCTGATGTCAGCAAGTGAAGCTGCCATCCATAAATGAAAAAAGACGCCCACTGGAGCCATCACAAACTCATTCGCAATTGCACACACATTTGTAGCCTATGCGCAGGAATGAGGAACATTGAGTTTAAGGGTAGGCCTCTGGCTACGCAGACTGGACACAGCAGTAGCAATGCAGATGCCATGATTTTACATGTACAGCTGACGGCAGATACACACCTTAAAAACGACCATGACACACTTGCGTTTCTCCAACCACTCCCAGTTAATACCTCTAAACAGTCAATTCCTGTCAATCAATTGCGAGCGAGATCACAGTGGCAGGACATGACAGACTGCAGATAATCGCTCACTGGCCATTGCATGCAAACATAAATTAAGCCCATAGTACGGCCTTCTCAGCTGTAAATGCATCTCTTTGCTGGTCTGTATGTGTTCACAATCGCACTAACATGCTCGCCAAGCCCAGGCGGATACCTCCTTTGTCATTTGTTTCCTTTCCTGAATTTGTGAAGTGCTTTGAAACCTTTTGGAGAAAAGATCTGTATAAATAAGCATTATTATTATTATTCCTATACTTGGCCTATGTTAGAATGCCCCCGTCTTGCCTATCCAAGCACAGGTGGCAAAATCATGCAAAATCATACATCGTGCAGCCTCGATGCACAGGGGGCACTGCGTGCAGGAGCAGTTCGGGGGGAGGGGGGAGGTAGTATAGTGGGGGTTACAAACAATGCAATTGCTTCCCCTACATGCCTGGGTAAACCGTACACCCCCTCCACCTCCCCTCTAAATTGGCACATAATTACACCAACACATTGAACCGGAAGGGTTTCAAATAGCCACAAAACTGGATAAATGCTAAATGTAATAACAATGTCCTTGCTAATGCATTTAGTCACAGACTGTACAAACCTCTAACAGCTGACCTGGCTGTACATTTACAATTCCCAGGGATATAAATTTGCAGTCTACATCAATTCACTGTTTCCTGATTTACTGTAATCTAATAAGGAGAAGAGGTAGCTATTTTTACTGTCGAGTCGGCAGCCACGCAGAAACAAACGATCTGTTAGAGAAGCCAATATTGCCATTGCACTACTGCACAGGTTCTCAAACTCGGTCCTCAGGACCTCACACAGTGCATGTTTTGCAGGTCTCCTCACAGAATCACAAGTGAAATAATGAGCTCCACCTGTGGACCTTTTAAAATGTGTCAGTGAAAAATGAATACACCTGTGCACTTGCTGGGTTATCTGCAAAACATGCACTGTGTGGGGTTCTGAGGACCGAGTTTGAGAACCACTGCACTACTGTATTATCCATGGCAAAGGAAACAGCTTGCATAGTGCTTTTACTAACAATACGGATGAAGTACTTCTCACACAGTGCTCATTGATAACACCAGCTTACTTCCTAAAAACATACATTTCATTCCGCCTGATTTTGGCACAAACATCTACAGGTAGGTCAGACCGACAGAGAGTGTGAAGGTCAAGCAATAATTTTCTTGGTTAACCACCATCCATCCTGCAAGATTTTTTTCTTCCCACAGCTGAAATATAATCCTAAACTCCGACCTCTACATTACAGTTTTAGGTGGGTATTACAGTGCAATCTTGATTCTTAATAAACAATGGGGGTAATTCCAAGTTGATCGCAGCAGGAATTCTGTTAGCAATTGGGCAAAACCATGTGCACTGTAGGGGAGGCAGATTTAACATGTGCAGAGAGTTAGATTTGGGTGAGGTGTGTTCAATCTGCAATCTAATTTGCAGTGTAAATATAAAGCAGCCAGGATTTACCCTGCACAGAAATAAAATAACCCACCCAAATCTAACTCTCTCTGCACATGTTATATCTGCCTCCCCTGCAGTGCACATGGTTTTGCCCAACTGCTAAAAAAAAGTCCAGTTGTGATCAACTTGGAATTACCCCCAATGTGTCTTAGTTTTGGTTCTTTATGTGTAAGGGATGAAATCATTTATTTTGTAACAACTAAACAACTGGCCAACAATGCAGCATGTGTAACCTCATCCTGCACAATCAAAGTCAAAATCCAATCTGATTGGCCAATGTCACTCACAGTATATGTAAGCAAGTAATAGCCAATTATACTATGTGCGTGGGATGTAATCAGTATGGGATCCGACGGTCGGGATCCCGGTGGTCATAAAACCGATGCCGGAATCCCGACATGTGGGATCCCGATGGCGAGCGCAGTGTGTACCCTTGCGGGTTTGCTGCGCTCACCACACTTCGGCCCCGGTGACAGTATATTTCCACAGTTGTTACCCCTGTCTGCCTGCCCCTCCCCTCTAGAATGTAAGCTGTCATAAGCAGGGCCCTCTGCCCATGTGCTTTCCTTCTGTTGCCAGTACTGTCATCTACTCCATATTCCTACAATGGTACCTAACCCTTGGATTCTGCCACATTGCTGCTTACATGATTGCTATGACCGCTGATGCAGAAATGTTTATAAACCATGTACTTGTGCTACAACGTCTTGTACTGTAAGTCACTGTTTTCTTGTATTGCTCATATGTTTATGTACTTTGTTAGGTGCTACTGAACCTTTGTTATGCCATATAAATAAAGGTTAATAATAATAATTAGATTTAAAGATGGAGAGGAAGAAATTACACTACAAAACACAGATATGGCGTTGGAGAGGGTGATGCTGCTTATTGGATAATGGTAAGGAGAATTTTCACCATCTGAGAGTATTATTATACAAAGCAAAGAGATCCCAAGGAATGGTATCCGTTCACATGGTCAACCATGTTATGGTCGACAGTCATTAGGTCGACAACTATTGGTCGACATTGACATGGACACATGGACACATGGTCGACACATGAAAATGGTCGACACATGAAAGGTCGACATGAAAAGGTCGACATGAGTTTTTTAACCTTTTTTTCTTTTGGGGAACTTTTCCATACTTTACGATCCACATGGACTACGATTGGAACGGTAAAGTGTGCCGAGCGAAGCGGTAGCGGAGCGAAGGCACCATGCCCGAAGCATGGCGAGCGAAGCGAGCCATGCGAGGGGACGCGGTGCACTAATTGGGGTTCCCAGTCACTTTACGCAAAAAACGACACCAAAAAAAGTTAAAAATCTCATGTCGACCATTCATACCGGAACCCCAAGGAATATGGTTGCTGCCACTGGCATGGTTTACAACTCTGTGCCGGTCCCACCCCCTGAGCGCCTCATGTCATGACGTTGTGTAGATGGGATGGGGCCGACAGCACCGGGAAGTGCAGCACCGCCCAGAGCATCCTGAGAATGCTCCAACTGACTGTATGGACTACAGGGTACGTGGCTAGCGCATCCAGAGGATGCTTCGGGTGGCACTGCAGCAGCGATCCTGGCTGTAGGGTTCCATCTCAGGCACCCTGCTAACAAGAAGATAGGGATGGCAGCGACTGCCACACTCAGAGCCCAGCGCTCTGTGCAACAGCATCGCTAGCACACTCCTAGATACCTAACTGTATGACTGATATTTCACTGGACGACTTGGTATATATTATTTACTAAAGCCTCTAAAATTGAAAACTGGTGAAGTTGCCCATAGCAATCAATCAGATTATCATACCTCCCAACTTTTGTCCATGGGGAGGAGGGACATCTGCGCGAGCAAAGTGTGTGCCCGCCCAAAAAGGGTGTGTGACCTGTAGAAAAGGGGGTGCGGCTTCGTGGGAAGGCCCGCGATCGCGTGCCACGCCCCCATTTTCATCACTGAGGGGGCATGCCCAGCGCTCTGTGAGCTGCTGGCATGCCCCCTCTCCTCCTGTCTCCACTGAATAGATGTTGTGCGCATGCGCACAGCGTCTATTCACCACTGCTCTGCTAAGCAGAGCAGCTATTGCAGGAGCCTTCCAACTGCCCCCTCCCCGCCCGCAGGACACTGTGGCCTGCGAAAATCGGGACAGTTGGGAGGTATGGATTATGTCTATAATTTTCTAGGATGAGAACGGCTGCTATGGGCAGCATCCCCACTTTTCATCTTTAGTAAATGTATTCCCTGGTATTAAGCCAGAGGTTCCCAAACATGGTCCTCAAGGCACCCCAACAGTCCAGGATTTATTTATATCCATGACTCAGCACAGATGGTCAAATCAAATTGACTGAGGTGCTAATTAAGTCACCTGTGGCAATACATGGATACATTTAAAACCTGGACAGTTGGGGTGCCTTGAGGACCGTGTTTGGGAACCTCTGTATTAGGCTATTTGTATTCGACTTCCGAGATTATCTTGGGGATTCTCTTCCTTCTTCCTTTCCTGAGATTTTTACTGAATTTCAAATCCATATTCACTCCTACCCTCTTCTGCAATCTCCTCTGATTTGGGCTCACCTCAAAGTCTTTTTTCTCTTTTCTTAGTATTTTTATATTCTGATATTGCAGAAATGTTTTTGTTTTTTACTGTACGTGTTGAGTGCTATATACAGTATTTATGCATTGTTAGCTTAGCTGTGTACTCTGCTGTTTTTATTGTGCCATCTTTTCAATGGGTGGTCTTCTGTATGCCGGCGGTCGGGCTCCCGGCGCTCAGTATACCGGCGCCGGGAGCCCGACAGCCGGCATACCGACACTTATTTTCCCTCGTGGGGGTCCACGACCCCCATAGAGGGAGAATAAAATAGTGCGGCGCGCGTAGCGCTCCACCGTGCCCGTAGCGTGGCGAGCGCAGCGAGCCTGCAAGGGGCTCATTTGCGCTCGCCACGCTGTCGGTAAGCCGGCGGTCGGGCTCCCGGCGCCGGGATGCTGGTCGCCGGGAGCCCGACCGCCGGCCAGCCGTAGTGAACCCCTTTTCAATAGCCTTTTAAACAAATTTTTGATCTTTTGGTAAACATGATAAAAATCCAGAATTAAGTACAGACAATACCAATGAAGTTGGCGCATACATGGAGCCATGCTTACTAAAAGATGCCTACTGAAAACTGAGTTTTTAAGAGATTGTGGGCAAGATGTAGCAAGTGTTAAAATGCGGCCAAACCTTCGAAAATGCCATTTCGGAGGTTTGGAATACCCAGGGCCGGTTCTAGCCCTTGTGGCGCCCCGGGCGAAAAATAGGGGCGTGGTTTCATACAAGGGCGTGGTCAGTTACGCCCCCTGCAGAGTTGTGCCACCATTTGTGCCCCCTGTAGAGTAGCGTCGCTTACAAAAAAAATGAATACTTACTATCCTCGCTCCTGATTCCTGACCGCTGCAGACCTCCGCTGGCGCCGCTCCTCTCGTCGGACCTATGGGAGAGAAGTCATGACGTCTCTCCCATAGCACAGCATAGATAGACACTAGAGGTCAATTAGGACCCCTAGCGTCTGTGCCAGTCCCACAATGCTGTGCGGTGCGCGATGTCATCACGCACCGCACAGCAAAGGTCCTCTCCATGAAGGAAAACTAGACGGGTAGCGTCTAGTTCCCGTCACAGCGGGGGGCACTGCCAAACAGTAGCGGATCTTGCCATGGAGCGGCGCCCTCCGGATGGCACCGGCGCCCTCAGGAAGGCGGCTCCCCGGGCAAAAGTCCTGCTTGCCCGTGGCAAGATCCGCTACTGGGCATACCGCATATGCACCAAGCCCCGGAATGCGATAGATTCTGGGGCTTGAATGCGGTGGACAACACCATCTTCAGATGGTGTTGTCCTAAATTGCCTCTGTGCTTCTATTGCACAGCCCCTTCTAAAAGAGATCCAACCGGATCCCTCCCAGCACCCCCTCCAGTGTGCACGTCACTCAACGCATGCACAGATAGGACTCTGGTCCTAAACCCCGAGTCTTATCATCGCATTATTTCATCATGCATACGGCACTAGTAAACGTTGATATGCATGTGGAGAGTGGTGAGATGCATCGCAAGCAAAATGCGATGCTTGCTGCATCCCACCCTGTATCTATCTATGCAGTGGGTGCCAGGATCACAAACAGTTATAACAGTCAATACAGTCTTATGGTTTAAATCTAGTGACATTAAGATTCTTATATGAGTGTGTAACTAAAGCTTCCAACAAAAAATCATGAAAAGACAAAAAAAAACAAGTTTCTAAACAGGCATCCAGTGTTAGACTGGGGCATGAAGAGCCCACCAGGGGAATGCAGTGGTAGGGGCCCATGTTTAGGGGTGTGGCTGATCTCCAGAGGGGGTGTGTTCAGCTACCATATTGGTTTGCCTAACCAGTAGAGAATGCAATGGCTGGGCCCCTTGATAAATATATACATGATTTACTGCTAGTGCATGCATGATACTGTACCAGAAAGGCATTGTAGAAAATACACCATAGTCCTGTGCAGTATAAGGTAACATATTTATAATGTATAATTCAAGTGCTCAGTTTGGAATCTGATCCCTGAGGAGGAGGGCCCACCGGGGGCTTCCCCTGTTCCCCCTGTGGGCCAGTCCAACACTGCCAGCATCTACTAAGCAGTTCTCTAAGATAATATTTTATTTTGCAGGCACAAGCATATTTTCATTATATTCAATTTCTAATTTCTAATTTTCTTTTCAGAGGAAAATGTGTTGTCTATTACAAATACATACAGTTGTATACAGCACATGTCCTATCACTGGATGGATGGATGCTTCAAAAGTCCAATAACTTCTTCACTAAGGATTATCCGTCTCAATTTCTATAATAACCTATTACAAAAAAAGGGTTATGATAAACTTCATCCCTTAGCAAACCAAGCATTTGTATAATTACACTGCATCTCACATATTATCTAGCAGACAGTAATTGCTGAAAGTTCTCCCTGCTGAGAAAAGAACACAGCGTAAGCAAGCTAAGGGGAGAAAGTACAAAACTGAAAACTCAAAGCTGATAAAGCAGCCAAAGTACTAATGAATAAAAAGATTATCATAATCTGTAATTTCAATTTAATCTTTTCTTCAACCATCTTCAAAGTCCTAGTATGATTAATATCATTCAATGTCTGTGCTTAGCATAACCAGTCAAAGAAACATGTAGGTCATGCTTTAAAGCCCATCTTCACAGTAATAGATTTCCTCCAAAATATTTACTAGGCACATAGCCATAAGCACAAAATATAATTTACACATTTTTTCGTAACAGATACTGGCTACAATGATTAAAACACAACTAAACCTAAAACAATCACTTACATAACAGCTACTAAAAATATTCACAAATTTATATGGCGAGAAGCTTCATTGTGCACAATAGAACTTCTACCTGTAAACCTAATGAAGGACAGGGTTGTAACTTGCATTGGCGGCTCCATATGTAGAGTCCCGGCCAGCGATGTTTGGCAGTGTTTGGGTTGGCAGTAGGAGTAGCTCCCCCACCTATGTAGCTGCCACTGGTTGCAAGCCTCTTTTCCCAGCAAATGGCTAATGATGATAAGAGAGAACAATAGCTCGCATTTCTACTCAACTGCACAGCAAGTGTAAACAAAACGCTAAGCATCTCATGGATGGAATATTCCTACAATAAATCTATGGTAATAATAACAATGGACCTGATTCAGAGCTGGATGCAGTTAGCACCGCCGCTGAGTATTTGTGCTAACATATGTAAAAGCTATAGGAAGCGTCTTGAGATAAAAGACGCCCACTGTAGGTTTCTGTGATCTGCTGCTGCACCCAAGGAAGCAGCATCAGACCAACTGGTGGCCGTCGGACATCCGAGTAACCTTCGGTTAATCAGGATGTCTGGTTAAATAATGCAGCTGGAGCCAGTGATGCAGAGTCTGAGCATGCAGCCCACTGGCTACAGCACACCGAAACCCCCCTGTTTTCCTGTAAGATTCCTGTCCTCCAAATGCAAGCAGCATGTCAATCAAAACATCAGAGATGTGCATAAACATTGGACTTACGTACATCTTTGAAATAGGCCCAATATGGAAAAAGAGCTTTTTTTAGCTGTTTAGCCAATAAACAGTATTCAGCCATGTCAGTATCCATAGGGGGAATTCCTTTTATCCTATCCAATTAGCCCTGAAAGGCAGCACTGCCTGGGATTTTATTTCATCTTCCCGGAGGCATGGGAAAAATACCCTGAACACTGAACCGCTTTTGCGAATGTGGCCGCAATAACACATAGATCTGGGAACTTATCCCATATCCATGTGTTTTTGCATGGAATCAGGTCGATTTTCACTCAGAAAAAGAAGGTCTGTAATTGAATTGACCGATAAACAGGCACAAACCGTGAAAACAGCCTTTTTCGTGCAAGACATTATCGAGCACAATTGAATTCACCCCATAGTCTTAATACTACAAAATCAAAATATTTCAAAAGGGGAAAAGCTAAGATTATCCTTTAAGTCGGGCACTTTGGAGCCCTAGTAATGCTGATTATCATAATAAGGGAATAGCAAAACATAGGTCAATTATAAGCAGTAATAAGAGACTCTATGGATAATTATACAGATCTTTAATTAGATGTGGGAGAGAAAAAAATCTTGTTAGCGCTCCTGTACTTGTCTGCTAATCGTGTTTATTGTTGTGATTCCAGACACATTTTCCTTGTCACTCAACGTTCTGAAAATTTAATTTATCAGAGGTTTCAATCAAATAAACTGCTAGTATACATGTAATTAAATTAAATTGAAAAGGCCACATCAATGCAGCAGAAAAGGGCCCACTTGAATCCTACAATGGCTTTATTGGATAATTACAATTATTATCTACAGCTTGTAATATTAATGTTTAATTTCTCTAGCTTCTATGAAGATTTTCAGGTAGAAGCAATAAAAAGTGTATAAGATTACATTTGATTCCAGGGGTACAGTAAATAATGACACTGTACTGATGAACCGTGTATGTTACCATATCACCTTCATTAAATTGTATTACATTAAATGAGTCACATGAATGACTCACTTTTAAAAGCTGTCATCCAATGAGTACAGGTTTCTGAGTGGCAGTTTGTTTTTTGCAGTGGCTTCTGGTAAAATGTATCTCTTGTATCTGGAATTCCCAGAATCCTGTGAATTCCTAGCACTGAATGCTCTGTTCTTTAAGAAATACACATAGAAGTATGTAACACTTGCCTGTATATTCAGTTTACATAGTCACACTTTGAGACCATGGGATTTGGAGTGATTCATCATCTAAAATTGAAGTGTAATATTACATCTATATTTTATTAAGTAAAGAAGGCTTCAGTGATTTCAGATTTGAACAAGAGGCCCACTGCTGCAAGTACTGTATAACCCCAACCACCTCTGTATGAGGTATGAGAGATGATACTGTAGGTGAAGCTGTACAGCAACTGTTCTGTTCATATAGGCATTGTAAATATACAAAAGTCAAAGTAGTATTTGACAGAGATAATTAAACTATACTGCTCAAATAATTCAATAAAGCAATACCATGTTACGTGCAGATCTGTGTCTCTCTTTGCATCGTTGGGCCTGTATTGTTGGTCATAAACTAAGAGAATTTACCTTGGTCCCAAAAATGTATACACTTGCAAAGTGGATGCTGACATGAAACTTTGAACCAAGCAGAATTTGCTTCTGACAAATTGCTCAATTGAGAGATTAGGATTGTCAGAGCACTTAAAGACCACAGTACTGCTTAATGCTTTTAATGGCCGATGTGTTCAACCACTTTAAGATCACCAATATATTTTGTTAGCGGAAATGTTTAGACTTAATGAGCATTTACATAGTTGAAAACAACAGAGAATAATTTATAACAGGAAACCATGGACATCTTCAATAAATTATGTGATCAAAGCAACACTGTATGGAAAGATCACAATTAAATGGAATGTTGACCTTCCAAATGTTATTCTAACAATAATAATGATATTAAATCCTAAACTTTCAATTTAAGTTTTATTGGTTATTTTAATTAATATATGGTATTAGGTACTTCAGTAAGTATACCTGATCCCTAAGATGTGTTACAAATAAAAACAGTTACATATTCATACATGGGTATGCAATTTTAAAATAAAAATAGGAAAATAACTTACAGATAACATGCAGAAACCTGTGCTGGGGAGGCACACCAGAAAATCATGGAACAGCCTCTCAATCAGATTGATCCCCCATAGTAGGGAAGCCAATCCCAGGATCAGCGAGATCCTGGGATTTTGTACTAAAAACAACAGGATTTGAATCCCAAGATTTTCGGAATGAAGCTACACAGCTATCTTCAGCCCCGGGTAGCACCGAGCACTAGTTCCGTAGGCTCAGATGCTGTCTCAAGCCTCCGATGGCTGTGCAGTTGCGTGTGATGTCATAGGGGTCACGCTGCACAGCCCCACGTCAGCAGATGTGGGCGGACGCCCTGTGCCCTGGACTTGCCCTGCCTGCACTCTGCAAACTTGCTTGCTGTCTGATTGCTGTAGCGTGTGTGTGTGTGTGTGTGTGTGTGTGTGTGTGTGTTTGTGTGTGTTTGTTTCTTTAATCTTGAGGAGAGTTAGTCAAGTGAATGTGTGACAGTGTCGCAAACACTGTCTGTCACGCAGCCTGGTACAGAATAATAATATTTTAATTTATCAACTCAATCCCAGGAATCCCGGGATTGAGATTTATTTCAATCCTGAATACCAGGATTGAAAATGAGATGGGATTGGCTTTCCTAACCCAGAACTGAACACTGAAGAAAGATGTTTCGGCCTTTTATCAGCAGAACATCACACCTTGGGTGCTGTCTCTGCTGACTGGTTATTTCCTGAAATCAGACCTCTCAACTTTTAGAGACCTCAAATCAGGACCTTTGCATGCTGTGACCCAAAAAAGGGTGTGTGGCCTCAGTTGGGAGTGGGTGGATTCAGGTGGGAGGGGCATGGCCTCGCAGCGCAGACCTGTTTTAGGAATTTTGAGGGCGAGCCCAGTGCACCCCGAGCAGATGCATCTGTTCATGGATCATTCGCTGCTTTGCAGAGCAGAGGGTGATCAAAGGTTCCCCCAACTTCCCCCCTGGGAGGTATGGTTAAGTAGGGCTGCTGAAATTGCTTTTAACTTAAATACACATAATTGTGCATAACTTTCCCATCAAAATGATGACCCAGAATATGGGGTTTCCACATTACTGTCTATTTTAGCTACAAAAGGGACTGCAAAATTATGCTTTGTGAGATGGGATTGGCTAGATAATTCATATATTTGAAACTGTATGTATGAGTAATTTGGAAATTGCACCCCACCTGTGAATAGATTTGATATATCTTTATGGAAATCTGGATGCTCCTAGTATCCATGTTGTCTGCAGGCTATGTCCTCTATAATGGCTGGCCTGGCCTCTGTGATGGCTAGACACTACCCTTTAAGCATGGGTCCAACCACTCCCTTCCCTGGTGGGCCATTCTTTTCCCAGTCCAACTAGCATCCTGAACTAGCATCCTGAAGTCATAGGACTTAAAACTTTATTGACAAGGGAGCGACAGAGTTATAATTCATGTACCAGCAAGAAACATAACTCGCAATATTATATTATTGATATTTCTCCACATATAGACACAGTACTATACCTCTATAAAGACTGGGTTTGAAAATAAAACAGCCAAACAAAAAAGAAACAGTGAAAAATATTTAGCATATCATTTAAAAAAATGTGTAACAGAAATTACTTTTAAACTGCATGTGTATTGAAATAACTGTTCTCTACAAGTTATTGTAGCGACTATAAATAAATGACTAAAACAAAAATAACAGTGGCTAAGCACTTTCGGAAAGAAAAGGGGATTTCCAGCTAAAGCAAATCAGCTATTTTATTACTCTTTTTCTAGTTTCAAGACATCATCATCAAAAAAGCTGTATGTATATGTGTATGTGTATGCATATATATATATATATATATATATATGTATATATATATATATTCTTGTAGTATAATGCACTCACGATCTGTAGCACAGCTGCTGGGGTGCAAACTTCAAATAGGAATCCAAGTTCACAAACAAAGGGCTATTCTATATAATGCAATTTAGAAGCACTCACCAGTCTTGCAGATGAAGATGTAAGTTTATTCACATGTTTTCCATAATATCACAAGCCAACATTTTGGTCCTTGTCATGGACTTCTGTCAAGACATTTATCTTGTCACAACTCCACCAAGCAAAAAAAAAATTAGTGCAAAAAGTCACCGATAGGAGGAATGTAAAACCTAAATGTTTTAAAATGTTCTGAACCAAATTGATATTAAACGTTTTATTGCTGTTATCATTAGTGTAACACAACAATGGTAATCGATCATTACAGTTTAGTCTTGTTATTCATTTGCACACTGTTTTCACATTGGGGGTCATTCCGACCCAATCGCTCGCTGCAGTTTGTCGCAGCGCAGCGATCGGGCCGGAACTGCGCATCCACCGGCGCCGCAGTGCGCCGGTGCATGGCAGTTGTCGTTGCCTAGCGAGACAGAGGGGGTCTCTGGGCGGGAGGGGGCTGAACGGCGGCGTTAAGCCACCGTTTAGGGGGCGCGGTCCGGCCAACGCAGGCGTGGCCGGACCATTGGGGGGCGGACCACGGTGGCTGCGTGACGTCTCACGCAGCCGCTGCGGCCAGCGGCAGCGACAAACTCCCGGCCAGCCGCAGGAGCTGCGCTGGCCGGGAGTTACTCCAGAAATACAAAAATATTGCAGCTGTGTGATGCTTTTGTATTTGTGCGGGGGGGGGGGGGGGGCAGGACTGACATGCGGGGTGGACTAGCCATGTGCTGGGCATCCCCCCGCATGTCAGGGAATATGATTGTAGCTGTGCTAAATTTAGCACAGCTACGATCAACTCGGAATGACCCCCTATTGTACAGTGATATATTTCCATCATTGGGAACTGTTTGAACTAAATTTGTTTCGTACGACTACCAAATTTAATGACATTCTGGTTATTAGTTCGAGCTAAAGATGTCTCTGAACGGGGGGCGTTTATTTATGGCTATCCTGTAGATTTGACTACCATTAATAATAAATATGGTAATATGGTAATACATTAGTCATATGGTAATACGTTAGTCACATTAACAATATTCTATATTTATCTGTCAATGGATGCTGATTTTACAATGCGGTTGTGTAAAGTTCTTTTTAATAGGGTGAAGAAGTCAACAAGAAACAATACACCCATCATTAGCATTGTGAAAGTACAGAGGATATTTTGAGTCACATATTGTTCATTGTACATTTGCATGTGGTGAAATCCCTGCACTGGTCTAAACTGAAAGACTGGCGTGGTTCTCAGCTGAATCTTCTCATTCTGTTCCACTACAAGCGTTTTCTACCATAATTAATAAGAAAAACCTTATTTTCTAATGTTTGGGCCAATAGCAAGTAAATAATAGAAATGGATCTTTGTGGGCAAAAGTCTTGGGTCACTAGCCAAGTGTCTGACTGTCAAATCTTACATATGTTTATCCCAATTGTCTATTAAGTGAATTTTTGTTTCAAATTGTGATTGCGACTTTACATGCTGATCTCTGTTATATAAACATTAGTGTTCATTGAAAAGTGTACAGAGATAACAAGGGGTAGATTTACTAAATTATGTGTTTTTAGAATTGGAGATGTTGCCGAGGCAACCAATCTGATTCTGCTTATGATTTATCTAGCACCTTTTAAAAGGTAGACTCTGATTGGTTGCTATGGGCAACATCTCCACTTCTAAAAACCCGCACTTTAGTGAATATACCCCCAAGTGTCAGAACAGTAAGGGCTCTATTGGTCAATATATACGGTGGGCTGTAATGGAGTCCAAGATCGCCGGAGGTGCGGGATGCTGTCCTATCTAAGACTTTTTTTTTTTAAAGGGGCAATCATTTACAAGGCATGGCTTTGACTTGTAAGTGTTTGCCCCTTTAAAAAACATCAGAGATCGGCTGGCATCCTGTACTTCCGCTGATCTCAGACTCCATTGCATCCCGCCGCATATCTGTAACCGCTGGTACCTTTTGGTTTGTACATATTTGGATATCATCCGTATTCATCAATTTTAACCTGCTGGGCAATCACTGACGGAATCTCCTTGTGCAGCAGAAGGTTAATGTGGCTTTTATCCAGGAAAGCTGACACGTTGTCAGGTGTACTGTAGGTAACCCAGCTTTTTGGTACCTGATAAATTGCCTGGTTCCGCCATTTCCATACAGTTCTATGGGGACAATGGTAAGTGCAAGTAAACTGGTTAAGGCCGGGTAGGGCTCTGATTTCTACAAAGTTAAGCCTTCGTTAAATTGAGCTAAGCCGCAATATAGGATCTTTACTGCTTGATAAATTGAGGCCATAGAAACATCAGTACATGTTCAGTCAGAGACCATTCATTATATGACTTGTACTGGTTTGTCATAAAATCCCTGAATGTTCACGCTACAACAGCAAAGCTAAGGCTAGTGTAATGTAATTCTTTATAGGTCAAATGTCAGAAGATTGATGACGGTTGAACTGAAAATCACAAATGGAATTATCTATATACAAAATCACCATTAGGTATTCTATTTCAAAATAATGGTATACAGTGTAATACTGTATTGGATTTCAAAATCCGGATACAAGCATCACTGGAAGACTGAAAGCATTAGGAGGAAACATGATGGAGTTGTATTACAGTGTCCCAATGAGAGCAGGGTAATAACATTAGCAAAAAAGAGCCTACATTAGCAGCCCTACATTTGTTGAATAGTAGATGCAGATTAGGGCATAGTAGTAACTTGCAGAAGTATTCAGCAGATGACACAGGGCCTACTTCAGAAATGTACACAAACCCGATGGTTTATGTACTGTACATCTCCGATGTTTGTTGTACTGCGCATGTATCGATCGGGTCTTGTGGCATCGGATGCCATGTGACTGATAACTACAAGTGAGTGGCAGTGCACTGCTGAGGGTGAGGAGGGTCAGCGATGGGGATCGTTTTACAAAATAGTGGCGTATCAGCCCCATTTTGTAGGCGGGCCGAGGTCACGGGCTGCATCTTCCGGCGCAGCTTCACTGGCCTGGGCAGCATGAAAACACCAGCCATCCTAAGTATCCCAAGGGTTACTTAGATGACCGATCAAAAAAACAAGCAGTGGGCATCTTTCTATTACAGTCACCTCCTGCTGCTTTCACTTATTTAAGCACAGTCGCTGAGTACAAAGACACAGCTACTGTGCAATACTGTCCATCTCTGAATCAGGCCCACAGACTTTACATAGTGTTAAGTATGGATGTATATAAACTTGTGCTTTGGGGATCTGGAAAGGGTCCCAACGGTCGAGATCCCGGCAGTTGAAATACCAATGCCGGATATCATAATAACCGGATAATATAACACAAACATAATGATCTTTGTTTGAAAAAGGTAAAACAAAAACTCACAACACATAATTTTAAATTGGCAAAAATACATTTTCACACAAGTGTTCGTGTTATGAAACTTGTAAAAAAAAAAGTAGATGATAGGAAAATTCAATTAGCAACTGAAAATTAGATTTTGTTTTTAAAATGTAAATTTACATTTTTCAAATGTAAATGTAATGACAGTTTTACATTCTCAGCTTATAAAAAATTCAAAGTACTGTAAGAAATGGATCAATGTTTATAGCCCTACTGTTATGATATAGCACCTTTATTTGTGAAGTGGCGGCCTTTGTAAGCTGCCGCTTCCTGACGGGTTGGAAGTGAAAAACGGCACTCGCAAGCCCCCACTTCATAAATGAAGCCGATGGCCGATGGTCTCTGTGCCTGGAGACGTTTCAGTTGTAGTTTAGAGAATTTAAAACTGTTCTAGAAAATGTTCCGTATATGGGTACTAATTTTCCATGATTCGCTGGAAGCAAATCTATTATATGAAAAGTCGCAGAAAAGTTACACTTGCCATTTAAATAAGAGCCAGACTGTGTCTAGGAAAATCTTTGCAAATGCACTATGAGGAAACGCAAGTATTGTTCTGTTTTCAAGGCTTATTTATAAAGCACTTCTTCCCCAATTGAAGCAGAGATTATATTCTGAAAGAAATCAAACACACATCAGCTTCCAGGGAAATACTGTAGGAGTAAATCAATATTCAATAATAAAAATGCTAAATTTCATTGTTGTCAAGCTTTGATTGATTTAACTCTAGTGTATTTAAATGAAGTTCTGCTTCACAACCAGATAACAGGTAGTGTGTCATAAAGGCAGTTAAAAAAGGCAAGCGTGTCACAGACATAATAATGTTTATTTCCAAATGAAGAAGTAGTCACGGCTGTAGGGAAGGGTGTGTGAATGGTGCTGTCGCACAGGGAACTATCACTGCCCCAAGCAGAGTAACCGGAACAGCACCCTGCGGCCAATAACAGGCACACACTCTGCAGTGTGTAGAGCCGCCCAGAGTGTTCAAGCAGCTCTACACTTTCTCCTGTCGGGTGCCCCGCCTTCTCGTGTGATATCTCAGGGGGTTGTGGGCTGGGCAAGCACAGAGTGCCAGTGAGCCATGCTTCCAGCACTGGAAATAGTGATGAGAATGATAATAAATATACTGTAAAAAAATAAATAAATCAGTGACATCTACCCAGGGGATTTATCCTGGACACGGGGAAAATTTAAGTGGGTCGACAGTTTTTCCCCTTTTAGCATCTGCATGCCAAAATAAGGTTACAATTTTTGGGATTTGATTATTTAACAGAGATAAAATTAGTGCATAAAGAGCATTTAGGTAGGGTATTCCATATATTTCATGTGGTGGTAGTGGTGGGGGGACTTTTTCTACCCATGTAATAAAATTGTTTAAACATTTCAAACAAATACACATGTAATAAACACAGTCCCAGTGCTTCTTCAGTCTGCAGATTCATTTATGATCTAAATTAGAGATCATACTTCAATACGAAAAATCAGAAAAGTTTAAACGAATGAAGCTAGTGATAATAGGTTGGACTAGGACATCAGGTAATTTTCAGGTGGATTCAAAAACCTGCAAAGATATAGGCATAAACTGATTGTTCAGAGTCAATCCCAGGGATCTAGATGCGGAAGTCCATCTTAAAATGTGGTTGCTGGATCAGTACTGTAGGTACACTGAAAATTTCAAATGAGCTTTAGGGGTATATTCAATTACTGTCGGATCCCCTCTGATGGAGAGGATCCGACAGATCCTTGTTCAATTTGCTGGCATTTTCGCAGCTTTTGTCCTGTTTTCACCCATTCGAATGGGACTTTTAAGTCGAATTGGCATGGTCTAAAACGGGACAAAAAAACGCTCGCAAATTCAGCAAAACAGGTGGAACGGCGGTGAATTCACCGATCCACCTGTTTTTCAACTGCCTGAATTCCCGACAAGTCGAAAAAACGGCACTTACATTGAATAGGGCGAATTGAAATTCACCCTATAAACAGCGAAAGGTGCAGTTTTTTTCGTCCAGTTGGAAATTTCAACAGGAATTGAATATTCCCCTTAGTGAATAAAACAGTGGTTCTCAAACTGTGTGCCTAGACACCCTGGGGTACCACGTTGTATTTGCAGGAGTGCCCTGGGTTGATGGTCCGGGACCGATTAAAATTATTTCTGGACAATGTAATAGGCAAAACCAGTGCTGGTGGCTGCCAATCATAAAATATGTGGACAAACAGAAGTGAATCACTCACCACATAACTGACCCTAAGGATGACATATAAACACAATTAACTTAATGTAATAATTTGTTTCTGAATTTCTCAATAAGGAAACTTTTGGCCTAGAGGTGCTGTGAAAAAAAATTCTGATAGTCTACGGCGCTGTGACTCAAAAAAGTATGGGAACCATTGGACTAAAACCATAAGAAATTGCAACACCTTAATAATACTACAATTCTATACAAGCTATGGGGTAGATTTAGCAAATAAAAAAAAAGTGGAGATAAAATGCCAGCCAACCAGCTCCTAACTGCTATTTTACAGGCTGTATTTGAAAAATGACAGGAGATGATGGATGGTACTTTATACTCTCCAAACTATGATAACACTCCATCTCAGTACCAACCAATCAGCTTCTATCATTTTACTGGCTGTGCTTGAAAAATGACAGCTCATAGGTTGCTCTGATCAACTTCTCCACATTATCTCTCTCCAGGATTTGGTAAATCTCCCCCTAATTCTTAAGGTCTCCATACAGCTAATCCCCGTTTCGCAAACTCCCCAACCTAACCGGAACCACCAATCATCGACGATCCAGGGAGAATCAGGAAAATTCTTCATTTTACAAATCCCGGATTTGCCGATCCCGACAAATTTCGATCCAGATAGGGGAATCGAGATTTTTTAAACATGTTTAATATTATCGATTCCCCAATCCAGCTGTCGGCACCATCGGGACTGCCATCAGAATTTATGGGGTCCAGGACTGGCCAAATAGGCAAGGCACCCTACTTCCCACCCCCCAAAAAAATCAATATAAATTTTTTTTTTAAAATAAAAAAAATATATATATATATACTGTAAATAAATACAATACATTTATATATAATAATAATAATAATAATAATAATAATAATTCCTATGCCCCCATCATCATATTATATTATTAAATGCCCCAGTACCGGTAATGGGGTTCTAATCGCATTGTCAGGGGTTCTGCTCGTCCTCCACCCTCCCTTCTGCCGCAGCAGGCAGTTCAGCAGCCTGCTTCTAGTACCACAGTTATTAAAGATACTAGAGCCTCCTCTAGTATCTTTAATAACCATGTCCTCTGAGGCGGCAGCCATCTTTAGAGGGACATATTCAATAGCCTGCTGCGGGCGCTGGACAGTGGACACACAAAGGCAGTGGTGGCAGGCAGCCCGGGCCCTCCCCTCTCTGTCAGAGAGGCCGGGCCCGGGACAGCTGTGCTCCCAGCACTCCCCTGATGGCGGGCCTGGGCACCATCAAGTAGATAATTGCACAACACCTTCTGAGCAACCGTATGGTTGATCAGAACGTCTTATGGTATTTGGCTGCTGGTGTCAGTGGAACTGCAAGCCCAGACATGCCTGACGATTTGAGCCGCCCCCCTGACACCACCCAGGAATGCCATGCAATTCCAATCTGCGTCCTGCAATGGGAAACTATTAGGATGCATGGGCAGTGTGTCTCGGGAACGCACATGAGTAAATGATTGGGCTCTTGCGCCCAATGTTTTACTTGTGTTCACCACTGGATCAGTCCCTACGTGCACCCAGTTCTGGGGCAGTCTACGGGGTAAATTTACTAAGATGGGAGCATACATGCCTACCTGACCCTCTCCATGAGGGAGAAAATGCTCTGTCCCTGGACTTTCCTGGTAATGTATGATTGCCTACACCTGTGGTGAAACACCTTTCTTATCAATTAACTAGCTCACCACAAGTGATGGCAATCATACATTACCAGGAAAGTCCAGGAACAGAGCATTTTCTCCCTCATGGAAAGGGTCAGGTAGGCAAGTATGGATGGGAGTTCTATTTAAGATTGGATGTTGACCATAGCAACCAATCAGTTTCTACTTCTCATTTACAGTATCTAGGACCTTCTAGAAGATAATACCTGGAATCTGATTGGTTGCTATGGGCAACATCCCATCTTAAATAGAACTCCCATCTTAGTAAATTTACCCCTACATGTGCGTGAACATGCAGGAAACACATACAGTACAAAAAGAAATAAAAATAATATTTCTCTGTGTGTAATCTGAGTACTGTAGAGGACTGTAATATAGAAGTAAAAAGTAAAGCCTTCTAAGAAATACAGTCATTTTCCTTTTAATAGTTTATGTTCTGTAGCATTCTCTGCAGGAAGCCTGATAGAGAGTAATGAATTGTGCAGCTTTCAACTTATGGTTTCTAAGAAAGTAGATATATATGTACCACAACCGGTATTCTAAGAGTTAGGCAACACACAGTCTGACTAAAACGCAGTTATAACAGGCCACTGCCCAATATAGTGATGGTTAGTCTGATCTCAAACTTTAAAAACTCTGAGTATTTTAGGCCCTTCACATTGCACACAAATCACTGCCTGTAGTGACAATGGATTTTGTACTATACTGTATAAGAGATTATTACAACTACAGCTGTATGTTTTTCTGTACCATATGGTGCGAGACTCCAGGTGCAACACATGGTAGTGATTCCCGTGCTCTGTATTTTTTCCTTCTACCTTGCTACGTTTCCTCCTATTTTGCATCGGAGTAAACATATAGGGCCTTATTCAGCTTGGATTGCTATTAAGGAAGAAATTGCCTTTTTCTCAGAGCTACTTCTGTTAAAAATGTGAATAGCTGCCCAGAAAGGTAAAAGCATACTTACCTACTCTCCCGGAAGCTGCAGGAGGCTCCCGTTTTTTGGGGTAGCCCCCCGCACCCCCGGAAGAGTGGGCAGGTCTCCCGCATCCTGCTCGCACCCTAGTGATGCGAGCAGGATGGAGAGATAACATCCCACATTCGCGGGTCCATTGGGTGGAGAAGGGGTTAAAATGACGCTAATCGCGTCATTTTAGCCCCGCCCCCTTCCCGCGGACCCACAAATCGCGGCATTTCCCGATGTGGGGGCGGGGCTTAGTGATGTCACAGACCGCCCCCGCCCCCTGAAGGCACCTGCAGCGTCTCCTCTCCGGGCTTCTCCCGGAGAGGAGAAAAACAATGTAGGTAAGTATGGGTAAAATAAACCATCAGATGCATTTGCAAATTTATGTATGCTTTTGCATAACTGCGATGCATACGCAGAAATGAAGGGGCCGATTCAGACCTGATCGCTGCTGTGCGTTTTCACACAGTGGGTGATCAGATCTGGACTGCACATGCGTATGCACCGCAATGCGCAGGCACGATGGTCCGCAGCGACAGGGAGCGCCAGGCAGCGACGGAATGGTGCGAAAAATCCCATCGCACCAGCGAAAACAAGGAGATTGACAGGAAGAGGGCGTTTGTGGGTGGCAACTGACCATTTTATAGTAGTGTCCGGGAAAAGCGCAGGAGGGACCAGGCGTTTGAAGGGAGGGTTTCTGACGTCAGCTCCGGAATCTAGCATCACACTGGAAGAGTAAGTCCTGGGCTGCGCAGAGACTGCACAAAATTAGTTTGTGCAGCTCTCCAACACATCCGAACACACACATACACAGTGATTTCCTACCTGATCGCAGGGATGCAAAAACGCACCCTAGAGATCGGGTCTGAATTACCCCCGAAGTACCATCGACAATTCTGGTTGGCCCATGCATATGCAGGATATACGCGGCTGCAGTAGCAGTGATGCCATGTTTTAATTGCAGCAATCATAGCTGCCGTCAGTTGGATGCCCCGAAAATGGCTATGACAAACCTGCGTTTTCCCA